>NC_133335.1:202404872-202756747 GCF_042186555.1 Aquarana catesbeiana | reverse complement strand
GCATTGGCACACATACAGTAATTGGCTCCGTGTGGTTCTTTTCCCTCTCCCAGTCTGAGCTCTGCAGTACAGGGATTGCAAATGGCTGGTACTAAGTTAAATACAGGAATTTGCAGTTAAAAATGTAACTTAATGCAAGCAGTCATTTAAAAATGATTAGCTGCATGATTTTTTTGTCTTTTCTATCTGCTTGGAGTTCAACTTTAACCAAATGTCAGTTGGCTGAACTCTGCCTGAACTGCTGATTTATTATATCATTAATTTGCTCTCCATAGCTTGTACTGTACAATCAGAGCAACAAAACTGTACTTCAGACACCTATCATTCTCCGTGTAGAAGCTGAGTGAAATTACATATAACGTCGCAGCTTCCATAGTGACCCATTTTACTAGGTGCACGCTGCTGCGTTACCATTCTTATGACTTATTTCCCCCATTGCTGTGGAGGGTGTTAATTAATTTAGCAGACATTACTGCAGTTTGAAAATAGCTAGGAAGGTGCGGAGAGGGAGGGCTGGCGAAGAGTACCGTATAAAATGGATCACATCTGGATCTCTGGGATGTCTTCAATGCATTATTCATTCGGCACAGTGCACAGACATGCAACGCAATACCCAGAATGCACTGCCAATAAACTCGGTGACACCTAACCCAGCATGTTTTATATAAACATACAGCACCCCGGTGACAGGTATCAATGCTAATAAGACTGGAGGCTGCTGAACTTTAGATGCACATAGAATTATTCGATCAGAAGCCTCAACGATTGTACTAGCCACTTGGTCAGGGGAGGCTAGTCCTATGTGGCGTCTGTTATCTTCTCCTTCCATCTCAGATGATTCCAGTAGGCTCATTTGTATAAAAAGCTTTCTCCATCCAGACACAGTCATCGCTTATCATCTGTCCATCATACTCATTCCATGAGTCCTGATCTTTAACCCCCCCAATGGGAGTTACACAACGGACCTGGCCAGCTTGGCTAGGTAAGCGTTAAAACCATGCTACCCAAAGCGATTTGCATCAGAAGGGCCATCCAGATTGTCTTAAGTAGCTCAACATTCATATGACCTTGTAGTGTCCTTGTCATGCCGGTGGTGTCACTGCGTGAGTTTCTCTGCCCCCAAACCAAGAGCAAGAATTCTGCTGGTGTACAAACATACATTAACCCTTAGCTGATGCAAAAGGTCTCTGCGGTGACAGGGGGGACGAGGTAGGGGTTAAAAGATGAGGTTTTAGGATGTGAATAAATCATGGATTATTTTACATGGCTGTGTGTAATACAAGACAAAATGTACAGACAGATGGCTTTGCTGAAGGGTATATTATCACATAATGTAAGTTTCACTCCTAAGTGGGAATGGATGGACAGTGTTAGGCACAGTTTATATATTGCTTTATATAGGATAATCATTTTTAATAAATATCCATTTGGAGGTGTCTGATGGAATAACCAGTGTCAATGGAAAGCCAACTATACATATTACAATCTACGATCTTTATACAATTATATGTAGATATTCCAAAACGAATAATGATAAAGTTTAATCCCCCCCAATCAAACATAGTAATTACTGTATTTATTGGGGTATAACACGCACTTTTTCACCCTGAAAATGCAAATAGCGTGTGTGTGTTATACCCAATACTTCAATTTTAGCTGCCTCGGAGGGGACAGGGAGGGGGTGGGACAAACGCCATTAGATTATATACAGTGAGAATCTCCTGTTTACTTGGCGGCCTCTGTAATAGGAAGTCTCGTCTCCTGGGCCGCCATTGGACCACTGTTCTGTCTATCATAGGAGATTCTCACTGTATGTAATCTGTCGGCGCTCGTCCCGCCCCCTCCCTGTACCCTCTAGGCTCTAGATGGGCATCGATCAGGCTGCACTGATGGCAATGGTGAGGCTGCTGCATTGAAGGCAATGGTGAGGCTGCTGCATGGCAATGATGAGGCTGCTGCATTGAGGGCAATGGTGAGGCTGCTGCATTGAAGGCAATGGTGAGGCTGCTGCATTGAAGGCAATGGTGAGGCTGCTGCATTGATGGCAATGATGAAGCTGCTGCGTTGATGGCAATGGTGAGGCTGCTGCACTGATGGCAATGGTGAGGCTGCTGCGTTGATGGCAATGGTGAGGCTGCTGCGCTGATGGCAATGGTGAGGCTGCTGCACTGATGGCAATGGTGAGGCTGCTGCGTTGAGGGAATGGTGGGGCTGCTGCATTGATGGCAATGGTGAGGCTGCTGCGTTGATGGCAATGGTGAGGCTGCTGCATTGAGGGCAATGGTGAGGCTGCTGCATTGAAGGCAATGGTGAGGCTGCTGCATTGATGGCAATGATGAAGCTGCTGCGTTGATGGCAATGGTGAGGCTGCTGCACTGATGGCAATGGTGAGGCTGCTGCGTTGATGGCAATGGTGAGGCTGCTGCGCTGATGGCAATGGTGAGGCTGCTGCACTGATGGCAATGGTGAGGCTGCTGCGTTGAGGGAATGGTGGGGCTGCTGCATTGATGGCAATGGTGAGGCTGCTGCGTTGATGGCAATGGTGAGGCTGCTGCGCTGATGGGAATGGTGAGGCTGCTGCATTGATGGCAATGGTGAGGCTGCTGCGTTGAGGGAATGGTGGGGCTGCTGCATTGATGGCAATGGTGAGGCTGCTGCGTTGATGGCAATGGTGAGGCTGCTGCGTTGATGGGAAAGGTGAGGCTGCTGCGTTGATGGGAAAGGTGAGGCTGCTGCGTTGATGGCGATGGTGAGGCTGCTGCGTTGATGGGAATGGTGAGGCTGTTGCATTGATGGCACTTGTGAGGCTGCATTGATGCAGACCAATAAGGGTGCATTGATGGCACTTGTGAGGCTGCAGATAGGCATTGATCAGGCTGCATTGATGGCAATGGTGAGGCTGCAGATGAGCACTGACCCTTATTTTGCTTCAAAGTTCCTTTTTAAAATTTAAGTTTTTTTTTCCTAAACGAATGTGTGTGTTATACACCGATCATCTTTTTTTTTTCTGTTTTATTACAAACCTTCTTTTAGATGCAGTGATGTCATCACTGTGTCTCTGTGCTTCTCCATGCAATGCAGGCAGATTGTGGCTGGTGGGAGGGTCCGGCAGGGTGCTGTATATAGCTTCATAAAAACATCACAGCACCGGCTCGTACACACGATTCGAAAATCGGATGAAAAATACCGCTTTTCGAAGCGATCGTACGATAATCGGATCGTTAGTACAGAGCTTTTCGAGAGCTGATCATGACACTTCATCCGATATTATCCGAATGGACAAACGCGAAAATTTTTCTCGTATGATACCAGATCGTATGATTCTTGTTTAATCATACATTATATAATTTTCCTTTGGATTTACCAAAACCATATAATAGGAGGTCAGACCTAAGCACTTTCAATTTGTATGCAGTCAGGCAGGCCCTTGCACTACATAGATGAAGGTATATCTAAAGGAAATTGTATGAGAAAGTTGTATAATGTATGGCCAGCTTTAGTACTCCTCTCAAGGGCTCTCAGCCCTGATACAAGCAGTGTGCTGGCTCTTGAGAAGAGTCACATGCCTGATGAAGGGGTCCTGCGTGGCTTCGAAACGTGCCAACCTACTGTATTGATGTGATAGCTGAATAAAGATTTGGACCCATTCTGGAGATCCTTGGTGTGCTAATGACAGTCTCTGGTTTCTTGAGAAGAATTACGCAAATATCAAAATGCCTTGATGGGTTACGTCCAGTGGTGTCGCTAGGGGGTGGCTTTTGGGGCTATAGCCCTAAATCTGGGGCCCATAGCCCCGAGTCTCTGCAGGGGTCCCCAAGGTGGGGGGGGGGGGAGGCACTCTTGGGCCCCTATTGTAAGTGGGGGGCTCTCTGGGGACCCTGATGCAAGGGGAGGCTCTCTGGGACCCTGATTTTAAGGGGGAGGCTCTCTGGGGACCCTGATGTAAGGGGGGGCTCTCTGGGGACCCTGATGTAAGGGGGGATCTCTGGGGACCCTGATGTAAGGGGGGATCTCTGGGGACCCTGATGTAAGGGGGGGGCTCTCTGGGGACCCTGATGTAAGGGGGGGCTCTCTGGGGACCCTGATGTAAGGGGGGCTCTCTGGGGACCCTGATGTAAGGGGGGGCTCTCTGGGGACCCTGATGTAAGGGGGGCTCTCTGGGGACCCTGATGTAAGGGGGGGCTCTCTGGGGGGTATATACACACACACACACGTATATTACTGTATATACATGTGTATGCCCACCCAAGCGTATGACTTTCTTTACTACTCTGCTATGGGCTCTAGCCCCAGATCTTTTGTAGACCTAGCAACGCCCCTGGTTACGTCTATCATCTGTCCCCTTTTTTGGGGAACTAGTAGTAAATTCAAGCCAGCTACTCAGTGTCATCCTTAAAATGCAAGTCTTTATTGGCTACATAGTAAAATAGAACTGTGACAGGTTAATGTGTAACTATGAGGAAGGTTGCTACAGCCGAAATGCGTTAGCCTGTCACAGTTGTGTTTTACTATGTAGTCAATACAAACTTGCATTTTATGCCGAGTAGCCGGCTTTAAATTATTACTAGTTCTGTCATCCGAGTGTGGAGATACTTCAGCCAGAGCACCGATTCGGGCCACAAGAAGCTGCGCTTGAGCTTGCGGTTGAGCGCGGGTAGTGTATTTGCTTTTTGAGGGGGTCTGTCTTCGGGAAACAAGCTTCCCCAGAGGTGTCCCCATCTGTCCAGAGGTGTACTGCAAGGATATCATTGGCATCAGGTCCAGTGGCAGCCATACGGGGCACAGGGGCGCCGCCCCCCTAATCCATGCACCCGGCCCCTGATTTATATGCAGGGCGTGGGACGCATAGATTTCAATGTTTTATTGCTATTTTTTCGAAGCACGTGATTAGAGCTGGAGGCTCCAATTGGCTTAAAAAATGGTGGGCTCGGGAAGCAGAGCACTGCGCCCCGAGCCCACCCACTTGTGTGACATTAGCAAATTAATATTCGCTATTGTCTTCCTGATTCTCCTCCCCGGCCAATCAGGAAGCGGGCCCTGAGAACTGATTGGCTGAGAGGAGAAGCACGGCTTCCATTCTCCTTCCTCCCACGTCACCCAGGCGTGCCTGACGCTTCGGCTCGGCTCCCCTGGTCTCCGGTCCCGCTTCCCGCAGGGGTAAGTGCCGGGCTAGTGGGGTAGACGGAGTGGGGGGTGGGCAGGGTTCTTTTGGTAGAGGACCGACCAGGGGGGGAGGGGGGGTGGCGAGTGGTTTGTGTGCCGCCTCCCCCCCCACACACAAAATGGAGCGCCAGCCGCTGCTGTTCAAGTCCCGACACCGTGATTGCCCAACTTTTTTTTTTAGTGGAACTAAAGGGACCAACAGTCCCTCCAACAGTCCAACACAGTGAGGTCCCTCGCCAGTGCTGGAATCTTCTCCCCGGGTTCTTCCGGGTGCTGGTCTTCCACCATTTTGGGATGATGTCACTTGGGAGTATAATCGTCCCCGCTCACTGGCAGAGTGCCGGAATGTAAACTGAACTGTGCATGTGCAGCACCGTGTACATTCCGCAGGGGACTGCGAACAGACAGGTAGGTGTATTTTATTATATGTGTGTGATAATCTTTTCACTGGAAAAAAAAAAACACATTACTACTCACACCAGCTGGAAATGAACACACCCCCTGGTGCTATAACACAGTGGCTTACAGAAGCATGATCTGCCTGCATTGCACAGAGAAGCACAGAGACCCAGTGATAACTTAACTGGATCTAAAATGAGGTATGTAAAGAAAAAGAAACAGGTTTATTTAAAAATTGTATTAACAATTGAGAACCCAGGTAGGCAAAATATTATTATTATAAATATAAAAGCAGATTAAACTTCAGCTTTAAATATGGATCAACATACAATGCAATGTAAGAGGTCAGAGACTAAGACAGACATGGGATGATGGCTGAAAACTCTGTCCTCCAATCAAGTGTTCTGTGCAAACATTGCGGCTGGTTTTATCTTGGGGGGAACAATAAAGATCTTTCAGGAAAATTCCATCTTGGAAGCAGATTCTTCTCCCGAATTGAAATGGTTCTTAGTGTCTATGACACAGCAAGTCAGTAAACCGCATGCACTCTGGATGTGATTGCAACAAACACGACATCAACCTACCCATGAGTGCCAGGTAGGAAGCCTTGTACCTACCGCAACAACAGCTGTCAGAACACAACGGGGTCAATTTACTAAAGATATAGAGACTGTTCCTTTAGCAAAGTGAATGCTCACTGAGCTTATTATAGAGGGTGACACTATGTTCATGCTGAATACCCAATCACATGCACAGAAAATCATTGATTGCACAGGATTGGATGACTGGACTGAATACAGCCTTGCAAAGTTACCAGTCTCCCATCCATTAGTTTATCCGGCCCTCCCACTGACACCAATGATGGGGCACTATTCCTCCTACTGACACCAATGATGGGGCACTATTCCTACCACTGACACCAATGATGGGGCACTATTCCTACCACTGAACCACTACCACTACCAATGAAACCAATGATGGGGCTCTAGTCCTCCCACTAATACTGATGATGGGGCACTATTATTTCTCCCACTGATACCAATGATGGGGCTCTAGTCCTCCCACTAATACTGATGATGGGGCACTATTTCTCCCACTGACACCAATGATGGGGCACTATTACTCCTAATGAAACCAATAATGGGGCACTATTGCTCCCACTGACACCAATGATGGGGCACTATTCCTTCTACTGAAACCAATGATGGGGCTCTAGTCCTCCCACTAATACTGATGATGGGGCACTATTCCTCCTACTGACACCAATGATGGGGCACTATTCCTACCACTGAAACCAATGATGGGGCACTATTTCTACCACTAATACCAATGACGGGGCTCTAGTCCTCCCACTAATACTGATGATGGGGCACTATTATTTCTCCCACTGATACCAATGATGGGGCTCTAGTCCTCCCACTAATACTGATGATGGGGCACTATTTCTCCCACTGACACCAATGATGGGGCACTATTCCTCCTACTGACACCAATGATGGGGCACTATTCCTACCACTAATACCAATGACGGGGCTCTAGTCCTCCCACTAATACTGATGATGGGGCACTATTCCTCCCACTGACACCAATGATGGGGCACTATTCCTCCTACTGACACCAATGATGGGGCACTATTCCTCCTACTGAAAGCAATAATAGGGCACTATTTCTCCCACTGACACCAATGATGGGGCACTAGTCCTCCCACTAATACTGATGATGGGGCACTATTTCTCCCACTGACACCAATGATGGGGCACTATTCCTCCTACTGACACCAATGATGGGACACTATTCCTACCACTGACACCAATGATGGGGCTCTAGCCCTCCCACTAATACTGATGATGGGGCACTATTCCTCCTACTGAAACCAATAATGGGGCAATATTTCTCCCACTGACACCAATGATGGGGCACTATTCCTCCTACTGAAAGCAATAATAGGGCACTATTTCTCCCACTGACACCAATGATGGGACACTAGTCCTCCCACTGATACCATTGATGGGGCACTATTCCCCCTACTGAAGGGACCAGTAAATATGTAATTTACCGGCCCCTTTCTTTTCTGAATAGACACAGTGAGTGATCGGTACCAATCTCTTTTGTGTCCATTCATAACTGAAGCATAATAAACTGTGTTTACTATGCTTCAGTTTGTAAATGAACAGGAAGCCTCTGCACAGAGCATTTCCTGTCCATTTATCATGTGCAGCTGAGGCTGCAGAGTTTGCATGTTCTCCCTGTGTTTGCGTAGGATTCCTCCAATATTCCAAAGACATGCAGTAGGATAATTGGTCCTAGTATGCATGCATATAAGATAGGAGCCTTAGATTGTAAGCTCCTTAAGAGTAATGACTGATGTGAATGTATGTTATGTAAAGCTCTGTGTAAATAGGTAAAAAGTGCTCACTTCCTGAGCTGCAGAGAGCATTGTGACTTTCTCTTACTAGTCTACTTTCTGTGCTAGTTTAAGGGTTACCTACAAGTATCACATAGTAAACAGAGCAAAAATGAAATAACAAAAATAAAAACAGAATATAATTGTTATATGTTGGTCTTAACAACTTTGACTCTATTGAAAAAAGAAACCAGGATACCATTTCCTAATAGATAGATCTCTGTCTGCTCTGAATTCAGCAAATCCATTAAAAGAACAGTGTCAGTGTGTACTGACATCCACGGGCGCTCTAGATATCAGCTGTCGGTGTCAAGGGTGCCCTGTGGCTCTCAGGTTAAAGTGAATGCACTCACCAGGAATAGAGAAAGAAAAATAAAGAGCGACAGGAAGATGAATTAAAAAAAAGAGATAGATAGATAGATAGATAGATAGATAGATAGATAGATAGATAGATAGATAGATAGATAGATAGATAGATAGATAGATAGATTAAGAGGGAGATTAAAGCCGGCCATTTATGGATCAAAATTCAGGCAGCTCAGCAGGGATCGGATGAATTTCAATCGATGTACGGGCACCCTGGTTGTACAGCAGTTGATATACTGATCGACTTCTGTACAACCAACCTGTCAGTTTTTCCGATTGATCAGTGCTGCTGGCTATAGCCATTAGCACTGACCAGTATATTCTGATGGTGGAGAGGTATCTCCGCTGTCAGAACACAATAGCTCATCTGGAGTAATTCCTTCATCTATCTCAAGTGTGTGAATGAGGGGAATCAGATCATTGTTTTTTCGTTCAACCCGCTGGTTGAAAGAATAAAAGTGAGTAATGTAGAGGCTGCCTAAGAGAAAGAACGAGAGAGGAAGATAAAAGACAGAGAGTTGGCATAGAGAGATTGGGAAATAGAAAGAGATGTGTGAGAGAGATACAGAAAGAGACAGACGAGATGGGGAGAGAAGAGATGGAGAGAGAAGAGATAGAAAGTGAAGAGTTGGAGAGAGAAGAGTTAAAGAGAGAAGGTATGGAAAGGGAAGAGAGGAGACAGAAAGTGGAACGTTGGAGAGAGAAGAGATGGAGAGTGAAGAGATGGAGAAAAAAGAGATGGAGTGAGAACAGATGGAGAGAGAAGAAATAAAGAGAGAAGAGTTGGAGAGAGATGAGATGGAGAGAGAAGAGATGAGATGGAGAGTGAAGAGTTGAAGAGAGAAGAGATGGAGAGAGAAGAGATGGAGAGTGAAGAGATGGAGAGTTGGAGCGAGAAGAGATGGAGAGAGAAGAGATGGAGAGAGAAGAGATGGAAAGTGAAGAGTTGGAGAGAGAAGAGATGGAGAAAGAAAAGATTGAGAGAGAAGAGATGGAGAGAGAAGAGATGGAGAGTGAAAAGATGGAGAGAGAAGAGATAGAAAGTGAAGAGTTGGAGGGAGAAGAGATGGAAGGAGAAGAGATGGAGAGAGAAGAGATGGAGAGAGAAGAGATGGAGAGAGAAGAGATGGAGAGAGAAGAGATGGAGAGAGAAGAGATAGAAAGTGAAGAGTTGGAGGGAGAAGAGATGGAGAGAGAAGAGATGGAGAGAGAAGAGATGGAGAGAGAAGAGATGGAGAGAAAACAGTTGGAGAGAGAAGAGTTGGAGAGAGAAGAGATGGAGAGAGAAGAGATGGAGAGAGAAGAGATAGAGTGAAAAGTTGGAAAGAGAAGAGATGGAGAGAGAAGAGATGGAAAGTGAAGAGTTGGAGAGAGAAGAGATAGAGAAAGAAAAGATTGAGAGAGAAGAGATGGAGAGAGAAGAGATGGAGAGTGAAAAGATGGAGAGAGAAGAGATAGAAAGTGAAGAGTTGGAGGGAGAAGAGATGGAAGGAGAAGAGATGGAGAGAGAAGAGATGGAGAGAGAAGAGATGGAGAGAGAAGAGATGGAGAGAGAAGAGATAGAAAGTGAAGAGTTGGAGGGAGAAGAGATGGAGAGAGAAGAGATGGAGAGAGAAGAAATGGAGAGAGAAGCGATGGAGAGAAAAGAGTTGGAGAGAGAAGAGATGGAGAGAGAAGAGATAGAGTGAAGAGTTGGAAAGAGAAGAGATGGAGAGAGAAGAGATGGAAAGTGAAGAGTTGGAGAGAGAAGAGATGGAGAAAGAAAAGATTGAGAGAGAAGAGTTGGAGAGAGAAGAGATGGAGAGAAAACAGTTGGAGGGAGAAGAGATGGAAGGAGAAGAGATGGAGAGAGAAGAGATGGAGAGAGAAGAGATGGAGAGAGAAGAGATGGAGAGAGAAGAGATAGAAAGTGAAGAGTTGGAGGGAGAAGAGATGGAGAGAGAAGAGATGGAGAGAGAAGAGTTGGAGAGAGAAGAGATGGAGAGAAAACAGTTGGAGAGAGAAGAGTTGGAGAGAGAAGAGATGGAGAGAGAAGAGATAGAGTGAAGAGTTGGAAAGAGAAGAGATGGAGAGAGAAGAGATGGAAAGTGAAGAGTTGGAGAGAGAAGAGATAGAGAAAGAAAAGATTGAGAGAGAAGAGATGGAGAGAGAAGAGATGGAGAGTGAAAAGATGGAGAGAGAAGAGATAGAAAGTGAAGAGTTGGAGGGAGAAGAGATGGAAGGAGAAGAGATGGAGAGAGAAGAGATGGAGAGAGAAGAGATGGAAAGAGAAGAGATGGAGAGAGAAGAGATGGAGAGAGAAGAGATAGAAAGTGAAGAGTTGGAGGGAGAAGAGATGGAGAGAGAAGAGATGGAGAGAGAAGAGATGGAGAGAGAAGCGATGGAGAGAGAAGAGTTGGAGAGAGAAGAGATGGAGAGAGAAGAGATAGAGTGAAGAGTTGGAAAGAGAAGAGATGGAGAGAGAAGAGATGGAAAGTGAAGAGTTGGAGAGAGAAGAGATGGAGAAAGAAAAGATTGAGAGAGAAGAGATGGAGAGAGAAGAGATGGAGAGAAAACAGTTGGAGGGAGAAGAGATGGAAGGAGAAGAGATGGAGAGAGAAGAGATGGAGAGAGAAGAGATGGAGAGAGAAGAGATAGAAAGTGAAGAGTTGGAGGGAGAAGAGATGGAGAGAGAAGAGATGGAGAGAGAAGAGTTGGAGAGAGAAGAGATGGAGAGAAAACAGTTGGAGAGAGAAGAGTTGGAGAGAGAAGAGATGGAGAGAGAAGAGATAGAGTGAAGAGTTGGAAAGAGAAGAGATGGAGAGAGAAGAGATGGAAAGTGAAGAGTTGGAGAGAGAAGAGATAGAGAAAGAAAAGATTGAGAGAGAAGAGATGGAGAGAGAAGAGATGGAGAGTGAAAAGATGGAGAGAGAAGAGATAGAAAGTGAAGAGTTGGAGGGAGAAGAGATGGAAGGAGAAGAGATGGAGAGAGAAGAGATGGAGAGAGAAGAGATGGAAAGAGAAGAGATGGAGAGAGAAGAGATGGAGAGAGAAGAGATAGAAAGTGAAGAGTTGGAGGGAGAAGAGATGGAGAGAGAAGAGATGGAGAGAGAAGCGATGGAGAGAGAAGAGATGGAGAGAGAAGAGATGGAGAGAGAAGAGATGGAGAGAGAAGCGATGGAGAGAGAAGAGTTGGAGAGAGAAGAGATGGAGAGAGAAGAGATAGAGTGAAGAGTTGGAAAGAGAAGAGATGGAGAGAGAAGAGATGGAAAGTGAAGAGTTGGAGAGAGAAGAGATGGAGAAAGAAAAGATTGAGAGAGAAGAGATGGAGAGAGAAGAGATGGAGAGTGAAAAGATGGAGAGAGAAGAGATAGAAAGTGAAGAGTTGGAGGGAGAAGAGATGGAAGGAGAAGAGATGGAGAGAGAAGAGATGGAGAGAGAAGAGATGGAGAGAGAAGAGATGGAGAGAGAAGAGATAGAAAGTGAAGAGTTGGAGGGAGAAGAGATGGAGAGAGAAGAGACGGAGAGAGAAGAGATGGAGAGAGAAGAGTTGGAGAGAGAAGAGATGGAGAGAAAACAGTTGGAGAGAGAAGAGTTGGAGAGAGAAGAGATGGAGAGAGAAGAGATAGAGAGAGAAGAGATGGAGAGTGAAGAGATGGAGGGAGAAGAGAGAAAATAAAGAGTTGGAGAGAGAAGAGATGGAGAGAGAAGAGATGGAGAGAGAAGAGATGGAGAGAGAAGAGATAGAAAGTGAAGAGTTAGAGGGAGAAGAGATGGAGAGAGAAGAGATGGAGAGAGAAGAGATGGAGAGAGAAGAGTTGGAGAGAGAAGAGATGGAGAGAGAAGAGATAGAGTGAAGAGTTGGAAAGAGAAGAGATGGAGAGAAAAGCGATAGAGAGAGAAGAGATGGAGAGTGAAGAGATGGAGGGAGAAGAGAGAAAATAAAGACTTGGAGAGTGAAGAGATGGAGAGTGAAGAGATGGAGAGTGAAGAGTTGGAGAGTGAAGAGTTGGAGAGTGAAGAGTTGGAGAGTGAAGAGATGGAGAGTGAAGAGTTGGAGAGTGAAGAGTTGGAGAGTGAAGAGATGGAGAGTGAAGAGTTGGAGAGTGAAGAGATGGAGAGTGAAGAGTTGGAGAGTGAAGAGTTGGAGAGTGAAGAGTTGGAGAGTGAAGAGATGGAGAGTGAAGAGATGGAGAGTGAAGAGATTTTGGTGTCCGTTTATGAAGCAGTGAAATCTATTCACTGCTTCATTCTCCGGCATTCACAGTGAAGATCTTTCTCCTCTGTGTGCCAGTTTATGAAGCTGTGTAGATCACTTCACCTTTGGAGGAGTGAAGTGATCTACAAACGCTTCCAACAGTGGAGAACGGCCCCTGATACTGGAATCTCGTGAGACTTTACAAGATTACAGCACCAGAAATTCACTGACACACAAAGATGTCAGTTTATTAAGCAGTGATAAATTATCACCGCTCAGTACACGGACAGACGGCGTGGATTAATGTTAAAAAAATAACGTGCCCCCCTACATTATCTACATATGTATACACACACACACATTATCTATACATATATATATATATACACACACACATTATATATATATATATATATATATACATATACACATTATATATATATATATATATATATATATATATATATATATATATATGTATACACATAAATATGACAGGGGGACATGGTTACAATGTTGGGGGGTCTGAACGAGGCATAAGGGAGTTAAAAATCTTCCTCCTTCCCCCTCAGATCCCCCCCACATTCCCTCTTCAATCCCCGATTCACCACCTCTGAGCTGGTGAATCTGGGAGTGTGAATTCTGACACAGATCGCCAGTGAAGCGCTGAGATCGCAGCTTCATAAACTGCCCGTTTCTGTGTCATTCAATGAGGATTCTCCGTGTGTAGAGATAATCGGCGGGAGAACAAGTTCAAACACTTCTCCTCCTGATTATCCCTGCTTCATAAACGGACGCCAGAGAGTGAAGAGTTGGTGAGAAAAGAGATAGAGAGTGAAGAGTTGGAGAGAGAAGAGATGGAAGGAGAAGAGATAGAGAGTGAAGAGTTGGAGAGAGAAGAGATGGAGGGAGAAGAGAGAAAATAAAGAGTTGGAGAGTGAAGAGATGGACAGAGAAGAGTTGGAGAGTGAAGAGTTGGAGAGAGAAGAGATGGAGGGAGAAGAAAGAAAATAAAGAGTTGGAGAGTGAAGAGATGGAGAGAGAAGAGATGGAGAGTGAAGAGTTGGTGAGAGAAGAGATAGAGAGTGAAGAGTTGGTGAGAGAAGAGATAGAGAGTGAAGAGTTGGTGAGAAAAGAGATAGAGAGTGAAGAGTTGGTGAGAGAAGAGATAGAGAGTGAAGAGTTGGTGAGAGAAGAGATAGCGAGTGAAGAGTTGGCGAGAGAAGAGATAGAGAGTGAAGAGTTGGTGAGAGAAGAGATAGAGAGTGAACAGTTGGAGAGAGAAGAGATGGAGGGAGAAGAGAGAAAATAAAGAGTTGGAGAGTGAAGAGATGGAGAGAGAAGAGATGGAGAGTGAAGACTTGGTGAGAGAAGAGATAGAGAGTGAAGAGTTGAAGAGAGAAGAGATGGAGGGAGAAGAGAGAAAATAAAGAGTTGTAGAGTGAAGAGTTGGTGAGAGAAGAGATAGAGAGTGAAGAGTTGGTGAGAGAAGAGATAGAGAGTGAAGAGTTGGAGAGAGAAGAGATGGAGGGAGAAGAGAGAAAATAAAGAGTTGGAGAGTGAAGAGATGGAGAGAGAAGAGATGGAGAGTGAAGAGTTGGAGAGAGAAGAGATGGAGGGAGAAGAGAGAAAATAAAGAGTTGGAGAGTGAAGAGATGGAAAGAGAAGAGATGGAGAGTGAAGAGTTGGTGAGAGAAGAGATAGCGAGTGAAGAGCTGGTGAGAGAAGAGATAGAGAGTGAAGAGTTGGTGAGAGAAGAGATAGAGAGTGAAGAGCTGGTGAGAGAAGAGATAGAGAGTGAAGAGTTGGTGAGAGAAGAGATAGAGAGTGAAGAGTTGGTGAGAGAAGAGATAGCGAGTGAAGAGTTGGCGAGAGAAGAGATAGAGAGTGAACAGTTGGAGAGAGAAGAGATGGAGGGAGAAGAGAGAAAATAAAGAGTTGGAGAGTGAAGAGATGGAGAGAGAAGAGATGGAGAGTGAAGACTTGGTGAGAGAAGAGATAGAGAGTGAAGAGTTGAAGAGAGAAGAGATGGAGGGAGAAGAGAGAAAATAAAGAGTTGGAGAGTGAAGAGTTGGTGAGAGAAGAGATAGAGAGTGAAGAGTTGGTGAGAGAAGAGATAGAGAGTGAAGAGTTGGAGAGAGAAGAGATGGAGGGAGAAGAGAGAAAATAAAGAGTTGGAGAGTGAAGAGATGGAGAGAGAAGAGATGGAGAGTGAAGAGTTGGAGAGAGAAGAGATGGAGGGAGAAGAGAGAAAATAAAGAGTTGGAGAGTGAAGAGATGGAAAGAGAAGAGATGGAGAGTGAAGAGTTGGTGAGAGAAGAGATAGAGAGTGAAGAGCTGGTGAGAGAAGAGATAGAGAGTGAAGAGTTGGAGAGAGAAGAGATGGAGGGAGAAGAGAGAAAATAAAGAGTTGGAGAGTGAAGAGATGGAGAGAGAAGAGATGGAGAGTGAAGAGTTGGAGAGAGAAGAGATGGAGGGAGAAGACAGAAAATAAAGAGTTGGAGAGTGAAGAGATGGAAAGAGAAGAGATGGAGAGTGAAGAGTTGGAGAGAGAAGAGATGGAGGGAGAAGAGAGAAAATAAAGAGTTGGAGAGTGAAGAGTTGGTGAGAGAAGAGATAGAGAGTGAAGAGTTGGTGAGAGAAGAGATAGAGAGTGAAGAGTTGGAGAGAGAAGAGATGGAGGGAGAAGAGAGAAAATAAAGAGTTGGAGAGTGAAGAGATGGAAAGAGAAGAGATGGAGAGTGAAGAGTTGGTGAGAGAAGAGATAGAGAGTGAAGAGCTGGTGAGAGAAGAGATAGAGAGTGAAGAGCTGGTGAGAGAAGAGATAGAGAGTGAAGAGTTGGTGAGAGAAGAGATAGAGAGTGAAGCGATAGGCAAAGATAAAAGAGGTTTGCAAATGTGGGGCCTTGTGACAACCACAAATATTTATATTTAATAAAATAATATATAAATATATATACACACACACTTGGAAATAGGATTTGCTCATTACATATACAGACAATTATTACTGCTCTGTAGGACTTTGCTGTCCTTTGATGCTCCACTCTGTCAATATAAGTCTATGGGTCAGACCTGAAAATAACAGACTCTCCCTTGAACTGAGCTTATCCATCCTTTGTCCATGCAGGGAAGTGCTTACCTTTCCTCTGCCAGCATTGCTCTATTTGGTTCCTAGGATTGAGGAAGGTAAGCCCTGTGCAAGCTCCAAACCATCCTGCTTGAGCTTCACACAGGGCTATGGACATCTTTCCTTGTCCTATGTGATAGCTTGAGCCAATCTCAGGACACCTACCTGTCACATGGGTGGAGGAGTCATGGAGGAGTCATGGAGGAGTCATGCTCACCCATACCCAGCAGTGCCAAGTACTTCACTTTACTCCCAGCACTGAAGGGACAATGATATGCTGCCGGAGGGGGGGGGGGGGTCGGTTAGTGAGATATAGGTACATATGTTAGTCCCGTGTAAATATGAAGTATATGTAAAGCCAAAACATTATCCTTTACTTCTAAACAGACTGGGAAAAGGTTAGAAACCCTCACATATACCCAGTGAAGTGCCTAGCCTCAGGTTATACACAGAGGTGAAACAAATCCTCCTACAGAAGTTGTACCTGTTTATCAGCAGCCCTCTGTTCTCTACAGCCCTTCAAAATTGAAACATCAAAGGCTATTTCTGAGTTTCCAGAAGGTGGGGGCAGGGATCTGATGTCACACACTGCACAGCATAGAGCAGTGAGTGTAATCTGAGACCTGAGTGGAGGGAAAGGACACTTCTCTACAAAGTCTTATAGGGAGCCATGCACAGCTGAGGGTGTCAATCAACTGGAGGGGGGCGAAGCCCTCTCCTGGAAGTGCTTGGTATCCAGATTAAAGTGGTTCTAATGCCGCGTACACTCGAGCGGACTTTCCGGCGGACAATCCGGTCATGTATGGGCTAGTCCGATAGCTTTTCGGGATAAAAATCTGACGGACCTAGAAATAGAATATGTTTCAAATCTGTCCGACGGACTAAAAATCGGGAAAACCGTTCGTCTGTGTGCTAGTCCGACGGACCAAATACGACGCAAGGGAAGCGATTGGCTACTGGCTATTGATGACGTAAAAGTCCCGTTTACGTCATCACATTCAAACCGACCAGACTTTTGAATGGACTTAGTCCGATCGTGTGTGGCCAAGTCCGTTGGTTTGGAAAGTCCGTCGGAACTCCGCAGAAAGTCCGTCGGAAAGACCGTCGGATCTAGTCCGCCGGAAAGTCCGCTCGTGTGTACGCGGCGTAAAGCTTTTTTTTTACCTTAAGGGCCAGTTCATACCAGATGCAGGTCCGTTCAGTTCCGTGCGCTTTTTTCCTGCACTAAAAATGCATGTACAGTGTCTTCCATGTATTCCAATGGCTCTAGTTCACACCATGCAGTCAATTTCCGGTGCAGAAACTGACCGAAAACTGACTGCATGGTGTGAACTAGAGCCATTGGAATACAATGAAAACACTGTGCATGCATTTTGTGCAGAAAAAAAGCGCACGGAACTGAACGGAACTGCGTCTGGTGTGAACTAGCACTAATGCATTCTCTGCTGCAGAATCCCCCTAGCTCCCCTTTATCCTTAGCTGAGCGCGATCTGATTCAGCAATGTGCACGAGAGCAGTGCCTCTCTCTGCTGACTCAATCCTTGACAGATTAATAGCAGCAGGAGCCATTTGCTCCCGCTCCTGTTAATCAACCGCAATGTCGAGGGAAAAGGGGGCAGGGCCGAGTCCTGCTTTCTGTGTCAATGGACGCAACTGCAAAGCTTGGGAGTGAGCGCGCCTGCTTCACATGGGGGCACTGGACAGAGAGGAGGAGCCAGGAGTGCCAGCGGGGGAACCGAGAAGAGGAGGTCAGAGCAGGTAATATTTAAAAAAAAAATTAAAAAATTCTTTACAATCGCTGTAAATGTCAGAAGGAGAGATCAGACAAGATTCACATCAGGTGCTTTGGACTGAGACAAGTACACACTATTGGAGGGATATGCTTTGCTAATTTTTCATTTCAGGGGTTTACAACTGCTTTGAGTTGGTTGCTTGAGGGAAGGTGGGCTTTGCTTTGGGAAGGGAGTTTTGCATGGAGGGGGGCTTTTTCCTTTTGAGGGGTAGCTTGAGGGAAGGGGGGGGGGGGGGGGTACTTTTGGCAGGGACTTTTTCTTGGTTTGGGGGATTTTTAATTGCAGAGGTTTTTGCATAGGGGTGGTGGTGGGATATTTGCTGATTTTTGGGAGGTACATTTTTGCTAGGAAAGATTTAGTGTGCAGTACTTTTTTCAGGGCACTGCGCTGGGCAAGGCTACCCAATTCAACCCAAAACAAATGGTGTGAACAGGCCCTAAAAGTGGATCTGTTTATTTTTTTTAAAGATTGCTAAAAGATTTATTTGCTTCTGTGAAAAGAAAATACTTTCCCCTATCCAATAGCAAGTTTTCAATCAGAGTACACTGCCTGTAGTACAAGTGCTGCCTAATAGCCAAAGAAAAGTGACATGGAAAAGGGGACGGAAAAGATGGAGGCACTGGAGGATGAAGAGACAAGGCATAGCTCAGGCCAGTCATTACTGGAGGAAGGTAAACAGCAGGCTTAGTGTACAGTACACATTATAACAAACGCCAGGCAGCCGCCGTTCCACTTCAAGTAATCCTGACCTCTGTGCTCTGTTTGTTCCATAATACATAGCATACACCTGACCGCTGCACTTTGTATATTGGGCTGTACAGTACTTTAAAGTAAAATTCCACATTTTGCAAAAATGTAATAAATACACCCAAATTAATAAAAAAACGTGTATTTAATACATTTTTAATTGGGCTCTGCAGATCATTGTTCATTGTTTGTTATGTACACCTGACCCCTGCACTCTGTATATTACATACTTCTAACCCCTTCACTCTTTATGTAGGTTCAAGTTTAAATCCCCTCAGACTGTGCACATCGCTTCATTCTTTTTTTCTTAGGCAGACCTGTCGGGCAGGCTGTACAGTGCTCCACAATTAGTAATGGAAAAGATAGATAGATAGATAGATAGATAGATAGATAGATAGATAGATAGATAGATAGATAGATAGATAGATAGATACTGGATGGATGGATAATAGATACAGTATAAATAAATGGATAATAGATACTGGATGGATGGATAGATAGACTAATAGAATGATAATGGATGGATAGATGGATAGTTAGTAGGTAGTTAAGATAGATGACAGACAGACATATAGATAGATAGATAGACAGATAGATAGACAGATAGATAGATAGATAGATAGATAGATAGATAGATAGATAGATAGATAGATAGATAGATAGATAGATAGATAGATAGATAGATAGATAGATCTCTGACAATATGTGAAATGACGGATTATCGGTAGCGGTTGGAATGTATCACACACACAGACTTTCACATTAACATACATAAAGCCTTCCTTGCATCCACATGACACGTCATATACGGAGAGCAGTATACAGAGAGCAGTATACAGGGAGCAGTATACGGAGGGCAGTATACGGAGAGCAGTATACGGAGGGCAGTATACGGAGAGCAGTATACGGAGGGCAGTATACGGAGAGCAGTATACGGAGAGCAGTATACGGAGAGCAGTATACAGAGAGCAGTATACGGAGGGCAGTATACGGAGGGCAGTATTACCGAGGGCAGTATTACAGAGGGCAGTATACGGAGAACAGTATACGGAGGGCAGTATACGGAGAGCAGTAGACGGAGGGCAGTATACGGAGAACAGTATACGGAGGGCAGTATACGGAGAGCAGTATACGGAGGGCAGTATACGGAGAGCAGTATACGGAGGTCAGTATACGGAGAGCAGTATACGGAGGGCAGTATACGGAGAGCAGTATACGGAGAGCAGTATACGGAGAACAGTATACGGAGGGCAGTATACGGAGGGCAGTATACGGAGGGCAGTATACGGAGGGCAGTATACGGAGAGCAGTATACGGAGGGCAGTATACGGAGAGCAGTATACGGAGAGCAGTATAGGGAGGGCAGTATACGGAGAGCAGTATACGGAGGGCAGTATACGGAGAGCAGTATACGGAGAGCAGTATACGGAGGGCAGTATACGGAGAACAGTATACGGAGGGCAGTATACGGAGAGCCATAGGCGTGCGCAGCCTGTTGCATTAGGGTGTGCACCCCAAAGCTCAAACACACATGCGCGTGTATGTATGTATGTGTATATGTATATGTATATTACAGACACACACACACACTCTTATGGCAGAGCCAATGCAGTGAAAGAGAGACGTGGTAGCACTTTATTAATGGCAGAACTGGTCAGAGGGAGATATTTCCCATCTCCCCGCCGACACACAGAGTGATAATGCTAATGCGTTTGGGGTGATTAGGGTGTGCTCAGGCACACCTGGCACACCCCCTGCGCACGCCTATGCGGAGAGCAGTATACGGAGGGCAGTATACGGAGAGCAGTATACGGAGAGCAGTATATGGAGGGCAGTATACGGAGAGCAGTATACGGAGAGCAGTATACGGAGGGCAGTATACGGAGAGCAGTATACGGAGAGCAGTATACGGAGAGCAGTATACGGAGCCTCCAGTGATGAGGCTGAGGAGGAAGAGGAAGGGATTTGATACCAGAGAGATGGAGATGTCAGGAGTGAAAGGTTGTGATTGAAAAAAGCAAAGCAAGACAGATGCAGGGGGCTTGTGGATGTGAGGAGGGGGGAGGCAGCAGATGATAGTGAGCAGGATTAACCTGAGGGAACACAGCACAGATTACACAGGGGAGCAGGCAGAACATGGGAGGAGGAGGATGACAGAGGGGGAGGGGGACACAAACTGCTGACCTGGGGGGGAGGGGGGGCAGGGTGTTACACTGAGTGAAAGTTGTGAGACTCAGGGGAGGAATGTGACAAGGAATTCACTGTAAATATAACATGTGTGTGACACGCTACATATGGGTAGAACTGTGAAAAAAACAATTCCTGCAATGATTCAGGAAAGCACTGCTAAAATCAGTAGCGATGTACAAAGTGAGGGTCCCCAGACCAACCAATCAGTGTTCATCTTTTGAGTCCATTAGCACATATGCACTCTAGGCATGCTTTACTGCACACAAAGCAGCTTTATACTATTGTTGAAATGATACGACTTCCACCAACGTTCCTTTTGTAATCGTATAAAAATGTTTGCTTGTGGCAATGTCTATTGCCTGTTCATTATCCTCCCCAGAAAGTAAAGAGAGCCGTGCATGCTCAGCTTTATTTACATTTCCGGCACAGTGCCAGTATGCCGGGATGAATGATTCCTGAGCAACGTCATCGGGAAACCGGTCCATCAAGACGGTCAAAGACCAGCATCTGGAAGAATCTGAGGAGATGATGTCGGGAAGGAACTTTGTGGGCGTCAGATCGTTGGAGCATAGGTGAGTATTTTTTGCTTTTAGTTCCGCTTTAAAGCCTCCTTTAAATACTCCTACTACTTGACCTCTCTGCGGCCTTTGATACTGTTGACCACCCGCTCCTTCTCAATAAACTACATTCCCTTGGCCTCCGATTCTGCTCTATCCTGGTTCTCTGCCTATTTATCACAGCACTCCTTCAGTGTCACCTACAACTCTTGTCATTTCAGCCTCAAATCCAATCGTTGTCAAAAGTTTGTAGAATTCACCTCCGTAACATCTCTAAAATTCGCCCATTTTTAATAAATGAAACCACCAAGCTCCTCATTCACTCCCTTGTTATCTCTCGCCTTGACTATTGCAACTCCCTTCTCATTGGCCTGCCTCTCCATAGGCTATCCCCTCTTCAGTCTATCATGAATGCTGCTGCCAGACTTATCCACCTTACCAACCGCTCAGTGTCTGCCAACCCTCTACTCCAATCCCTACACTGGCTCCCAATCACCCAGCGAATTAAATTCAAAATACTAACCACAACGTACAAAGCCATTCACAACTCTGCCCCGAGCTACATCACTAATCTTGTCTCCAAATATCACCCAAATCGTCCTCTCCGCTCCTCTCAAGACCTCCTGCTTTCAAGCTCTCTCATCTCCTCCTCCCATGCTCATCTCCAGGATTTCTCCAGAGCCTCTCCCATCCTCTGGAACTCGCTACCTCCACCTGTCCAGCTATCCCCTACTCTTGCTACCTTCAGGCGATCCCTGAAAACTCATCTCTTCAGGAAAGCCTATCACGTCTCCAACTAATCTCCTACCACTTCCACCAGCTCATTCCCCACAATTACAACCTTTTGCACCACCTGCCCCACCCTATTAGATTGTAAGCTCTTCTGAGCAGGGCCCTCTTCATCCTCTTGTATTGTATTGTATTATAACTGTATTGTCTCCCTTTTATATTGTAAAGCGCTGCGTAAACTGTTGGCGCTATATAAATCCTGAATAATAATAATAATAATAATAATAATAATAAAAGCCCATTTAAAGTTCCATGTCAGTCTAGGGCTGGTCGTACACATTAAAGTGTTACTAAACCCAGGACCCTGCATTCACTATATCTGGTCTCCCACAGTACACAGAACATGGAAATGCAATTGTTTTAGTAAATATAAACTGATAATAATACCTTTTTTCATCAGCAGTATATAGCAGTCTTGTAACTTCTATCAGTGTCTGGTTAAAGCTTGCAGCAGGAGTTTTCATTCTCCTCTGACTGTCCTATTAGGCTGCAATACCCCTGACCCTCTGTCTGGACAGTGCTGATTGGCCCTTCCAAGGGGAAAAAAAAACTCTCTAGCAATACACACCAGACTGAGCATGTGCAGAGTGCCTCCAAAGGCTCTATACTATCAGGGGATGGATTGGGGACAGTGTAAAAAGGGGAGGATCAGAAGACAGGATCAAACAGCCTTTTTACACAATGCAGAGAATTAACCCTTTTAGGTTCCACAGGGAGTATAACAAGCATGCTTCACTGCATATACAGACTGATTTTACTGTTGTGGGTTTAGTAACACTTTAAAATTTTGCTCATTCATGCCCATAGGCTGAATAAGAGAAATTAGCATAAATAGCATGGATGGAGGAATCTCCCCTGATGGCTATTGTATTCTGACATCCTATGCTCCTACGGTTGTCAGAATACCCAAACAGTGAGTGCATTTGATTAGCTGCAGTCATTATTAAGTTAGTGGTTGTAAACCCACTTTTGGAAAAAAAAAAAAAAAAAACTAACACCTGCAAGACAAAGGCATAATGAGCTAGTATGCATAGCATACTAGCTCATTATGTAATACTCACCTGAGATCGAAGCCCTCGCTGCGGTGCCCATACACAGCACCGGCCGGTGACATCACTCCCAGGGGTTACTTCCGAGTATCGCGGCTCTGGCACTGTGATTGGCAGGAGCCGCGATGATGTCACTCCTGCGCGTGCGCGCGGGAGCCGCCGGTATCGGCACAGTCTAACTGAAGCCACAGCACCGGCCGGTGACATCACTCCCGGGGGTTACATACGGGTATCGCGGCTCCGGGGCTTGGATTGGCCGGAGCCGCGATGACATCACTCCCGCGCATGTGCGCGGGAGCCGCCGGGAACGGCACAGTCTAACTGAAGCAACGGCATGTAGGTTCCATTGCTTCAGTCTGCTTCCGTGCACATGTGCCGATGACGTCGGCACATGCAAATACAGGGGATATCTTCTAAACCGTGCAGGTTTAGAAGATATGCTGGGTATTATAGGTTTACCTGTAGCAAAAAGTGGTCTGTAAGGGTTTACAACCACTTTAAGTATTTTCTGCCCAGCCATTTGATTTTCAAATTGAAGTTTGTGAAGCCAGATGGTTCGAACAGGGCCACCCACAGCTTGAATTTTCACCAGAATTATGGTGAATAAAACTACCCTGTCCACTGGGTGACAACGCTGGAGTCATTTCACTGCAAAATAAACTGCATTGTCTACCTGCCAAAGGAAGTGGAAAAGAAACAGATCTACTGGCAGGATCAACAGGTAATAAAACTGTTATGGAGGACCTAGAGAAACAAAAACTACCATAGTAATACTAGTGGAAAACTATAGCCTATACAGTATGCCATTTTTAATTGTACCCATAACTTCACTTTAACAGGTTTCACCATAGCAAACTCACTGTGCACCAACTTTGCCCATTTGTACTGCCCTATTAACAGGTCCCGTCATATATATAAAAATAAAAGTGTTCTTTTTCAAATAAATTTTTCTGTTCATTCCTACTTTGCTCTAGAAGAATAATGAGAAGATTTATTGGGGTAATACAACACACATATCCAGGTACTAAGGGGTTTGCCTTACAGCACTGGTGTTTCCACCAAGGATCACATACAGTATGCATGCAGTTTGAACCTTCTTATTTTTGCAGCATTTTTCTGGGTGCAATGTACAGATTACTATGCTCAAACATAGCACTGCCTCAATATAAAACATCTTCCTGACCGATCCTACGGGTTCCTAGGGGGTTGGCAAAACAGGAGAGTGCAAAATCTGGTGCAGCTCGGCATAGAAACCAAAAGCTTCCAGGGTTTTTGTCAAAGCTCCGCTTGTCTGCCTCCTCCCCCTTCTGCTGCCACATTTGGCAGGTACACGCTCCCACTTCCGGTCCAGTTCGCCGTGGCAAAGTTTTGCCCCCCCCCGCAGCCGGCCCATTCACAAAGCGCAATTCGTGCATGCGAAATAGGAAATCGGCTGTGACGCCACAAGGCTTCACTGCTGGTTTCCCTTACCCAAGATGGCGGCGCCAGCACCCGAGAGGCGATTCAAGTATCGGCTGGGGTGAGGACACTTTGAATTTTTTGGCTGAGGGGGCTGGAATTCCTCTTTAACCCATTCAATACTGGGAACCTTCACCCCCTTCCTGCCCAGGCCATTTTTCAGCTTTCAGCACTGTCACATTTGAATGACAATTGCGCGGTCATTCGACACTGCAAATACCCAAATTAATTTTCTTCACACAGATAGAGCTTTCTTTTGGTGGTATTTAATCACTGCTGGGTTTTTTATTTGAAAAAAGAAAAAAGACCAACAATTTTGAAAAAAAAAGGTTTTCTTAGTTTCTGTCAGTAAATTTTGTAAATAATAAATGTTTGTCCTTCACTGATGTACGCTGATGGGCATTGATAGGCTGCACTAATGGGCACTGATGAGGTGACACTTATGGGCACTGATGAGGCAGCACTTACGTGCACTGATTAGGTGGCACTGATGAGGAGGCACTAATATGCCACACTGATGGGCACTGATAGGTGGCACTGAAATGCGGCACTGATCGATGGCCCTGGTGGACACTGATAGGTGGAACTGATAGGCGGCACTGGTGGGCACTGATAGGTGGCACGGATAGGTGGAACTGATGGGCACGGATAGGAGGCACTGATGGGCATTGATAGGCAGCACTGATGGGCACAGATAGGAGGCACTGATGGGCATTGATGGGCAGCACTGATGAACAGGCACTGATGGGCAGTGAAAGGAAACACTGACTGGCATCACTAACGGGCACTGATTGGTGTCACTGGGGGCTTTACTGTAATCAGGACACTGATGATCAGTGCCCTAATTACCTGTCCGGGTATCCCCTGCAAGGAGATGCCGCTGATTGGCTCTCCTCACCACACACTCTGTCAGTGTGAGGCGATGAGACCCAATTACCGGCACTTCCACATTTACATGTGACCGGCTGTGATTGGCTCTTTACAGAAATCGGAGTGGTGCCATTTCCTAGGAACACGGCATTGCTGGCTGTTTTGGGGCAACATCATATGACGTTCACCCAGAACGAGAGCCGCACCGCTCCTCTATCATTTGCTTGGGGGCAGGCGGCAAGCAGGTAAATGAACAAGCTAAAGTTAGAAGCTGATTAGCTACCATGCATAGCTTCACCAGATTTTGGTACTCTCCAGTTTTAGTAAATTAACTCCAAAGTATACTGATTTTGTATATATTTTTGTTTATGTATTATGGTCGGGAGAAAAAAACAATATGAATATTTTTTTTCCTTTTCAGATAAATATGAATGAATCCATATGAACATTTGTTGTCTTATATCCAACCAGTAGGTGGAGCTTTAGTCTCCTGAATACATGTTTCCATGTTATCCTTGTCTGCTTTGCTGAAAAAAAGCCTATTGCTTACAGAGCTCAGTAGCTCAAACTGAAATTGACACAAAGTGAAAGCATTAGGGTGACTCCTCCCCCTTCCTGCCTGCCAGTACTAAGGGCTCCACTCCCATGTTTTAATCAGACAGAAACAATCTGAAAATAAACAGTTTGTGGCTGTGTTGTCTCTTTTGAAAATAGACATTTCAGAATGTTTATTTGTTAAAAAAAAAAAAAAGAAAAAGAAAGCACTAAATTGTCGGATTTTGTGCACATTCACGTGCCACAATAGTGTAAATGCAGCCTTAAAATCAGCTGTTCAAGATTTCACAAAATCCCCACTTGGCTGCAAAAAAAACAGGTACAGTGATACCTTGGATTAGGAACATAATTAGCTCCAGAAGAATGCTTGTAATCCAAAGCACTTGTATATCAAAGCGAGTTTCCCCATAGATGTCAATGGAAACTCAGATAATTTGTTCCACAGTGACTTCTATTGTATGCAGTACCGCATGTGGTCAGAGGTGGGGGGTTGCCGGGGACAATCGGAAACCGCTCGGAGCTGCTCGGATGCACTTGGAAACATTCGAAGAGGCTCGGAAACACTCGGGAACCAAGTGTTTCCGAGTGGCTCAGAGTGCATCCTAGTGCATCTGAGCGGCTCCGAGTGTCACCGGCGCCCCCACAACTCTGGCCAAATACGGTATTGGAGAACGCAGAGGCTTGAATCCTGCTCATTTTGCGGGACAACGCTCGCAAACCGAGTCAGAATTTAAAAAAAAATAATATTGCGAAACGCTCATTAACCATGTTACTCGCAATCCGAGGTATTACTGTATTCAAGAAAATTGTTTGAAAATTGATCCACCCATGCCACCCATGCAAATAAGACCTGCCAAGTTGAAAATATCTTTAAAAAAGAGAGACTAAAGGCACTAAGCAATCTGATTCTTTTTAGTAGTTGGAGGCCATGCATACCATGGCCAGGAGAGAATTTGTTAATGACGCCCCCTAGGGGTAGTGCTGGATAAAGCTCTAACCTTGCCTTGTGGCCCTTAGCTGCTTCCTGCTGCTATTTGCTATATGCCACAGCACACAGATGCAGATTGTTGCTTCACGCTTTTTTATTAACATACTGTACACAGAAACAGAAATGGCTGGAACAGAGAAGGGACAGGACTTATCGACATTGGCAGAGGCTTAACTAAGGATAATTCCATGTGTTGATATAGGCAGCACTTCATGTAGGCTGGTACCTGTTGTGGGACTGCTCTAATTCTCAGAATTTCCTAAAAGCCACCAGTTAACATGGCATGCTGGAACTTATAGCTTCCCAAACTACTATGAGCAGGTTGGCCTTGCTACGGTCAGGGTACCAAGATCTGTTGTAGGCATTGAAGCTCTACATCAGAAAGGAAAAGGTCTACATCAAAAGACATGTATAGTCTTTTAAATGTTTGATTTATGGGGAACGTGGCTGGCTCACGGCAGAAAAAGATGTTAGTTATCAAGGATCCCTAACCTCAGGCTTATCCAGGCGCTTTTACTACTGCTTAATGACTATCCACCACCATTAAGGAGAACAAGAAGAACTTCAAGGTGACTGCCATGTTTGGTGAACCCAGTCACAATTTGTTTTTTAGTCTTTGCAGTAGATCTCACTACCCACTGGAGCAACTTTTTGACTGCAATGTCACCTGATACACCATCATTATGGGACTCACCTACACATAATGGGGCACTCTTGTACAGCATTCCACCTACTCCAACTCTCTCATCTCAGGTCACCACTCCTCCAACCCCGGCATGGATGAAGATAATTCTGCGAGCTTATATCCGCTCTCTACCGACGAGGTCAGACCCGGAGCAGTAAATGGAGGCGGAACAGATGACAATTCCTAAGAGTGAAGTAGCCCGCAGAAGAGTAAAGGAACTAAAAAAAAATCTAAACGAGATATACTAGACAAACTGGAAATTCAACATCAAGTTGTTAATGACCAAAATATTCAGCTTCAAGACCGGATATATCAACTTGATGTTGAGTAGAGTTCAAAGAACTCATTCCAAAATAAGTTAAAATAACCCTAAACGTGCACACTATTTAATTTACATTGTCCCTTCTATTCTTGTATGTGGATGATGGCACTGTAGTTATTTTAATAAAAAAAACATCTAATTACCTTTTCCCTAACCGATATACAGCTGTGACATGACCCAGCACTTTCCCAGCCTGTCTGCAGGGAAGCATAAGCAACAGGAGCCTTTAGTCCTCTACTGCTGGTCACATGTTCAAAAAAAAAAAAAAACAGCCTTTGGAATACAGAGTAAAAATAAATAATTACTATCAATAAACTGTTTTAAATTGTTATACATATATATATTTGTAATCAGATCTTTATTATTTTTTGGCAATAAAATGGTGTGGGTAGATTTCTGCCATTCACAGGCTGTGTCACGCCCCTCCAGTCTGTATCTCAGAATAAGAGGAAGGTGAAGCCTCCAATAATCTACATGTAATATCCCATCTCCATTGTGTTTAGCTGATCAGTGGGCATGGAGGAGGAGGGAGAGAGGGAGTAGGCTGTCATTACTATTGTGCATATGCTCATTTGTGTGACTCTATAGTCACAAAGGCTGCTCAGGGTGAAAATACTCAGGGTAGAAAATACACTGCCAACTGAGCATGTGCAGAGTTGCCACCACAGCTGCAAAATCCCTAGATGAATTGGGGACAAGAACAGAAGGTAGAGATAGAGAAAGGCATGATTAGCCAGGTTTTTTTTTTTTTTTTGCAGAATACAGAAAACGAATCTCATAGTGACTGAGTATGAACAGCATGTAATACACCATTTTTAACAGTTTTTTTATGATGTGGGTTTAGTGACACTTTAAAGAAACATATCAAGGAGATCAGTTTGGAGAAAAAAATCTCATCAACGCGTTTCAATATTTTAAAAGCTTTGTTTCTGTATATAATTTGAAATAAAGTTTGTACATGACACAGCCATATTGGTTCTGCTTTCCACTCAGCAGTGATACATAAAGGCTTTGTTTTATTGCTACTTCTTACAATACAAGTTGATGAGTCCGCTGACTCATTGCAATAATGCACTCCCTGTATGGCTGATATTGTAAAAGCTGTTAAGAGAGAAGGAGTGATTATATTAAGCCACTGAGTGTTCCCTCTAGTGGCTAATCTAGAAATCTCAAAATTTAGGGCAAACTTGTAAACAAATGTAAGTCATGTAAAAATGAATTTACTGTTACCACTGAAAACATTATGCTATACTTTCCCTTCAGGCCACATTCAAACCTGTGAATGAGCCCAACCAGCGGCAGCTGGCACTCAGTTTTTTTTGGGGGGTGGCAAACCTGGCCCCCTCACTAGCCATACCCTCCATCGAACGATGGATTGCTCGCTCGTCGCCCACCAGGCCGCCCACCAACCCCGGCTATTACCCCACTGTTACCCCATCCAGGTTGCAGCTTTGGCGACTTCCCCCCCTGCATCTCCTCCCGAGTCCCGGCGGTCGCTTCTCCACCTGCTTCCTGATTGGCCAGGAGGAGAAGCAGGAAGACATTAGCTAATATTTGCTCGCTAATGTCACACAAGTGTGTGCGCTCGGGGCGCAGTGCTTTGCGCCCCAAGCCCCCCCCTTTTTGAAGCCAATTAGAGCCTCTGTCTCTAATCATGTGTTTAAAATAAAAAAAACGTATTGAAATCCATGCATCCGGTGCCAATTACATAAAAGAACCCCTGCGGGAGGGGAGTCCCATTGGAAGCAATGTCTGGACTGTCTGCGTCCAGGACTGATCACTCTACTGACTACATGTGATCAACCGCAATCAGCCGCTTTCAATGGGGCTGCCTCCTGCAGCCAATCGCTGGGAAACCCCCCCGCAGCGGTTCTCGCATGTAATCGGTGTTGGGCCCATTCGCAGGTATGAATGCAGTCTTAAAGTCAAATTAAAGGGATTTTTTTTTTTTATTTTTTAAAACTAACAAGCATGTTATACTTACCTGCTCTGTGCAGTAGTTTTGCACAGAGCAGCCCAGATCCTCCTCTTTGCGGGTCCCCCGCCGGTGCTCCTGGTTCCTCCACTTCTCCGAGTGACCCCAGAGCAAACTGCTTACTCTGGGGTCACTCTTACGTGCTCACTTCCGAGCCCCATTCTGTTTGTCCATAAGACACCCAGAACGGAACTCGGCCCCCTCCCTCTCCCTCCTCACTGGCTGCGAGCTGTGATTGAGCTGTGATTGCCAATCAGGTGGCAGAGGCCCGGGAGAGCAGTCGCTCTATCTAACGATCCTGCCAGTAACGCACTTTAAGGTTGATTTACTAAAACTGCAGAATGTAAAATCTGGTACAGCTCTGCATGGAAACCTATCAGCCTCCAGGTTTTTTTGTCAAAACTTAAAGTGTTACTAAACCCACAACAGTAAAATCAATATTTATATGCAGTAAAGCATGTTTGTTATACTCACTGTGGAACCTAAGGCGTTAATCCTCTGCATTGTGTAAATAGGCAGTTTGATCCTGTCTTCTCTGATCCTCACCTTCTTCCACTGTCCCCAATCTCCTGATAGTACAGAGCCTTGGGGGCACTCTGCACATGCTCAGTTTGTGTATTGCTAGAGAGTTTTTTTTTTCTTTTAAGGTGAATGTGATCAGCACAGGTCAAATCAGCACTGTCTAGACAGAGGGTCAGGAGTCCTGCAGCCTCATAGAACAGTCAAAGCAGAATGAAAGCTCCTCCTACAAGCTTTAACCAGACAGTGATAGAAGTCACAAGACTGCTATATACAGCTGATGAGAAAAAAGTATTTAGCGGTTTATATTTACTAAAATAAGTGCATTTCCATGTTCTGTGTACTGTAGGAGACCAGATATAGTGAACAGGGACGCCCCGTCCATTAACCTCCCTGGCGGTATTCCCGAGCGTGGCTTGGGGTGAATTTTCAGTACCAAGAGAGGTAACCCCCGAGCCACACTCGGGACTGCATCGCAGTATCCTGGTACAGGTTACTTACCTTGTCCCCAGGATCCTGCGATGTCCCCCCGCTGTATCCTCCACCCGATTCATCAATGATCCAGGCTCTGTTCCCTGCGAGCGTTGCGATGCATGGAAGAGGAGCCCGGCGGCAAATTCAAAAAAGTACACAAAACATAACACATACAATACACTGTAATCTGTAAGATTACATTACTATTTTAACCACTTCAATACTGGGCACTTAGACACCTTCCTGCCCAGACCAATTTTCAGCTTTCAGTGCTGTCGCAGTTTGAATGACAATTGCGTGGTCATGCTGCACTGTACCCAAACTAAATTTTTATTATTTTGTTCCCACAAATAGAGCTTTCTTTTGGTGGTATTTGATCACCTCTGCGGTTTTTATTTTTTGCTAAACAAATAAAAAAAGACCGAAAATTTTGAAAAAAATAAAAGTTTTGCTTTTGTTTCTGTTAAAAAAAAATGTAAATAACTAAGTTTTCTCTTTCACTGATGGGCACTGATAAGGTGGCACTGACAGGCACTGATACGGCAGCACCGATGAGGTGGCACCAATGAACGGGCACTGACGGGCACTGACGATGGGCACTGATATGTGGCACTGATGGGCACTGGTAGGTGGCACTCATATGCAGCACTGATGGGCATTGATAGGCGGCACTGATGGGCACTGATGGGTGGCACTGGTTGGCACTGATGGGCACTGATAGGCGACACTGATGGGCAATGAAAGGCAGCACTGCTGGGCACTGATAGGGTGGCGCTGATAGGCGGCACTGATAGGCGGCACTGCTGGGCACTGATAGGCGGCACTGATGGGCAATGAAAGGTGGCACTGCTGGGCAATGAAAGGTGGCACTGCTGGGCAGCACTGATAGGCGGCACTGCTGGGCACTGATAGGCGGCACTGATGGGCACTGATACGTGGCACTGATGGACACTGATACGCGGCACTGATATGAGGCGCTGATGGGCATCCCTGGTGGCACTGGCAGTGGTAGGCATTGAAGTGGGCACTGATTGGCAGCTGCCTGGGCACAGATTGGCAGCTGCCTGGGCACACAGTGGCATTTCCCTGGGGGTCTAGGGGCATACCTGGTGGTCCAGTGTGGATCGCTTCCCTGGTGGTCCTGGGCAGCTTCCCTGGTGGTCCTGGGTAGGATCCGAGGGGGGGCTGTGCTGATAAACAATCAGCACAGACCCCCCCTGTCAGGAGAGCAGCCGATCGGCTCTCCTCTACTTGCGTCTGTCAGACGCGAGTGAGGAAAAGCCGATCACCGGCTCTTTCGATTTACATCGTGATCAGCCTTGATTGGACACGGCTGATCATGTGGTAAAGAGTCTCCGTCGGAGACTCTTTACCTAGATCGGTGTTGCAGGGTGTCAGACTGACACCCCGCAACAATGATCGCCGCGATGTGCGCCCCCTGGGGGCGCGCAGCGGCTCGATATTCCTGATCACGTCATATGACGTCCGGTCAGGAATATCAAACCACTTTGCCGCCGTCATTTGGCAATAGGGCGGGCGGCAAGTGGTTAAACCAAGTCCCTAGTGCTTTGTCCAGTGCCCTGCCTGCACTTTTATATAATATATACCAATTTTTTCTGCCTGGAAACTTGAGAACGTCCATGGCATCCAAACAGCGTCCCTCTACGTCAAAAGCGGTTTTAGACCAGCTAGAAAACAGCGATAGTGAATTAGAATCACTTCCAAAATTGAGCGATAGTGATTTGAGGGGAAATCCGTCATCAGACACTGAAAGTGACGACAGCGATGATTCTGCGACTGAGCAAATTTCAGTGTTTTTGATTTGATTACATTATTGAATAAAATGTATTATTATTATATTATTATTTTTTATAATTACTTATAGTTATGTATTATATTATAATTTATGATTTAGTGTTTCATTATTTATCATACCCGGGATGTCTACTAGACTCTTGTTCGGACAGATTTAAATGAGCTATTACTAAGAATAACAGGCCTACAACATAAAACGCCAAATTTCCATGCAAAACAATGTACCGCTTTGACAATCAAATATCTGACATAATCATACCGCAAGGGTGGTTAATGGCGCACGGGCACCGCCCCCCTATCCAAGCGTCCGGCCCCTTTCAGGACGCCGGATGCATGGATTCGAATGGGGGGGGTGTTTTTTGAAGCACCTCATTAGAGCCAGAGGCTCTAATAGGCTTTGAAAAAGAGTGGGCTTGGGGTGCAAAGAATTCAAACCGAGCCCACCCAGGTGTGTTACAATAGCGAATGAATATTCGCTATTGTAACACTGATCCTCCTCCCGGCCAATCAGGAAGCGGATCCTATTGGACGCCTAGGAGGAGGGGAGGAGACGCACGGCGGAAGCCGCCATAATGGAGGAGAGGACACAGGAGCCGCAAAGAATGCAAACCGAGCCCACCCAGGTGTGTTACAATAGCGAATGAATATTCGCTATTGTAACACTGATCCTCCTCCCAGCCAATCGGGAAGCGGACCCTATTGGATGCCTAGGAGACGCACGGCGGAAGCCGCCATGATGGAGGAGAGGACACAGGAGTGGCTGCCCGCCACCTGCCACCTAGATGGGGTAAGTTCCGGATCGACCAGCAGGCAGCAAGCGGGGTGATGTGCCATTGGCCACTCAGGGGTGGCGGGGGGTATATGTTTGCTGTCCCCTCCCCCAAAAAAAAAAACACCAGCCGCCACTGATAGTGAATGCAGGGTCCTGGGTTTAGTAACACTTTAATTGAACAAGCTGAAATTAGAAGCTGATTGGCAACATGCACATCTGCACCAGATTTTACACTCTCCAGTTTTAGTAAGACAACCCCTTTCTGTCCTAGGGTGACAAAGCTTTTCACTGTACAGTATCTATGTCAGCATTGTCACCCTAGGACAGGACTACAGAACACTCCCCCCCCTCTCCTCTTTTTCCCAGTAGTGTATTTAGGTTTTGTGTTGCCCTAGGCCTGACTAAACTTGTGTACCCCTTAATTTAAATATGACCCACCCCTTCCTGTCAAGGCCACACCCCTTGCTGTTTAAGACCCGCCCTGAAATTTTCAAGTGGGGACACTAGTTCTGAGGGCCTAGGGGGGGAGGGGGCAATGGGTTCCCTTAATTTGCATAGATTTCCTCTCACTTCCTGTTTGGCTATGGGGCAGGAAGTGAATGGAAATCTCTGCAATGGGACAGGGATGGTAAAAAAATAAACTGACAGGGGCTATAACCCTCCCTTACTCTATCCACAATTAAAAAAAAAGTGTTGCCCATAGTTCTACTTTAAAGTGGAGTTCCACCCACTTTTACAACTCTTCAGCATCCCTCACTAAACTGTGCACTGTAAACAAATTGGATATTTAAAAAAAAAAAATTCTCAGCACCTACTGTATATCTGCTGTATTCATTTTTCACTTCCTCCTCCCTGGCCGCGGCCCATCGCATCATTTCCTGTTTGCAATGCCTTCTGGGGAGGGGCGGCAACTTCCTCTGACACTGCCGTTGCTATGGAAACCTGACCTGAAACCTATTACACTGCTTGTGCTGCACTGCGCATGTGCAAGATCTGCAAGGATGAGATCCAGGAAGAAATACAGTCTGACTTCAGATGCCCACACTTAAGATGGCCACGGCCTGCTGTAAGTTTATAAAATAACAAACTACTGCTATAAACTAACAAAACAGACCTTAGTTTACAGACTAACTTTACTAGAATACATTAAGCTTGTGTATTATATGGGTATTTTTATTTAAAAATTATAATTTCGGCCGGAACACCACTTTAAGCACAAATTTCTGATAACTAGGACTAAGAAGGGTGGCAATGGATTCCGTTATGGGTAAAAATGTCCTTGGCGCTAAAAATGAGTAATAGTGAAAAAGTGTGCAATAAACACAAAAAAATGAATGGAACTGAATATGTGTAGTGATATCTAAAACGATAGCAGCAAAACCAAAAAGTGTTCACATAGCACTTCAATCAAATATTTAAATAAAAGTGATCTTGCGCATTCAAATCTAATCACACATATTGTAGTAATTGGTGTACAATTAAAATTATATCTAATAAATACAACAATGTGGGAATAAATATATATTATGGGTGGAACGGAATCAGAAAAGCAGCAAAAAATGAATGAAATAATCAAATAATCAATCAAGTGTTCCAATTAAGTGCAAAACTAGTGCAAGTTCACAGGGTGTACAACGGGTGATTTGTTCTGCCCTTTCAAGGTGTCTCAGTGTGACAATGACTGGATAGGTCAGACTTCATGTAGATCTTCATGTATAATTGTGCAATCACTTAAGGCTCTCAGAACTCTCACCTTAATATTGTTGGTAAATAAGCGTCATGATATAGTATCTGTTGGTTACGTCACTATAGCCTCCTGGTTGTTCTTCTCCACTAAATAAGGTGTAATTCCATTTCTCTCCACCAATGATATAACTGTCTGCCTAATAAAAGATATATCTCCAGGGCACAGCGGCCCGGTGGGGGAAAGGAGAAGAAAAAACAGAGGGGCTCCGATGGTGTAGTACGTTCATTAAGAGTAGAAATTTATTAAAGATAAAAAAGTGGTCTCTTACATTTAAAATATTTAAAAACAAGCAAGTACAGCAAAAGCGGCGTTCAGAGCGCCTCCTTACTAGATTTCCGGTTACGTCTATGCTCCGCCACTCCTGGAGATATATCTTTTATTAGGCGGACAGTTATATCATTGGTGGAGAGAAATGGAATTACACCTTATTTAGTGGAGAAGAACAACCGGGAGGCTATAGTGACGTAACCAACAGATACTATATCATGACGCTTATTTACCAACAATATTAAGGTGAGAGTTCTGAGAGCCTTAAAGTGCAGTTCCACCCAAAAGTGGAACTTCCACTCATCGGATTCCTCCCCCCCTCCGGTGACACAGTTGGCACCTTTCAGGGGGGAGGGGGGTGCAGATACCTGTATATTACAGGTATTTGCACCCACTTCCGGCATAGATAGCCGCAGAATCTGCGGTTATTTACGCCACTTCCTGTCCCCCCCCTCGCTGTCTGCTGGGAAACACACGGGTCCCAGAGACAGCAGGGACCATCCGTATTGCGCTGCGCGACTCGTGCATGCGCAGTAGGGAACCGGGAAGTGAAGCCGCAAGCCTTCACTTCCTGATTCCCTTACCGAAGATGGAGGCGGCAGCACTCGGGGACCGAGAGACGGTTCGGCCTCGGGTGCCGACATCGCGGGTGCCCTGGACAGGTAAGTGTCCATGTTTTAAAAGTCAGCAGCTGCAGTATTTGTAGCTGCTGACTTAAAAAAAAAAAATTTCGGCGGAGCTCCGCTTTAAGTGATTGCACAATTATACATGAAGATCTACATGAAGTCTGACCTATCCAGTCATTGTCACACTGAGACACCTTGAAAGGGCAGAACAAATCACCCGTTGTACACCCTGTGAACTTGCATTAGTTTTGCACTTAATTGGAACACTTGATTGATTATTTGATTATTTCATTCATTTTTTGCTGCTTTTCTGATCCGTTACACCCATAATATATATTTATTCCCACATTGTTGTATTTATTAGATATAATTTTATTTGTACACCAATTACTACAATATGTGTGATTAGATTTGAATGCGCGAGATCATTTTTATTTAAATAATGGATTCCTTTAATTTGCATAGATTTCCTCTCACTTCCTGTTTGGCTATGGGGCAGGAAGTGAAGGGAAATCTCTGCAATGGGACAGGGATGGTAAAAAAAATAAACTGACAGGAGCTATAACCCTCCCTTACTCTATCCACAATAGAAAAAAAAAGTGTTGCCCATAGTTCTACTTCAAGGACAAATTTCTGATAATTTTATGGAGAGGACTAAGAAGATATAACCCTGCCAATGGTGCAACATGGCACAATGAGGAAGGGTTGTGGTCCGGGATGATAGGACAGTCAAAATTAGAAGCGGCCCCCCCCCACAGTTGCAGCCGCTGTATGGGGGCGCTAGACTGGTGCTACTCTAACAACGCAAGCCGGAGGGGACTCTTTCCGTGCTGCCCCCTGCAAAGTGCTGCCCTAGTCCTGAGCCTTGTCAGCCTTGGCCAGGATACAACGTTGTCTTTTCCATAACATAAGAGGGAGGTATACTGTAGTCCTCAGTGAAAACTGAAGAGAATGCACCCCAGGCAGTTATCACCTTACAAGAGTGCTAGAAAGAGCAACAGGTATTTCTTGCACTTATCAAACAGACATAACAAAACGCATTCTATGGTATATTATGGTATAATATTTATCAGTCCAAAAAGGAGCAAATAAGAGAAGATCATTCCTCAGGGTTTACATACACTGTAATTATTGATGTGCAGGGTGTGCATCTAAAAAAGGGACAGAAAGAAATTCTCAGGAATGAATCATTTACATTTAGATCGAAGAGTTAAGCCACAGGCACTGGTTTACAATTTCTTATTTTGGGGATCTAATCTGTCTTTATTAACTATGTGCTTATTTTGGCTCATTGTCTTGCTGTATTCTCAGTGAGCAGGCCTTTGTATACTCCTGTACAGATTACTAATTCACAGCTCATACTGCTTCATTAATTCATTGATGTCAAACACTGTAAATAAAACGATATAACAGCAACTGCTTTCAGAGTTCTAGCAGAGGTCAGGCTAGTAGTAGAGGATGGCTCGATTAGAGTAAGCTTAGAGAGATGAACAACTAACACGAGGAAACGTTAAAGAGAACGGACTGGAGTCACATAAATAGCAGAGAAAACAGAGCGGTGAGTCAATAACAGGAATAGACAGGAATACATATTAGTTATGGGAAACAAACACTTCAAGGGATTAGGCAGAAAGCCATGGAAGACAAGGAGATAGGTAGATGAGCACTGCTAGGGGAACAGAAAAAAAAAAAGATCAGACAGCGCAAAGGAAAACCAGAGGAGACAACTACGTAGCATATTTCTCATACTTTAACATAATTTCCAGGGACATTGTTGCTGTAACAGTGACTGTATAATAGCTACTATTAATCCTGGTTTAGAAGAGAACGAAGCTCTACAGTCCTTTCACAATGAATTCTAACATATGAAGGATTGCTTTTAAAAGAAAAACCATGGTCTTTGGAAAAGCAAAACTGGGTTTAAAAATCAGGAGCCGTTGATTTCATTAAATATAAAACATTTACCAAAATTTTTGCTAAGCTCTAAGGCATGGGTCGAATTTCGAAAGAATTTTCTTTTGAAAATCTTATCTAAGAATTTTCGTTCGTATTTCGCACCATTAGTGGGCTGGAGTGACAGCCGATTTTCCTGCGGCCATCGAATTTGAGTAATCGGACACAGAAATTTTTTGAAAAACGGACGATTTTCTAATCAACGATGGGAGAATTGTGCGAGAAATGTAAATCGAAAAAGAAATGCGCATGTGCAAGAAAAGAAAATTCCCAGAAAGAAAAGATTCTCATTCTTTTCTGTAGCAAAATGAGGTGAAATTGAAGGCTTGGTTGGTCAAATTTTCGAAATCAGTGGTGGCACCATCGGATCACAAAACGCACAAATTTTCTGATTTTCAAAAGAAAATTCTTTCAAAATTCAACCATGTATGGCCAGCCTAAACCCAGCATCTCCACTATGAAAAACGTTGCGTTGACTTTCACATTTTGGGCTTAAATCTGTCATTTTGAGAAGGAGTAGAAACATTTAGATCTTAAAGAAAACCTGTGGCCAGACTATGGATATTCAAGCATTTACTTTTTCTCAGCCAACAGTAAACAAGCATTAAAACAAGCCCCCCACTGACCTATTTAGCTGCAGGTATTGTGGAGCAGTTCATCCTCAATGTTTACAGCAGAAGAACTGAAGCCGGTGAAGTCGTTCTTGCTGCAAATCAGCTGTTCCTGTTTCTCAACATTTTACCCCAAAGGAATTTTCAGGTCTCGGGGAACCCCTGTTAAAATAAAATCATCAGGGGTCTGTGGGCAGAATGCCCCTTACATTGGTGGTCACTTGGAAAAATGCTCTCTTTACAATGGTGGTCAGAATGGCACCCTTACAGACAGCTGTCGTGAAGCTGGCTCTGAATCCAGAACCATGTAGGCACCGTCAGATGAAAGGTCAATCAGCTACAGTTTAATGAAGCCCTAGCAGCCTCTAGAGATAAAAGGTCAATCAGCCACAGCTCAATGAAACCCAAGCAATCTCAGGAGGAACCTTGGTTGAAAATGGCTGCATTGGAGATGAAAAGGCTCTTACGTCACTGCTGGGGGGGAGGGGGCATGGTGAACTAAGCTGATGAGAGAATGACTTGAAGGACTTCAGGTCTTCTACTTTAAAGTTGTTCTAAAATGCATGAAGGTAAAAAACCTTCAGGGTGCATCTCCTCCCGCAGCCCCCCCCCCCCAATACTTACCTGAGCCCTAAGTGATGTGCACGAGAGCTAAGGCTTTCCCAGGACTCTCTCTCCCGATTGGCTGAGACACAGCAGTGAGAGCCATTGGCCATCAATCACAGCCAGTAAGGCGCTAGCTGGGGGCGGGACTGAGCCACACTCTGTGTGTCCTATAGATACAGAGGCGGCTCGGGAGCCAGCACATACTAGTGCCCCCAGAGCAAGCAGCTTGCTCTAGGGCAGGGGTCTCAAACTGGTGGCCCTCCAGCTGTTGCGAAACTACAAGTCCCATCATGCTTCTGCCTGTGGGAGTCATGATTGTAACTGTCAGCCTTGCAATGCATCATGGTACTTGTAGTTTCGCACCAGTTTGAGACCCCTGCTCTAGGGGGAACTCTGCAAAGGGGAGTGGTCATAAGCGCCACCCAGGGACCCAAGAAGAGAAGGATCAGGGCTGCTCTGTCGAAAACCATTGCACAAAGCAGGTAAGTATGATGTGTTTATTATTTTAAAGATAAAAAAAAAACAAGCCTTTAGAACCACTTTAAATATTTAGGAAGTATATTCTCCACAGTGCCTGCAGCTACAGAGGTCAGTGAGGGCTTGTTTTAAAACACGTTTACTGCCTAATCCTATATGACAGCAAAATATATGTAGCGGCAAAGTGGGTGGGCCTTAACGCCCAGCCTCTGCATAAATGCATCAATGCGTCATTTTAGGGCGCGCTTAACCAGCACCTCCAGAACTGTGACCGAGCTGTCGCAGTGAACTACCCACAATTGGTAAGATTGGCTCCCAATGGTGTTGGTACTGTGCCGCATGATTGGGAGCCCTTCCTACTAGCCTCAGCTGTCATGGCCCAATTAAGGGGCCAGCTACTGGCGCCAGCTACGAGTCAAGAATATGTAAATAATGACCATAGCCTGGCCGACAGGTTCACTTTACATCTTCAAATTCTTTCACAAGTGCCTGACTTCCCAGAGGCACCAGGAACTGGTCATGATGAAAGAGATCAGTGCTCAAAATCCGAGATATCTCCAGGAAGATTTTCTAAGGATAACTCTTCAAATCCTGGAAACCAGGAACATTTGGCAACTATGTCGGTGTGAGAGAGGTTATAAAAAAGTTAGAAGAGAATGCGATGCGATGCACTGGAATGCACAGAGAGGACTGAGTGCTGAAGGTGCACAGAGTACATGGAGCGAAGATGTGCTGCAACAGCCCAAAAAAATTAACCCCTGCCAAACGCACCCACAGGCAGCGGGGAAAGCACTAGCTGGAAAGACATCTGCACCTTAAAACACAAGCACAAGGCTATGAATCAGACATTATTTCTGCATGGAGGCTGAATTAAATCTTCCGATGTACTATATTGTGACATCTCTCTGCCAAGGGGTGTGGTTAGGCTCGATGATGTCAAGATGTAGGAAAAGCATGCCTGGGATCAGCCGTGACATCACAGGATGTGACAAACAGAGGTAAATAAATACAATGAGCTGATCAGGATACATTTGTTGAGAAGGATAAAATGATATTTACCAACAGCAAACCAGGTAGGATGACCGCACAGGCCCGGATCTTTGAAGGCATCGCTTTTATATGTGGAGTGGGGGGGGGGGCACAATCCTGTCTGCTTGCCGGGGCAGATTTTGGGATGCAAATGGTTTGAAGTACCATAATGAATAAGAAAACCAATTACAGCGCATGAGGAATGGACCCATGGGACAAGTGCTGGAATAGCATAACTGACAATCACAAATCCTACCTTGCACAAGATAGCAATTTATCTGTTGACCAAAGGGATACTCATGAGACCCCCCACCCCCGCTGCCGCTGGCCAACAAACAGGTAACTACTGTAAAAAAAGACGCTGCGATTTTAGGAATTACCTGGGCTACAGTCAAAGATGATCCTAGTAGGGCCATCGCTCTGGCAGTTTAAAGGTTAACACTGCCCTCCACCCTATGGGATCCTCAACACCCCTTCTGTTGTCACTATGGCCAGCAAATCTGCTGCATTCTTTGCCAATAACAAGACCCAATGTGCAGCCCCCCCCCCTTCCCCCCCTCCGCCATCCAAAACGCTGCTCCGGCCAAACGTTTCCATGAAAAACAAGTCTTACCTTTACTCCACTGTGCAAGATTGATTGGGGCTCCCGTCACCCCCCTCCGGTGCTCCTTCTTCTATGTCTTCAGGTGGAAACCGGCTTCATAATCCCCCCCCCTTTTCTTTTTCTGTCGCCACCACCACCAACCTCCTTTTCTCCACCTCTCCTCCCCCTCTCCTCCTTCTGCAGCGTTACAAAGGTCTCTGCTCCAGCCCACCCTACAATGATCTTGTCCCCCTTGGATGGTCCCCGCACCCCACCTCCGGTATCCCACTCTGATGGATGATGGAGAGCAGGGATGCTGTGTGTCTGGTGCTGATGCAGGATCTCTGTGCTCTGCCTCCCCACAGAGGAGAAGGAGGGGGATGAGTAGAAGAGCAGGGATGGAATCCTGCGGGGATGGGGATGTAGGACACAGGATCTGGAGCTGTCTGTGTACACACATCCACCAGGCACAGTCTTCTCCTACATGGACACTCATGGAAAGATGGAGATCTGTATACATTACACACAATGGCTGCCCTGCTATAAACCAGCTCCCTCTATGCAGTCACCCTCTTGTATTCTAGGGAATGCATAGCCGGCCCTTGTTGGCCATTAACCAGCATTGTTTAAAGTACAGCCCGTGAACCCTTAGGCTGACCATACACCATACAATCTGATTGGGCAATCTCTGTACAATGTATGGTGGCACATTCGATCAAATGATCCGACCGATATCTCTTCTAATCGATCTATAGTCAACAACCCAATCAACTGATAGTTGGGTTTGATCAATAGTTGGAAGATACAATCGTATACTATCGATCACATCTTGGTTTCCACCATGACCTCACATTATCTGATCCATCGAAATATTATTATTATTATTATTATTAAGGAGGATTTATATAGCGCTGACAGTTTGCTCAGCGCTTTACAACATTAGGGTAGACAGTACAATTACAATACAATTCAATACAGAGGGGGAATCAGAGAGCCCTGCTCGTTAGAGCTTACAATCTAGGAGGAATTACGATTGGATTCATGACCAAAGCATCTCAGTGCTGCCAATCGATCATTTTCCTCCCTGGCCAATCAACTTAAAGCAGTGTTAAAGCCAAAACCAAAAATTATTTTATATACATATATATGTTAAAAGGCTGGCCGGAGGAGGTATATATCCCTCCTTCTCTGTTAGGTCCTACGTTGGCTCGTCTTCCTGGTTCCCACCCTTCCATTTCCCCCAAACTTTCAATATTTCATAAAAATCATACACATTTCTCATACGCTTATCCATGTTATGCCCTCTTTTAGGTATACCGACCAGCTAGACCAGGGCACATCTCAGGTCTTGGTAGTTAGGGTTATCACATTTCCGTGAAGACTCTGACTACAAATTATACATATATATACTCTTGCTGGGTATGGCTGGGTATGGCTGAGTATTGCTGGGTATTGCTGAGTATTGCTGGGTATGGCTGGGTATGGCTGAGTATTGCTGGGTATGGCTGAGTATTGCTGGGTATTGCTGAGTATTGCTGGGTATGGCTGAGTGTTGCTGGGTATGGCTGGGTATGGCTGAGTATTGCTGGGTATTGCTGAGTATTGCTGGGTATGGCTGAGTATTGCTGGGTATTGCTGAGTATTGCTGGGTATGGCTGTGTATGGCTGAGTGTTGCTGGGTATGGCTGGGTATGGCTGAGTATTGCTGGGTATGGCTGAGTATTGCTGGGTATGACTGGGTATGGCTGAGTATGGCTGGGTATGGCTGAGTATTGCTGGGTATGGCTGAGTATTGCTGGGTATGACTGGGTATGGCTGAGTATGGCTGGGTATGGCTGAGTATTGCTGGGTATGGCTGGGTATGGCTGAGTATTGCTTGGTATGGCTGGGGGTGGATGGGGTGGATGGGATGGCTGAGCATGGATGGATGGATGAGTATTGCTGAGTATGGATGGATGGCTGAGAATTGCTGAGTATGGATGGATGGCTGAGCATGGATGATTGAGTATTGCTGAGTATGAATGGATGGATGAGTATTGCTGAGTATTGCTGAGTATGGATGGATGGATGAGTATTGCTGAGTATGAATGGATGGCTGAGCATGGATGATCGTCTTCCTGGTTCCCACCCTTCCATTTCCCCCAAACTTTCATTATTTCATATAAATCATACGCATTTCTCATACTCTTATCCAGGTTATGCCCTCTTTTAGGCATACCGACCAGCTAGACCAGGGCACATCTCAGGTCTTGGTAGTTAGGGTTATCACATTTCCGTGAAGACTCTGACTACAAATTATACATATATATACTCTTGCTGGGTATGGCTGAATATTGCTGGGTATTGCTGAGTATGGCTGGGTATGGCTGAGTATTGCTGGGTATTGCTGAGTATTGCTGGGTATGGCTGGGTATGGCTGAGTGTTGCTGGGTATGGCTGAGTATTGCTGGGTATGGCTGGGTATGGCTGAGTATTGCTGGGTATGGCTGGGTATGGCTGAGTGTTGCTGGGTATTGCTGGGTATGACTGGGTATGGCTGAGTATGGCTGGGTATGGCTGAGTATTGCTGGGTATGGCTGAGTATTGCTGGGTATTGCTGGGTATGACTGGGTATTGCTGGGTATGGCTGGGTATGGCTGAGTATTGCTTGGTATGGCTGGGGGTGGATGGGGTGGATGGGATGGCTGAGCATGGATGGATGGATGAGTATTGCTGAGTATGGATGGATGGCTGAGAATTGCTGAGTATAGATGGATGGCTGAGCATGGATGATTGAGTATTGCTGAGTATGAATGGATGGATGAGTATTGCTGAGTATGGATGGATGGATGAGTATTGCTGAGTATGGATGGATGGATGCGTATTGCTGAGTATGGATGGATGGATGCGTATTGCTGAGTATGGATGGATGGCTGAGCATGGATGATTGAGTATTGCTGAGTATGAATGGATGGATGAGTATTGCTGAGTATGGATGGATGGATGAGTATTGCTGAGTATGGATGGATGGCTGAGCATGGATGATTGAGTATTGCTGAGTATGAATGGATGGATGAGTATTGCTGAGTATGGATGGATGGATGAGTATTGCTGAGTATGGATGGATGGATGCGTATTGCTGAGTATGGATGGATGGATGAGCATGGATGAGTATTGCTGATTAGGGATGGATGGCTGAGCAAGGATGGATGGATATCTAGATGGGGCTGGAATTGTCACATATCAGCGCTGTGGGCACTATAGATCCAGCCCACAGCGCTGCTGCACCTGATCTCTCCCCACTCCGCTCACACTGTACCGATCGGTACAGAGAGGGGAGATAGGAACTGGACATGACGCCGGTTTGTTTACAAGTGATCGCTCCGTCATTTGATGGAGCGGAGCGATCCCGTGGTAAATGGCCACTATCAGATCCGGAGGACCCGGCGGTCTCGGATATTCCCGGGTGCGCACCTGCAATTCTGGGAGGACGTCAATGTACGCCCTCCCAGAGTTATCGAGACGCGCTGTAGCCGTCATTCGGCTATGGCGCGGTCATTAAGTGGTTAATATTATTATTATTATATATTGATTTTTATATATATTTATTATTATTCAAGATTTAAATAGTGCCAACCGTTTGCGCAGTACTTTACAATACAAAAGGGGGACAGTACAATTACAAAACAGTTCAATACAGAAGGAACAGGAGGGCCCTGCTCATGGAGCTTACAATCCAAAGGATGTAAGACATTGTATTGCAGCTCACCAATCATTAGATGTGGTGGCTGCATTAGTCTTCTTTTTTTAGGCTTTTTTGTCTCTGTTTTCACCCGGTGATCTGGCCAGTAACACACCTCCTGTAGTAGAGTGCCTCCACTCTGGATGAAGGAGCACAGGGGGGCACCCCTGGAAGGCAGCATTGCCAGTCTAGGGGGGGGGGAGTGTTAGATGTACTAGCAGATTTAGATACCCAACAAATTGAAGCCAAACTCCAGCTCACACTTTATAAACAGATAGAACAAATCCTTTTGGGATAAAGGTTTTACATAAATAAATAAAAGCTGATCATTGTAAGCACCCATCCGTGGTGAATGTTTTGTCTCAACCCTTTAACTGCTACATCTGCTCTGTTGAAAAACAAAAGACTTAGGGCCCTTTCACACAGGCTGTCCGATCAGGTCCACCTGTCAGTTTCTTGAGGCAGACCTGATCGAATGCTCTATTCACCCCTATGGAGAGGCAGATGTCAGCGGTGACATGTCCGCTGACATCCGCCATTATCCGATCCTGTCCGCAAAATCCAGACAGATGGTGGTCCTGTTTTCCATTCGTCTGGCGGATCGGATATGATTGGATGAAAACGGACAGGCGGTCGGTTTTCACCTGATCTCCCCATAGAGGAGAGCGGGACTGGGTCCGTCTCTGTTCTGCTCAGTAAGCGAAGTCCGTCAAAACGGAGGCACCCGTGCCAAAGGGGCCTAACTGGCTGGATCACCAGATGAAAATAAAGGAAAGAAAGCCTAAAAAGAAAACAAATGCAGCCATCACTTCTAAGAATCAGTAAGCTGCAATATAATAAATGTTTGCTTTTCGGTTTAATATTGCTTTAAACTGGTCATAAAAGTTTGGTTTTTTTTATCCAACCGGTGGGCTGAACAAAAAAAAAAGGAAGGTGGATGGAGGAACCAACTTCCCCCTGCCGGGGACATTGTATTCTGACAACAGGACTTTCCGTTATCAAAAAATACTGATCAGCGGCTGCATCCGATTGGCTGCTGATCAACAAAAGTTTTCCAACATTCCAATTTAACAGAAGTCGATCTAATGATCAACATTTATTGAACAGGAATGGCCACACACACACCGAAAATTTGGCAGCTCCCTGCTGAACCAAACAAATTTCGATTTATCGATGGCCAGCTTTAGTTTGATTGAATCCAAGCAGAAGGGAAGTTATAGCTATTTGATTATTTGCCTATTGGTTCATTTTGGTTGATTTGCACATCGATTGGATAATACAATGAAAGCGTACAACCACCATTGGATTATATGTACTAAAAGGACCTACCTAATCTATTTAATTAATTTGCATCCAGTCTGGCAGACGGTTGTACTACATAGTTGTTGGTGAATCCAATGGCGGCTCTTGCTCCATTTATTTGGGGGGGCAAACAAACTACCCTCCACCCCCCATCCCCCCTCCACCGTTAGGTCGGTCGATTGGTCAAACCACCCACCCCGCCCGTCGCTCGCTCATCCGCCCACCAGCCCCGCACCTACCCCATCTAAGTCACAGGCAGCTTCGGCTCCTTCCTGCGTCTCCTCCTCCTCGGCGGCTTCCTCCTTGGCGGCCAATAGGGTCGCTGTTCCTCTCGGGCAATCGGGTCTTAAAGCGGGAGTCCGGCGACCAATCTTTTTTTTTTTTTTTTTAGGTCATTGAGACACATTGCTAACCCCAAAATAATACTCACAGTTTGGGTGTAATATTTCCGCCTCTGTCTGTTTTAGTACTGAAGAATAACTTAAAAAATGTGATGCTGGCTGTTTCCATCTTGCTTGTGGGCATGTGAAGCCCACAAGCATTGATTTCCTGGATGCGGTGAATGCTGTTCATTCACAGCTTGTTCACAAGCATGATCATTGTTCCTGCACTGAATCTTGGGAAGCCTGACACTAAGCTCCCAGGAGACAGTGTGGTGGCGGGGAAAGGCAATAAACACGCCTACTCCCATGGGAGGAGAGACAGGAAGTGCCACAATAAAGTACAATATAAAGGTAATTACAGCGATAAAAAAAATTTCGTGCGGCATTTAAACATCTATACAATTAACTGAAGGGGGGAAGATTAAGTTAAAAATTTGAGTGGAACCCCGCTTTAAGATCTGCTTCCTGATCGGCCCGGGAGGAGATTTAGGAAGACAATAACGAATATTAATTCACTATTGTCACACAACTGGGTGGGCCCAGGGCGCAGTGCTGTGCGCCCCGAGCCCACCCTTTTCTGAAGCCTCAGGCTCTAATCATGTGCTTCCAAAAAAAAAAACCCATTGAAATCCATGCCTCCGGCGCCCTGCATGTAGATTAGGGGTCGGGCGCATTGGATTGGGGGAGGCGACGCCCCTGCGCCCCTTATGGATGGGTCGCCACTGTTGTTCACACACAAAACTGTTTTAAATATGACTGCATTGACGATCGGGAGAAAAATACATTCAGAAGATTAAAAATATCGGTTGATGCGCCATATACTAAAGAATCATGTCAGTCTATCTACTTTTCTACGATCAGATTTTCCATCCAGACCGGCCAAAATAATTTAGATGGAATTGATCTGTTTTGCTCAAAACCGACTGATTAAACAGTATGTGTCTTTTCAGTATTTTTTAGATTCAATCATATTGTCTGATTCTGTGAATTATTGTTCCATCAGATCATTATGTGTATAGCCACCATTAGGCTAATGATACACTATACAATTTGATTGTACAATCTCTTGTACACTTCAATCTTATTATCCAATTGATGGGAAAGCCAATGGAAATGATCAAATCGGCAAACAATGGAATAGGCAAAACTTCCGACTGGAAGTCGATCAGTCATAGCAGAAAATTATCGATCATGTTGCATCAGTTGGCAATACTGAGATGCTTTGTTCATGGATTCTATCGTATTTCTCTTGTCACCTCTTCTCCTACATAAACACTCATGTAAATATCGAGATCTATATACAATACACACAATGGCTGACTTGCATAGCCGGCCCTTGTTGACCATTAACCCTTCAGAGTCACCCCTTGTCTCCACCACCTACCTACCTCTAAGCACCGTCCCTTGGTTACACCCCCTACCTACCTCCCAGTACCTCCCCTTTTAGAGAATGCAGAACCAAGTATCATTTTGTGGTGCTAAATCATTTGTATGGAATTTCTTAGTGATGTAGCCACGCCCCCATAGGGGTTGCTGAATGTTGTGGTTCACCTGACACTCTGCCCAGCCAGACATCCATCTCACAATCACTCTGAGACATAGAACAATCCATAAGCTTTGTTTTTTTTTTTTATGGGATTGAATTTGGATGGGTAAAGGATAGTTATGGGATGCCCAGGATGATTCAGCACAACTTGCTTGGGACTTCAATATACACTCCAGTCTACTCTCCAGCACAACTCTTGATTAAGACCTCTTTCCTTTATCCTCCAGCACTTCACTTGCTGCAGACTGTTACTCCTCCAGACTAGCTAGCCCTGCATGGTTAGGCCTGACACTAACTCAGCCAGGCCTCAATGGATTGCCTTTTGCGGGCAGGGACCTCGGGCCCCTGTGGTGAAGAAATAGGTTTGGTGCTAACTGTCCTCTATTCAGCTACCAATCCCAGATCAAGCGGAAGTAAACTCTCTCTAAAAAAAAAAAAAAAACACCCTGCAGGACAAAGGCATAATGAGCTAGTATGCACGGCAAACTAGCTCATTATGAATTACTTACCTGAGATCGAAGCCCCTGAAGCAACCCTCGTTCACCTCCTCCGTTGCTGCCATGATACCCGGAGGGCGCTGTGACTGGCCGGAGCAACGATGACGTCACTCCGGCGCATGCGCACAGGAGCCGTCAGTGACGGCATGATCGCCTTCACTAACGGCACGCTCAGTGCACCTGCGCCGTTGTCTACGGCGCGCATGCGCTGTAGACATCTGTGCCCGTATTTAGGAGGTTAAGGAGATATTTCTTGCACCTACAGGTAAGCCTTAATCTAGCCTTACCTGTAGGTTAAAGTAGTCTGTAAGGGTTTACAACTACTTTCAGGCCCTGCCAGCCATTGCCTGGCTGCAATGACCTCTTTCCACTACCCTTCCCACAGTCCTCTCTTCTGGTTCTGCACCCAATCTCCCAGTTCTCTCAAGCGTGCCTCCCCAGTCCTCCCGACTGTGCTCACTCACCAGCTCTCCTGGCTGCGATCAGTTGTCCTCCTTGGTGACTCTTAGAAATGTCCTCTCCTTGCTCTCTCGGATGCCTCTCCTCCAGGATCTCTTCTCTCCTCCTGGATGCACCCGAACCCCAGCTTAAGGTCACCCCCACCTACACAAGACTAGGGACCTCCCTGTGGGCCCCGACAGCCTCCACACTCTCTCACTCCAGCTCCTCCACCCAACAACTCCTGACCCTGGGTATTTAAGGAGGCCTGCCCCCTGCCAATCCAAGTTGGGGATTAGTCAAGGCTCCTCAAAATACTCCAGGCAGCCCCACCTCACCTCTCCTCCTCTCTTTCTAGCACCTTCAAGATAGAAGAGGGAGGCGACAATGATGCTACCTGTGAGTCACTCAGCCCAGCCCTGCCCTGAGCCACTCCCAGCCCAGAATGAAAACAAACAGGCCTAGCAACCAGCTAGGCCTGCCTAAATTTTCCTACTCTATCAGAAAAATCCTCACTCCTACACCTACCTAACTAGAGGATGCTACAGTGATAACAAGAAAAACAGTAAAAAAAATCCTCCCAGCAACTTTAGATCCCCCTAGCAACAATGGATCGCCCAGCACCAATAGATCCCCCTGCAACTATAGATAGGGTTGCCACCTCATCCCTTTACACCTGAACACATATTAATTACACAGGTTCTGTGGCTGATTAAGGTGGTAAATAAACTCACTTGGTGCCTTATCTGCATTTAATTAGCCCCAGAACCTGTTTAATTCAAAGGTGTTCGGGTTTAAAGGGATGAGGTGGCAACCCTAACTATAGACCCCCCAGCAACAATAGACCCCCCAGCAACACTAGATCCCCCAGCAACAATGGCATACTTACCAACTGTCTCGAATTTCCCGGGACATTTCTGGGATTTAGACTATTTCCCGAATTTATTGCTTCCCGGGAAATGTCCTGAGAAATCCGGGTATTCCACGATTTTCCGCCGCCACCGCTAGAGGTCCGCAGCCGGCAGAGACATTGTTTCCACCGGCTGCCATTTTTAAGAAGACCAGGACACGGCTGGGCGGCTAGACGGAGCTCCTGTGTTTCGCCGCCCACCCTCCGCCCCGCTTACCCCACCGCCCCGCTTTGCTCCCACCCCCCCTGCCCTACTCCGCCCCGTTATTGTAACCACGCGGCCGGCGGAGACATACTAGGAAAAAACCTGATGTAAGGGGGGCTCCGCTGGGGAAAGCTGATGTAAGGGGGCTCCGCTGGGGAAACCTGATGTAAGGGGGGGGCTGCGCTGGGGAAACCTGATGTAAGGGGGGCTCCATTGGGGAAACCTGATGTAAGGGGGGCTCCGCTGGGGAAACCTGATGTAAGGGGGGCTCCGCTGGGGAAACCTGATGTAAGGGGGGCTCCGCTGGGGAAAGCTGATGTAAGGGGGGGCTCCGCTGGGGAAACCTGATGTAAGGGGGGCTCCGTTGGGGAAACCTGATGTAAGGGGGGCTCCGCTGGGGAAACCTGATGTAAGGGGGAGCTCCGCTGGGAAAAGCTGATGTAAGGGGGGCTCCGCTGGGGACATCTGATGTAAGGGGGGGCTCCGCTGGGGAAACCTGATGTAAGGGGGGGCTCTGCTCGGGAAAGCTGATGTAAGGGGCTCCGCTGGGGACATCTGATGTAAGGGAGGGCTCCGCTGGGGACATCTGATGTAAGGGGGGGGCTCCACTGGGGAAACCTGATGTAAGGAGGGGCTGCGCTGGGGACATCTGATGTAAGAGGGGCTCCGCTGGGGACATCTGATGTAAGGGGGGGCTCCGCTGGGGACATCTGACATAAGGGGGGCTCCGCTGGGGAAACCTGATGTAAGGGGGGGGGCACCGCTGGGAACACCTGATGTAAGGAGGGCACCACTGGGGACATCTGATGTAAGGGGGGGCACCGCTGGGGACATCTGATGTAAGGGGGGTTCCGCTGGGGACATCTGATGTAAGGAGGGCACCACTGGGGACATCTGATGTAAGGGGAGCACCGCTGGGGACATCTGATGTAAGGGGGGTTCCACTGGGGACATCTGATGTAAGGGGGGCCCTGCTGGGGACATCTGATGTAAGGGGGGGCTCCGCTGAGGACATCTGATGTAAGGGGGGCTCCGCTGGGGGCACCTGATGCAAGGATGGACTCTGCTGGGACACCTGATGCAAGGATGAACTCTGCTGGGACACCTGATGCAAGGACGGACTCTGCTGGGGGCACCTGATGCAAGGACGGACTCTGCTGGGACACCTGATGCAAGGACGGACTCTGCTGGGACACCTGATGCAAGGACGGACTCTGCTGGGACACCTGATGCAAGGACGGACTCTGCTGGGGGCACCTGATGCAAGGACGGACGGCTGGTGGCAGGCGACGTGGCAGGTGACACGCTCAGGGATCCCACTGATTCGGCATTATGGTGAGTTGAATTATTTCATTTTATATTACAATGTAATAATAGAAATAATGCACTTCAATCATCCTGACACCATAACAACCATGGTGCCGGGATTATTGAAGTGCTAACACCAGGTGTTTGGAGTATCTTTAGCTGCTGATTGTTAAACTTTCTGGAATACACATATTTCTATTGTTGTGTAGGATCTGGGGCTGCTGTCCCTCCATCCCTCCCTCCCTCTCCCTCAATCCCTCGTTCATCTCAGACGCTAACCACACCCCCTTTGAGCCACCCCCATTTAAGACACACACACTATTTTGCATAAACCACGCCCATTTTGCCGCAGTTTTACTTTTCCCCTGTGCCACACCTACAAACGCATGCCACGCCCCCTAATTATAATAAGACTCCGCCTACAGCCAAAAAAGTGTCCCTAAAAATTTTTTTACAATGTTGGCAACTATGCAATGGATACCCCTAGCAACAATTGATCCCTCCTACAACTATAGATTCCCTGCAACAATAGATCCCTCCATGCAACAATAGATCCTCCTAGCAACAATACATCCCCCTAACAGCAAAATACCCCTCCCAGCAACAATAGAATTGACCCCACAGCAACAAAAACAAAAGAACTCCCAGCAGCCTGCATCACTAGACTCTCCAACACTCCTTGCCATTACATACATTCGGTGCTAGAGTTGCCAGAACTGCGTTCCCCCACATTCCTGCTGAAAAAAAGCCCTGTACTATACAATCTGATTGCCTTTAGATGTAACAAAACTATGTAATATGAGGACAAACCTAAATAACCCATTGAAATAGTATCAAATCAGGTAGGCCCCTGCATTACAAAGTTGACACTAGATCTAATGCCGCGTACACACGGTCGGACTTTTCGTCTACAAAAGTCCGACGGACGCCGACGGACAAAATACGGCTGACAATCCGATCGTGTGTGGGCTTCCCCGGACTTTCAGTGGACTTTCAGCGGACTTTTCCAGCCGCAAATCTGACGGACTTTAAATTTGAAACATGCTTCAAATCTTTACGTCGTAACTACGCCGGACCCAGAAATCCGCTGGTCTGTGTGCTAGTCCGACGGGCAAAAACCCACGCTAGGGCAGCTATTGGCTACTGGCTATCAACTTCCTTATTTTAGTCCGGTGTACGTCATCACGGACGAATCCGTCGGACTTTTGTGTGATCGTATGTAGGCAAGTCTGTTCGTAAGAAAGTCTGCCAAAAGTCCGACAAAAGTCCAACAAAAGTCCGTCGAAAGTCTGTCGGACAGGCTGTCGGACTTTTGTAGCCGAAAAGTCTGACCGTGTGTACGCGGCATAAAGGTTGCATACACGTTTCCAAAAATTTGAGTTATTTTCTGAGTGATTTCTCCCGATAGGAATAATCCACCTATAGTTGACAACCTATTTGATCAATATGAAACACACGGTAAATGGATTTCAATTGATTGTTGGAAGATACGATTGTAAGTTGTCAATCGCATTTCTGTTTTTACCATGAAACCTTATATTATGATCGATCAAAGTACAATTGAATTCATGAACAAAGGATTTCAGTGCTGCTGATCGATGAAATACAACCAATCATTTCTTGCCCTGGCTAATCGACTAAACCAACTCTGAATCAATCAGGCTATTTATGCCTATTTGATTGTTTGCTGATTTGATCATTTTGATTGAATTATAGCTTTGTCTACCTTGGCCGATCTTCTGATTTGGACTACAAATACATCTTCCTTTCTTCATGTACAGTACATTATATGGGGGGAAGAAACATTTGTAGTTTACATAAGATAGCTTGGAAAGCTGATAACATTGTGATTTAATTCACAGGAAGTGACAAGGACAGTGGCAGGACCAATAGTTTTATTCTGTACTTGCTGATGGTACCAGGACAGGCTCGCGAGTGCCCAGAACGAAGATACAGGACCGCACCCCCTCCCCCGCTCCTAATGCAAGGTGTAGATGGGTGTACTCCCCCTGTGCTCTGGCTACCGTGGTCTGCTACCGATCTTGGTCATGCATGTGGTGGTGTGCGACGCTCACCGCACAACACAATGAGTGAGGGTGCTCTGCCCGGGGCAGCTGCCTCTCCTTTCTTCCCCCAACCCAACCCTGCTTGCTGAAAAATTCCTTGGCTGAAATATGGAATAATAGTAAAGAAGGCGCGCCCGATGTCCAAAAGAATGCAAGTTCGACGGTTATGCCGCGTACACACGGGTGGACTTTTCGACCGGACTGGTCCGACGGACTTTCCGACGGATTTTCGACTGACTTTTAAAGGACTTCCGTCGGACTTTTGAATGAACGGACTTGCCTACACGCGATCACACCAAAGTCCGACGGATTCATACATGATGAAGTACGACCGGACTAAGATAAGGAAGTTGATAGCCAGTAGCCAATAGCTGCCCTGGTGTGGGTTTCTGTCCGTCGGACTAGCATACAGACGAGCGGATTTTCCGACCGGACTCGAGTCCGTCGGACAAATTTGAAACATGTTCCAAATCTAAAGTCCATCAGATTTTCGACCGAAAAAGTCCGCTGCAGGTCCGATGAAGCCCACACATGGTCGAATTGTCTGCCGGACTCGGATCAGTCCGGTCGAAAAGTCCGCCCGTGTGTACGCGGCATAAGTCTGACAAAGTGACAGCTGAGGTTCCAGGGGTCGCAATCCATGGAACCTCAGCTGTCACTTTGTGGGTTTAACCTCTGAAACCTCACAAATATATAACCAGCGTGGGAATCATTCCCATTTAATAGCGTGCATCAACAGTCCTGAAGAAGGGAGAGCCCTGTCCTCTCGAAACGGTTGGCCTGATATACTTGTTGCTTTTCTCAATAGACGCCTCTTAATTTACAATCGAACTTGCATTTTTCTGGATATCTGGTGCGCCTTCTTTCCTATTTTTCCAAGTCTACATGTGGAAAGGCCCCTTAAGGCCATACCAAAAAGGAAGCAGCCCAAGACCTATGAGGGTTCACCGTCAGTATCCACCATTGGGCACGACCTACGTGGTCTTCAGCACAAACAAGATACTGAAATATGGCAACGAATGCAGTCACCACGTCTAAGGCCATTTTCCCGCTCGTTTGGGTTTTTTTTGCACATTTTTCGTGGAGCATCGAATGTTCTTTCAACGTGCATTTTGGTGCGTTTGTAGCACGTTTACCACCCAACACAATGCATGTCTTCTAACCACACTTGGGGTGCCATTAACAATTATAGCCTGTTTATAGCGCATTGTTCGCGCATTGTAAATGCAGTCTATATTTTTGTTCTTGCTTCTAGATCTCCTTTATCTACAGCTCCAAATCCCAGTTGATGCCTTTTGAGGGGAAACGCGTCGAGTGCAGACAACAGTGACGTCAGCGCGCACAGACTGTACTGCAGGCGGCCGTGCCACCACGATAATATGTGCTATGAATCCAGAAAATAGTCTGTAAGTGCAATTTTTTTAATAAACACATGCTTTTAAATGATAACACACTATCAGTCCTCCTTTCATTTTTACATCTACCTATGAGCCGGGAGCCTTTGACCTTCGGGAGTTCCATATAGGCGGCAACACAGATCGAAGTGTTGACCCTTGGGGCCTGGTAAGTGGCCATTCATTACCTAAGCACGGTGGTGATCCGTGCGGCACTTTAAAGGACTTAAGGAATAGCATAATTTCAGCACCAACTCAACACTATTTGGGACTTTTTCATTGTATTGATCCAACAATAACAGAGTTCTTTTAGGGACTATTTTTGTTTTTGATTTGTTTTGCCTTTTTTTCACTTATATTGTTTCTTATTTTCCTTATATAGAGGTATTAACTATTTGCTTTTTGTGCCTTTGCAATATGACTTTGCTCACATTGTGACATGTTTTGATAGTGTCTTTATGCACGTTTTTTTTTCTTATATGTTTGATTGTTAGTGTGCACGTTATTTTTAAGGGCACAATCATTTGTATTTTTCAGTGTTGGCAGCTAATTAATACATTCACATTGATACAGCGCACTTTATTTATTTTACTTAGATCTCCTTTAACTGAATGACATTAAAGCGTTTATAAACCCGCACGTGTCAAAAAAAAAAGAAAAGGAAAAAAAAACCCTGCAAAGGCATAATGAGCTAGTATGCACCGTATACTAGCTCATTATGAAATATTTACCTTAGAACAAGGTCCCCATATCACAGCCCGATCCACGGCGAGGGAGCTGACATTTTGCCCTCAGCGTTTCTTCCAGGTTCACAGCTCCGGCGCTGTGAGTGGCCAGAGCCACTATGATGTCACTCCCGCTAATGCGCACGAGAGTTTTCTTCCCTGCAAGGTCCGGCAGCGTCTACCTGGCCTTCAGCCGGGCATTCACAGCGCATGTGCCGCTGACATCAGCGGCTGCATGCAAAGTGAATAACTTCTAAACCGTACAGGTTTAGAAGATATTCATTTTACCTACAGGTAAGCCTTATTATAGGCTTACCTGTAGGTAAAAATTAAAAATAAGGGTATACAACCACTTTAAGGGCTCACATCGAGGGGCATATCTACAGCCGTCTTTCCCCTACATCCATTCAAAGTGCAGAATATACACAGTATCTCCCAGCTCTGAAAAGCAGGGGACGGAGAGCTGATCGTACTTCAGTGAGGAGAGCTCTGAGAGCTGATTGGAGGGAAGAGACACACCCCCTTCACACAGCACACAGGAACATAGCTGAGGCTGTCAATCTGCTGGAGGTCCCTCCCCTGTCACCTTTTTTCTCATGGTTTCAGGAAAACTTATCGCAGAGGGATGAGGCAGCACTTAATTGAGACAAGTACACACTATAGAGGGATATGCTTCATTCATATTTCATGTCTGAGGTTTACAACCACTTTAAGGGTGAGCTTTGGAGAAATTAAAAAAAAAAATACACTTTTCCAATAGGTTTCCCCCAGCACTGCAAGGGTTAAATGCTCGTTTTTATCTAGGATACCAATAAAGAGCACTTTTACTCACCTTATCCTCACTCCCTCCTCTCCATGCAATCGGTCCCTCATACCCTCTTCTCTTTGGTCCTCCATCGGTCACACTCTGACCTCATCACATGTCATGGGACCCTAGGAAAAACAAATAAGCATTTAACCCATGCAGTTGCGGGGAAGCTCCACTGCAAGGGTGTTCAGCTTTAAAGGAAATCTATGGTCACAGCCTGCATTTATACCAATATAAACTTACTTAAACAATCTCCTTTCATGTTGTGAGTTCTACCTGTCTGCTGGCCATCTCTTTTCACAACTTCCTGCATTCCCTGCATGCTTTTCAGCTTCTCCTCTGCTGTCTACTTTCCATTTCTAAGGACTAAATATCCCATGGATCTTTGCTGTGATTCCTGTACTGAATCCCCCTCCTGAAATCCTCCTCTCAGGACCTCTGTAGATCAGAAGGCAAGAAACTAATGCAGCATGCACACGGTCGCAATTTCCGTCAAAAAAAGTGTGATGGGAGCTTTTGGTCGGATATACCGACCATGTGTATGCTCCATCCAACTTTTTCTGTCTGAATTTCCGCCAGCAAAAGATTGAGAGCTGGTTCTCTATTTTTCCCGATGGAAAAAGTTTCTTGACGGAAATTCCGTTTGTCTGTATGCAATTCCGACGCACAAAAAAAACACGCATGCTCGGAAACAATTTGACACATGCTCGGAAGCTTTGAACTTCAGTTTCTCGGCTCGTCGTAGTGTTGTACGTCACCGCGTTCTTGGCGGTTGAAAGTTCAGAGAACTTTTTTGTGACCGTATGCATGCAAGCCAAGCTTGAGCGGAATTCCGTCGGAAAAACCATCCAAGATTTTTCCGACAGAAATTCCGCTCGTGTGTACGGGGCATAAGAGATGGCTGCACACCACAGAGAAATACAGTGCGATGCTTTTATTCACAGTATTGACAGTTCATGTAGCACAAGATACAAGGATGTTGAAGCGTTTCACACAACACAGTACTTGGTTATGATTAAGCGCCTACCGACTGCGCATTGTAGTTTTGCTGCTACAGTGCGGGTCGGATGTGCAGAATCACGTATATGTATGTACAGTTCGCGATTATTTGTTTCCGGGCAGGGGCGGGCGCACATGTGCGCGCTTGCCGACCCAGGTGTGCTGTCACTGGCTCCAGCACATGCCGATCAGGTGGTCCAAGCCAATGATTCATGGTAAACCACACAGATCTCTCTACTGACAGCGGGGATATGCAGTTTTTGTCTCTCTGCAAAGCAGGGAATAAAAACTGTCACATCCCTTAGTAAAATTAGCACACAGTAAACTCATGAACACTTGCTAGGCACCAAGTTAACGCTTTGATTGCCCCAGATGTTAACCCCTTCCTACCCAGTGTCATTAGTACAGTGACAGTGCATATTATTAGCACTGATCACTGTTTGTGTCACCGGTGATGTCAGTGAGTCAGTTCCCACTCAGTGTCAGATTGCCAGTTGCACTATCACAGTCCCGCTATAAGTCACTGATCACCGCCATTAATAAATAAAAATTCCAGTATATTTTCTGTCATTCGTAGACGCTATAACTTTCACTTATTGGGATTTTCATTTACCAAAGACATGTAGCAGAATACATTTTGGCCTAAATCTATGAATATTTTTTTTTTTGGTAGCACCCTGGTGTTTAGGCAGGATTGCTAACCAATTTAGTTTGCCACGTAGTAATTGTCCTGGCTAATTGTTAGGAGATCCACTGATATCCCCCTAATTCTGGAATTGCTGCACTTCTCTCTTCTGTCACTAGGTGGCATTGTAGCTGGTGACATTAGATAGACAAGGGCATAGCAAAGACAGATTATGAATGGATGGGGTGTCTCAGCCAATAGGCAGGGGTTTCTTGAAGCCCCTTTGGCCTGCTGGGAGAGCCTATTTATTTGGGTGAAGTCAGTTGACCAGGGTTCTGTGCCACCTGGATGGCTGTCTGGGTGAACGTGTGTTATGTAGCCCTGGGCTGCTAGGCCGGAAGCCTGAGGCCTATCCCGGGGACACCTAGCTGCTAGGCTGCCTGAGGCCTATCCAGGAGCAGGAGAAGCAGTGTAGGGTTGAGACTGCTGGATTGGAGTCCAACCGAGTCGAGAAGGTTCAGCCAGATGGGGAACCAGTTGTGGTCGTCGGAGGTAGAGAGGAAGCTGTCACCACTAAGGGACCATCCACCATTAGTGACTGTTGCAAGATTAGTTGCCATAGGAGACAGCAGTCCTACATATACAGAAGTGTTATCCGGCTGGAGGCCTTCCACTGTATAGCTGTCTACCTATAGAAGTCTCAGAGTCTGCCAATTACCATTGCATCTACTCAAGGGTGTCCTGGACCTAACCCTCTCTCCCACAGTTCTGTTAAGAGACAATAAATCTCTTGTTCGTATTCAAAAAGTGACTGGCGCCCACCATTCTTCTTGCATCACACCCACCATGCCTGGTAACCCAATCTACAAGGAAGAATATCGGCTCTCCCTAACCCTTGAGGTCACCATTAGACCTCTGGGGCCCAGGACCTTGCTACATTTATTTATTTATTTTTTTGTAAATGTTTTATAGCAAAAAGTAAAAGATATTGTTTTTTTTTTTTTTCAAAATTTCCGGTCTTTTTTTGTTTATATAATAAAAAATAAAAAACCCAGTGGTAAGCAAATACCACCAAAAGAAAGCTCTATTTGTGTGAAAACAATGACATAAATATGTAGCACCCTCTAGTTAGTGAGTGCTGGAAGGAAGGATTTTTGACAGAGTAGGAAAATTTAGGCAGGCCTAGCTGGTGGCTAGGCCTGTTTGTTTTCATTCTGGGCAGGGAGTGGCTCAGGGAGAGTTGGATGACTGATAGGTGGCATCACCACCTCCCCTTTCCTTCTAGAAGGTCCTGGAAGGAGAGGAGGTGAGGTATCAGGTATCTCGGGAGCCTTGCCCAATCCCAAATTTGGATTGGCAGGGGGCAGGCCTCTTTAAATGCCTGTGGTCAGCACAGCTAGGTAGAAGTTGTCGGGTGGAGGAGCTGGAGTGAGAGGGTGTGGAGGCTGTCGGGCCCACAGGAAGCTCCCCAGTCTGGGGGGGTAACCCTGGGCTGGGGCTCGGGTGCATCCGGGAGGAGTGAAGAGATCCCGGAACCAGAGGCACATGAGGGTGCAGGAGAGAGGACAGCGGAAGAGAACACGCTAAGAGTCTCCAGGAGGACTACAGGTCGCAGCCAAGTTGGCTGGTGAGTGAGTACAGTCGAGAGGACTGGGGAGGCACGCCTGAGAGAACTGGGAGATTGCAGTTTGAGAGATGGGTACAGAACCAGTGGAGAGAGGACTGTGGAGAAGGGCAGTGGAAAGGGGTCTTTGCAGCCAAGCTGGCTGGCAGGGCCTGAAGAGAGCTATCTGGGAGACGTAGCTGAGCAGAGGACAGCTAGAACCTGAACTATTCTACATTACAGGGGCCTGCGGCCCCTGCCCGCAAAAGTCAGTTCATTGAGGTCTGGCTGGAGTAGTGTCAGGCCTACCCACGTGGTGCTAGCTAGTCCAGAGGAGTGATAGTCTGCAGCAAGAGAAGTGCTGGTGAAGGAACAGTGTACAGCAAGTGGAGTTCTGGAGAAGAGATTTAGGGAGTGTACATATTAGTCCCATTTGATGATCTACAATTCACAATTAATTGTTCTACAACCTGCAATTGATGATCTACAATTCATAATTGTTTGTTTTGAAATCCTGTGAATACCATAATTCCCTAGTACCCATCCAAGTTTAATCTCCTCAATAAAACAAAACCAAACAAGCTATGGACTGGTCTGTGTTACTGAGTAAATGTAAGATGGACGTTGAGCTGGGCAGGGTGACGGGCGTACCACAACTTTCAGCAACCCCTACGGGGGCATGACTACAAATATAAATTGTGTACAGTGTTGCATGACTGCGCAAAAGACAGGTAAAGTCGCGCAGTGGCATAAAGCAAAAATGCTCTGGTGATGAAGTTAGAATCTTATGGAGGTAAAGTGGTTAGGTACTGTGTTGTGTGAAACGCATCAACATCCTTGTATCTTGTGCTACATGAACTGTTATCTTTGAATAAAAGCATTGCACTGTATTTTGCTGTGGTGTGAGGCCATCTCTTCTTCATTTCCTGGATTATCACGGTGGCAAGACGGGCAGGCACCTGCAGACAGGAGCTGTGATGGGGTTCACTTATCACTCACTTTGAGCGGTACTTTTCTGTGTCTGGCTTCCAAGATCAGAAGGCAGGCTCTGTGAAATGTGTGACACAGCAGTGCCTACTCACAGGGCATAGTGACTACATGTCATTAGGATTATCAGGTAGAAAAAGGGGTAATGTAGTTAGAGGGAGTGGTAGGGGCTTACAGAAAAGGAAGGCCAGCCCTTGGTTTGAACACCCTAAGACCCCTTTCACACTGGGGCGGTTTTCAGGCACGTTAGCGCTGGGAATAGTCTCTGCTAAGCGCCTGAAAACTGCCTGCCATTCATTCAAGTGTGACTTTTCACACTGGGGCGGTGTGCTTGTGGGACTTTCCGAAAAGTCTTGCAAGCGGCATCCTTGAGGCGGTTTGAGAGCGTTGTATTTAGTGCTCCCAAACGCCCTGCCCATTGGAATGAATGGGCAGTGCTTCCTGAAAAGCGATTCGGAAGCGCCGCAACACAGGAGTTTTTAACCCCATCTCTGGGGTTAAAAGCACCCCACTAGCGGTTGTTCTACAAAGTATAATTGCAAAAAATGTTGAAAAACATTTATCATTTTCCTTCCACTTCACAATTATGTGCACTTTGTGTTGATCTACCACATGAAATCCCAATAAAATACGTTTACGTTTTTGGTTGTAACATGACAAAATGTGGACAATTTCAAGGGGTGTGAATACTTTTTAAAGGCACTGTAGGCCTAGACAGTTGGTAGTAATAGGGAATTCTATAATCAGAAGGACTGATAGAATAATTTGTCGCCAGGATCACCTCAACCAAATGGTTTGCTGTCTCTCTGGTGCAAGGGTTCGACATGTGGTGGACCAGGTTGATAAATTACTGGGAGGGGCTGGGCATGACCCAGCTGTCTTGGTCCACGTTGGAACCAATGACAGACTATATGGAAGGTGGAGGCTCCTTAAGAGCATTTTAAAGAACTAGGCTGCAAGTTGAAGGGAATGACCTCCAAGGGGATATTCTCTAAAATATTGCCTGTGCCAATGCGCAACACAGGAAAGGCAGGGGGAGATTAGAGAGCTGAATGCATGGCTAAAGAGCTGGTGTAAGGGGGATTTGGGTTATTAGAGCACTGGGCTGACTTTTCATTGGGGTGCAACCTATATCCTAAAGATGGTTTGCACCTAAATGGAAGAGGGTCTGCTGTGCTGGGGGAGAGGTTTATGGGAAGGCTGGAGGAGTATTTAAACTAGGATTGAGGGGGGAGGGTGAATTAAATTATAATGGGGCAGACAGGTCAGATAGGGGTCAGCTCCTATTGGTGGGTGGAATGGGGAAAGATGGGGGGGAGGGCTATGACAGATGATCTGAAGGTTCCCATGTTACAAACAACCATTGGAAATGGTACTATTTGTACTAAAATAAAAAATATGCAACATACGTGTGCAAAATGTGACAATGGATTAAAGTGTTTGTTCACCAATGCCAGAAGTCTGCCAAGCAAAATAGGTGAGTTGGGAGCTCTGGTGCACAAGGAGAACTATGATTTAATTGATATTGCTGAATCTTGGCTTCATTCTTTACCTGACTGGGTTATTAATATTCCTGGCTATGCTCTCTTTCTGAAAGACAAGGTAAAACGGAGGGGTGGTGGTGTCTGTCTCTATGTGAGAAGTGATCTCAAAGCGAGGGTGAAAGAGGACCTAGTTGGTGGAGAGTGTGATGAGTCTGGAACTGTGTGCGTCCTACAAAGGTTATCATTAGAGTTTGTTATAGACCTCCCAGTGTTAATGAGGAGGTGGAGACTGAGCTCCTTGCACAGATGGAAAGGGCTGCAAGGGCTGGGACAGTGATAATAATGGGGGATTTTAACTACCCGAAAATTGACTGGAGTAATGGCACTTCTGGGACAGTTAAAGGGCAAAAAATTATAAACGTATTACAAGACAATTTTGTGGTCCAGTTTATTGAGGCCCCAACTAGGAATGATTCTCTGCTGGACCTGGTAATCTTAAACAATGCAGAGCTTATCACCAATATTCATATATTCATAATACATCTGGGTAGCAGTGACCATAACATGATTTCATTTAATGTTAGCTGTAAGCAACAAACACATACATACACGGAAAGATAAAAACACACTTTAACCACTTCAGCCCCGGAAGGATTTACCCCCTTCCTGACCAAAGCACTTTTTACAATTTGGCACTGCGTCGCTTTAACTGCTAATTGCGCGGTCATGCAGTGCTGTACCCAAACGAAATTTGCGCCCTTTTCTTCCCACAAATAGAGCTTTCTTTTGATGGTATTTGATCACCTCTGCGGTTTTTATTTTTTGCGCTATATTTGTTTATTAATGGAAAAAGATTAATGGAAAAAGACCGAAGATTTTGAAAAAAAATTATATTTTCTAATTTTTGTTATTAAAAAAATTCAATAAACTCAATTTTAGTCATACATTTAGGCCAAAATGTATTCGGCCACATGTCTTTGATAAAAAAAATGTCAATAAGTGTATATTTATTGGTTTGCGCAAAAGTTATAGCGTCTACAAGCTAGGGTACATTTTCTGGAATTTACACAGCTTTTAGTTTATGACTGCCTATGTCATTTCTTGAGGTGCTAAAATGGCAGGGCAGTACAAAACCCCCCCAAATGACCCCATTTTGGAAAGTGGACACCCCAAGGAAATTGCTGAGAGGCATGTTGAGCCCATTGAATATTAATTTTTTTTGTCCCAAGTGATTGAATAATGACAAAAAAAATAAAAAATTACAAAAAGTTGTCACTAAATGATATATTGCTCACACAGGCCATGGGCATATGTGGAATTGCACTCCAAAATACATTCAGCTGCTTCTCCTGAGTACGGGGATACCACATGTGTGGGACTTTTTGGGAGCCTAGCCGCGTACGGGGCCCCGAAAACCAATCACCGCCTTCAGGATTTCTAAGGGCGTAAATTTTTGATTTCACTCCTCACTACCTATCACAGTTTTGAAGGCCATAAAATGCCCAGATGGCACAAACCCCCCCCCCAAATGACCCCATTTTGGAAAGTAGACACCCCAAGCTATTTGCTGAGAGGCATGTTGAGGCCATGGAATATTTTATATTTTGACACAAGTTGCGGGAAAGTGACAAAATGTTTTTTATTTTTTTATTTTTTTTGCACAAAGTTGTCACTAAATGATATATTGCTCACACTGACCATGGGCATATGTGGAATTGCACTCCAAAATACATTCAGCTGCTTCTCCTGAGTACAGGGGTACCACATGTGTGGGACTTTTTGGGAGCCTAGCCGCGTACAGGGCCCCGAAAACCAATCACCGCCTTCAAGATTTCTAAGGGTGTAAATTTTTGATTTCACTCTTCACTGCCTATCACAGTTTCGGAGGCCATGGAATGCCCAGGTGGCACAAACCCCCCCAAATGACCCCATTTTGGAAAGTAGACACCCCAAGCTATTTGCTGAGAGGCATGGTGAGTATTTTGCAGCTCTCATTTGTTTTTGAAAATGAAGAAAGACAAGAAAAAAACATTTTTTTTTTCTTTTTTCAATTTTCAAAACTTTGTGACAAAAAGTGAGGTCTGCAAAATACTCACTATACCTCTCAGCAAATAGCTTGGGGTGTCTACTTTCCAAAATGGGGTCATTTGGGGGGGGGTTTTGAACTGTCCTGGCATTTTATGCACAACATTTAGAAGCGCATGTCACACATCACCCACTCTTCTAACCACTTGAAGGCAAAGCCCTTTCTGACACTTTTTGTTTACATGAAAAAATTATTTTTTTTTGCAAGAAAATTACTTTCAACCCCCAAACATTATATATTTTTTTACAGCAAATGCCCTACAGATTAAAATGGTGGGTGTTTCATTTTTTTTTTTACACAGTATTTGCGCAGCGATTTTTCAAATGCATTTTTTTGGGAAAAAACACACTTTTTAAAATTTGAATGCACTAAAACACACTATATTGCCCAAATGTTTGATGAAATAAAAAATATGATCTTAGGCCGAGTACATGGATACCAAACATGACATGCTTTACAATTGCGCATAAATGTGCAGTGGCAACAAAATAAATTCATTTTTAAAAGCCTTTAAAAGCCTTTACAGGTTACCACTTTAGATTTACAGAGGAGTTCTACTGCTAAAATTACTGCCCTCGATCTGACCTTTGCGGTGATACCTCACATGCATGGTGCAATTGCTGTTTACATTTGACGACAGACCGACGCTTGCGTTCGCCTTAGCACGAGAGCAGGGGGTGACAGGGGTGCTTTTTTTTTTTTTTTTTTCTTTATTATTTTTTTGCTTTTTTATCTTATTTTTAAACTGTTCCTTTCATTTTTTTTTTTTTTTAATAATTTTTATTGTTACCTGAGGGAATGTAAATATCCCCTATGATAGCAATAGGTAGTGACAGGTACTCTTTTTTTAAAAAATTGGGGTCTATTAGACCCTAGATCTCTCCTCTGCCCTCAAAGCATCTGACCACACCAAGATCGATGTGATAAAATGCTTTCCCAATTTCCCAATGGCGCTGTTTACATCCGGCCAAATCTAAGTCATGAAATGCTCGTAGCTTCAGGTTTCTTAGGCCATAGAGTTGTTTGGAGCCACTCTGGTCTCTGATCAGCTCTATGGTCAGCTGGCTGAATCACCGGCTGCATTCTCAGGTTCCCTGTTGGGACAGGAAAGCCAGCGAAAAACACAGAAGATGGTGGGGTGGGGGGGCATTCCCTCCCACTGCTTGTAAAAGCAGTCTAGAGGCTAATTAGCCACTAGGATTGCTTTTACATGAAAGCCGACCGCTGGCTGAAAAGAATGATACCAAGATGATACCTAAACCTGCAGTCATCATTCTGGTATAACCACTCAAAGTCGTGAATGGCGTACCTGAAGACAAAAAAATGGTTAACAATAAAACACAGTAAACGGTAAAGTATAAAAAATTGCATACCTAAAAAGCAAACATGATAAAACATAATAACAATAAAACATTGCAGAATAGAATACAGTAAAAAAGAGCAGAACAATAGAGAGACAATAGAGAGAGAGAGAACAATAAAACGACAACTATTTTTTTAAATTTTATATATATATTTTTTTTTTACACTTTTTTTTGTAACTAACTTTTATAACTGTAATCGGTTCCAGGTTCGGGTCTCTCAAAATGCGATGGCATCTTGGGAGACCCTGTGAAAGTGTGCCTAGTCTGTGTAATGCTGTACCCTACGCTAATACTCAACTAGTGAATGGTAGCGTTCAAAACATTCACCAATGCAAAGACCAGGATTGTCAGGACAGGAGGGACAATAATAGCGTGTGTCACGCCTATATCCGCGCTTGCTGCAGACACGACATCTTTTTTGGGGGGGTTCGTTGGGTAGGGGTACTCGGGAGGACATAAAGAAAATGCCGCTCATGCAGTCGACTACATTTGGTTGGGGATGTGAATGGGGGAAGTACGGGCGCTGCAGAAGTGGTGGGTTCCCAATTAGGATTGGCGAATGCAGCAGGAAGGGCATTATGGGCACGATGGCCAGTGTTTGTCTTCTTCTTGGTGGCAGCGGGACACTACTTGTGCTTGCCACCTCACCAGCTTGAACTGCATTTATGGGACTCGCCACGTCACCAAGTATTACTGCAGTGCTGGTTTGACTACGACCAGGGTGTACTAGGCCGCTGGTGCTTGCCAGTTCACCAAAACGCTACCAAAAAAACTGTTAGCGATCGCAGGGATCAGGCCTGACTCTGCGAACGCTGCAGTTATGCATTTAGTGTTTTGTAAGTGACAGTGATCGATTGATACTGCACTTGGGTGGGCTGGGCTGGGCCGGGCGGAGGGGCAAAACGCAGATGCTAGCAGGTATCTGGGCTGATCCCGCTAACACTGCGTTTTTGGGAACCCTAAACTGCTGGGGACGCTAGTATAGATCTGATCGGATCAGATATTGATATGATCAGATACTATTCCACTAAGGGAGGTGTACGGTGCGTGCGTTGGTGTTAGCGGTACTGGCGCTAACCTGACACTGCCTGGGGCTGGTGCTTGCCAGTTCACCAAAACGCTACCAAAAAAAACTGTTAGCGATCGCAGGGATCAGGCCTGACTCTGCGAACGCTGCAGTTATGCGTTTAGTGTTCTGTAAGTGACAGTGATCGATCGATACTGCACTTGGGTGGGCTGGGCCGGGCGGAGGGGAAAAACGCAGGTGCTAGCAGGTATCTGGGCTGATCCCGCTAACATTGCGTTTTTGGGAACCCTAAACTGCTGGGGACGCTAGTATAGATCTGATCGGATCAGATATTGATCCATTCAGATACTATACCACTAAGGGAGGCGTATGCTGCGTGCTAGCGGTACTGGCGCTAATCTGACACTGCTGGGGCGACGCATATCCCCGCCGGGCGATCAGGGGGCTAAACCTTTATTCGGTAATATACGGCGGGTGCCCTGACACTTTAAAAAATAAACGAACTAACCAGCGTCACCCGTAACGGTTATACAGTGATCAGTGGTGAAAGGGTTAACTAGGGGGCAATCAAGGGGTTAAAACATTTATTAGGTAGTATATGGGGGTCCCCGACGCTATAAAACGCTGACGGCGAACCTAAATATTTACCTCCCTAACTAGCGTCACCAGTGATACTAATACAGCGATCAGAAAAATGATCGCTTAGCGACACTGGCGACAGGGGGTGATCAAGGGGTTAAAACTTTATTAGGGGGGGTTAGGGGGGTATCCTAGACCTAAAGGGGGCTAATACTAACTGCCCTACCACACTAACTGTCACAAACTGACACCATGCAGTAATCAGAGAAAAAAAAAAAAAAAAAAAAACTGCTTGGTGTCAGTGTGACAGGGGGGGAGGGGTGATTGGGGGGTGATTGAGGGGGGGATCGGGGGGTAAAGGGGGGTGTTTTGTGTGCCTGGCATGTTCTACTGAGTGTGTGTGTGTTCTACACTCACATCGATGTTTTCTCTCCTCGGCGCCGGAACGGAAAATACCGAGCCGAGGAGAGATGACATCATTTCCTTTGCTACTGTTTAGCATACAGCAGCAGAGGAATGATTCTATTGGCCGGCAGCGATCACGAGGGGGGGGCACGAATGGATGGCCTCCCTCTCACCTCCGATCGCCGCTGGACAAAAGCCGACCGCCTCGGGCACCGGGGGGGGTTCGATCGGACCCCCCACCCGCGGGAGGCAGATCACATACAGGTGGTTGGCAAGTGGTTAAGAAAGCAAATTTTTCAAGGATGAGGGCTGCTCTCCAAGACTTAGTCTGGTAGGGAATATTGTCATCGATGAACACAGAACAGAAATGGGAATTCTTCAAAAAGACTGTATGCGAACTCACTGCAAACTATATTCCCATGGACAATAAGTTTAAAATGCTAAAAATTAAACCTATGTGACTCAAAGCCAAAGTTAAAAAAGCTATAAATAATAAGAAAATATCTTTTACAAATATACAAATGAAGGAACACTATCATCCTTTAAATGTTGCAAAGAATATAACAGAATATGTAAAAAGGAAATCAAGGATGCAAAAATTCAAAATGAATGACAGATTGCAAAAGATAGTAAGACAAACCCCCAAAAATTCTTTAAATATATTAATATTAATAGTAAAAAAGGTCATGTCTGGGCATGTAGGCCCTCTACAAAATAATCTAGAGTGGGTGACTGGGAACAAAGAGAAGGCAAATTAATTAAATACTTTCTTCAGCTCTGTATATACAAAGGAGCATTGAGCATTGGCCTAATTAGCCATTTTCCCTCCCCCGTGTCATGTGACTCATCAGTGTTACAAGGTCTCAGGTGTTAATGGGGAGCCTGCAGCACGTTGACCAAGACCATACAGCGATTTAATATGACAGCCTCCACTCAGAACAGGCCTCGCCATGGTCGACCAAAGAGGTTGAGTGCACATGCTCAGCATCATATCCTGAGGTTGTCTTTGGGAAATAGATGTATGAGTGCTGCCAGCATTGCTGCAGAGGTTGAAGGGGTGGGGGGTCAGCCTGTCAGTGCTCAGACCATACGCCACACACTGCATCAGCCTGCAAACAGTTTGCTGAAAACAAGCCTACTAAGGACATGGATTACTGGAACCATGTCCTGTGGTCTGATGAGACCAAGATAAACTTATTTGGTTTAGATGGTGTCAAGCGTGTGTGGAGGCAACCAGGTGAGGAGTACAAAGACAAGTGTGTCTTGCCTACAGTCAAGCATGGTGGTGGGAGTGTCATGGTCTGGGGCTGCATGAGTGCTGCCGGCACTGAGGAGCTACAGTTCATTGAGGGAACCATGAATTCCAACATATACTGTGACATACTGAAGCAGAGCATGAACCCCTCCCTTCCGAGACTGGGCCGCAGGGCAGTATCCCAACATGATAATGACCCCAATCAGCAGAGAGTCTGCTGATGGCACTAGAGTCCACAGTTCTGGTAAGCGCACCCACATCTTGTTCAGTGTTTGATGATCCCATCTTGGATGTTTAGATTACGGATGGAGCTGTGTTCCTGATTTACTGCACCTCACCATTTTCCATGGGACTTTATGTTTTCTATTTATGACATTTTTGATGACACCCTTCCTTGAGGTGTATCTACGCACATTTTCCATAGACATTTTTTCACACCATTTCACTTTGGTGTTTTGAGTCATTTTTGATATTGTGTTTTATAGCGCTACAATTTGCTTATTATTGTATTTTTATGTTTGCCACATTGTTTGTAGCAGCTCACTTTTTCTTTAAGGTTTAGCGCAGTAACTTCTCTCCTTTTCATTTATGTAACATGACAAAATGTGGAAAATTTCAAGGGGTGTGAATACTTTTTTAAGACACTGTAAGAGGCATGGAGGAGCTCAGCTATGAGGAAAGATAAGAGGAACTGAATTTATTTTCTCTTGAGAAGAGGAGATCAAGGGGGGATATTACATGTACAGCATGTACAAATACATAAGTGGCCCATATAGTGAACTTGGTGTTGAGTTATTCACTTTGAGGCCATCACAGGTGACAAGGGGGCACTCTTTAAAGCGGGGGTTCACCCACACCGCCAAAAAAAAAAAATATTAAAAGCCAGCAGCTACAAATACTGCAGCTGCTGACTTTTAATACATGGCCACTTACCTGTCCCAGGGTCCAGCGATGTCGGCAGGGGACGCCGAGAACCCGCTCGGTTCTCGGCAGCTGCCACCGCCATCCTAGGTGAGGGAATCAGGAAGTGAAGCGTTGCGGCTTCACTTCCCGGTTCCCTACTGCGCATGCGCGAGTCGCGCTGCTCGTCCCTAGTGGTCCCTGCTCTCTGCTGGGAGCTGTGTGTTCCCAGCAGACAGCGCGGTCGGGACGGGAAGAGGCATAGACTCCCATGGGAGTCTATGCCGGAAGTGGGTGCAAATACCTGTCTTAGACAGGTATCTGCACCCCCCTCCCCCCTGCAAGGTGCCAAATGTGACACCGGAGAGGGGGAGGGTTCCGAAAAGCGGAAGTTCCATTTTTGTGTGGAACTCCGCTTTAAGTCTAGAGGAAAAAAATTTCATCTCCAAATACGGAAAGGTTTCTTCACAGTAAGAGCTGTGAAAATGTGGACTAGACTCCCTCCAGAGGTGGTTCTGGCCAGCTCAGTAGATTGCTTTAGAAGAAGGCCTGGATTCATTCCTAAATGTACATAATATAATTGGGTACTGACATTTATAGGTAAAGTTGATGCAGGGAAAATCAGATTGCCTCTCGGGGGATCAGGAAGGAATATATATATATATAGTAAAATATGGTGTCTGATTATACAGCATATGCACTAATTAAAGTGGGCAATAATGTATATGTCATGGTCATTCGTACCATACATATTATCCAAGTGTCACATCAAATTGCACTTGCTGTATATACTGTATAAATATGTTGGCGCTGCCTTAGGCTGATGGGTGGGCAGGAAACCACCAGGGCAATCAATGTGTGGATTTTTCAGTGCTTAAAGTGGTGTTCCGGCCGAAATTATACTTTTTAAATAAAAATACCCCTATAATACACAAGCTTAATGTATTCTAGTAAAGTTAGTCTGTAAACTAAGGTCTGTTTTGTTAGTTTATAGCAGTAGTTTGTTATTTTATAAACTTACAGCAGGCCGTGGCCATCTTAAGTGTGGGCATCTGAAGCCAGACTGTATTTCTTCCTGGATCTCATCCTTGCAGATCTCGCACATGCTCAGCGCAGCACAAGCAGTGTAATAGGTTTCAGGTCAGGTTTTCATAGCAACGGCAGTTTCAGAGGAAGTTGCCGCCCCTTCCCAGAAGGCATTGAAAACAGGAAATGATGCGATGGGCCGCGGCCAGGGAGGAGGAAGTGAAAAATGAATACAGCAGATATACAGTAGGTGCTGAGAAAAAAAATTTAAAAATATCCAATTTGTTTACAGTGCGCAGTTTATTGAGGGATGCTGAAGAGTTGTAAAAATGGGTGGAACTCCACTTTAACATCAGAAGAGACATTGCCTAATGAATTTGAGGACAAACACTGGTTCTTTCTGCACTTTGGCACTGTTGTTCAAAAAAGGTTAGAGCAGGTCAGGCTTACCTAGAAGTCCAACTCAAAATTCACTGAATTCAGTGAAAGTACTTACATTGTGCCCAGGTAGTCATGGAATCCCTTTCATTTTTATGCGATCCCTTCGCAATTTTAGATGTTATTAATGTGACCTGCTTGCTGGCCACTCTTCTTCTGGACCACATGACACCCTGCACAGTCCAGGCTAATCATCAATGCCCTGACTGTCAAAGAAGTCACATCCCCCAGCGGTGTGTGTCAATGATGCCAGGGCCGTCACTCATAGATCACCCTGGCAATGCCGATAAGAACTACCCACCCTACTTCCTGAAGTCCAAAGTGGCACAGGTCACTGTGATGTAACCATTACCATTGCTTACTTGGGGGTAGTAAGAACACAGAAGGTCACATGGCCTTCAATCAAACATGCTTTTAGGGTACAAAAGTGTTACATTAATACAATCTTTAATAGATTCTGACAAAGTATGAAGGGCAATATTTGAGGAACCAAAAACTAAGTTCCTGAAGTTCTGCTGTTACAGTACTTCCTAGGTCTGTGTCAGTATGGCCAGGGGCATTGCCTGTCCTGTCCATCTGCAGCATGTTGCACATGTGCTGGCTGGGCCTGGTAATGCGCGTGTTGGCCCTTATATGTCGGTGCATGCGTTAGCACACCTCCCAACATTTTGAGATGGGAATGAGGGACACCTACCAGCAAATGTATGTAGGCATGGGACACACCCCTTGCCACACCCCCTTAAAGGAGAATTAACCCAAAAAAAAGGTTAATTAAATCCACAAGTGCTTTTTTTTACCACTACTATTGCTTTATATTGGCTTTTAAAATGTACAAATGCAGCAATTTAGAAATCGGTTGAAAGGTTTAGCACTGGGAAACACTTTTTGAAAGATAAAAAGTGCATTTAATATACAACTATATGGATCAGACCAAAATGAGGGACAAATGAGGGGGAAAGAGGGACAGAGGGACATTGCTCCAAATCAGGGACCGTCCCTCGAAATCAGGAACAGTTGGGAGCTATGCGTTAGTGTGCAGTTGTGCATGGCTCTGTTGCTAGGTGTGCTCTCAGGTACTGGAGGGTATTTAAATATCTTCCCTAATGGTGATCGTTGTCTTCTCACCAGCTACCTTGCATTTCCTGTTGTTCTTGCTTGCCAACCAAAATTGCCTGACCCTGCTTTTGTTTTCTGCCCCTGCATGTTCCTGTTGATCTCTTGTCATACCCCTTGAAATTTTCCACATTTTGTCATGTTACAAGCAAAAATGTGAATGTATTTTATTGGGATTTTATGTGATAGACCAACACAAAGTGGCACATAATTGTGAAGTGGAAGGAAAATGATAAATGGTTTTCACATTTTTTTACAAATAAATATGTGAAAAGTGTGATGTGCATTTGTATTTAGCCCCCTTTACTCTGATACTCCTAACACAAATCAAGTGGAACCAACCTTATTAGTAAATAGAATCCACCTGTGTGTAATTTAATCTAAGAATAAATACAGCTGTTCTGTGAAACCCTCAGAGGTTTGTTAGAGAACCTTAGTGAACAAACAGCATCATGAAGGCCAAGGAACACACCAGACGTTGTGGAGGGTTTGGTTATAAAAAAAATATATCAAAGTTTTGAACATCTCACGGAGCACTGTTCAATCCATCATCCGAAAATGGAGTATGGCACAACTGCAAACCTACCAAGACATGGCCGTCCACCTAAACTGACAGGCCAGGCAAGGAGAACATTCATCAGAGAAGCAGCCAAGAGGCCCATTGTAACTCTGGAGGAGCTGCAGAGATCCACAGCTCAGGTGGGAGAATCTGTCCACAGGACAAATATTAGTTGTGTACTCCACAAATCTGGCCTTTATGGAAGGGTGGCAAGAAGAAAGCCATTGTTGAAAGGAAGCCATAAGAAGTCCCGTTTGCAGTTTACGAGAAGCCATGTGGGGGACACAGCAAACATGTGGATGAAGGTGCTCTGGTCAGATGAGACCAAAATGTAACTTTTTGGCCTAAAAGCAAAACACTATTTGTGGTGGAAAATGAACACTGCACATCACCCTGAACAGACCATTCCCACCGTGAAACATGGTGGTGGCAGCATCATGTTGTGGAGATACTTTTCTTCAGCAGGGACAGGGAAGCTGGTCAGAGTTGATGGGAAGATGGATGGAGCCAAATACAGGGCAATCTTAGAAGAAAACCTATTTGAGTCTTGAGACTGGGGTGGAGGTCCACCTTCCAGCAGGACAACGACCCTAAACATACAGCCAGAGCTACAATGGAATGGTTTGATCAAAGCATATTCATGTGTTAGAATGGCCCAAAGTCCAGACCTAAATTCAATAGAGAATCCGTGGAAAGACTTGGAAATTGCTGTTCACAGACGCTCTCCATCCAATCTGACAGAGCTTGAGCTATTTTGCAAAGAAGAATGGGCAAAAATGTCACTCTCTAGATGTGCAAAGCAGTAGAGACATCCCCAAAAAGACTTGCAGTTGTAATTGCAGTAAAAGGTGGTTCTATAAAGTGTTGACACCGGGGGCTGAATACAAATGTACACCACACTTTTCAGATATTTATTTGTTAAAAAATGTTGAAAACCATTTATCATTTTCCTTCCACTTCACAATTATGTGCCTTTGTGTTGGTCTATCACATAAAATCCTAATAAAATACATTTAAGTTTTTGGTTGTAACATGACAAAATGTGGAAAATTTCAAGGGGTGAATATTTCTTCAAGGCACTGTACACTATATTGTCAAAAGTATTGGGACGCCTACCCTTACACGCACATGAACTTTAATGGCATCCCAGTCTTATGCCCCGTACACACGGTCAGATTTTCCGACGGAAAATGTGTGATAGGACCTTGTTGTCGGAAATTCCGACCGTGTGTGGGCTCCATCACACATTTTCAATCGGATTTTCCGACACACAAAGTTTGAGAGCAGGCTATAAAATTTTCCGACAACAAAATCCGTTGTCGGAAATTCCGATCGTGTGTACACAAATCCGACGCACAAAGTGCCACGCATGCTCAGAATAAATAAAGAGATGAAAGCTATTGGCTACTGCCCCGTTTATAGTCCCAACGTACGTGTTTTACGTCACCGCGTTCAGAACGATCGGATTTTCCGACAACTTTGTGTGACCGTGTGTATGCAAGACAAGTTTGAGCCAACATCCATCGGAAAAAAACCTAGGATTTTGTTGTCGGAATGTCCGAACAAAGTCCAACCGTGTGTATGGGGCATTAGTCCGTAGGGTTCAATATTGTGTTGGCCCGCCCTTTGCAGCTAGAACAGCTTCAACTCTTCTGGGAAGGCTATCCACAAGGTTTAGGAGTGTGTCTATGGCAATGTTTGACCATTTCTCCAGAAGCGCATTTGTGAGGTCAGGCACTGATGTGGACGAGAAGGCCTGGCTCACAGTCTCCGCTCTAATTCATCCCAAAGGTGTTCTATTAGGTTGAGGTCAGGACTCTGTGCAGGCCAGTCAAGTTCCTCCACCTTAAAACTCGCTCATCCATGTCTTTATGGACCTTGCTTTGTACGCTGGTCCAAATCATTTGGTGGTGGGGGGATTATGGTGTGGGGTTGTTTTTCAGGGGTAGGGCTTGGCCCGTTAGTTCCAGTGAAGGGAACTCTTTAGGCATCAGCATACCAAGATCTTTTGGACAATTTTATGCTCCTAACTTTGTGAGAACAGTTTGGGGATGGCCCCTTCCTGTTCCAACATGACTGCGCACCAGTGCACAAAGCAAGGTCCATAAAGACATGGATGAGCAAGTTTGGGATGGAGGAACTTGACTGGCCTGCACAGAGTCCTGACCTCAACCCAATAGAACACCTTTGGGATGAATTTGAGTGGAGACTGTGAGCCAGGCCTTCTCTTTCAACATCAGTGCCTGACCTCACAAATGCGCTTCTGAAAGAATGGTCAGATATTCCCATAGACACACTCCTAAACCTTGCGGACAGCCTTCCCAGAAGAGCTGAAGCTGTTATAGCTGCAAAGGATGGGCCAACTCAATATTGAACCCTACGGACTAAGACTGGGATGCCAGTGAAGTTCATTTGCGTGTAAAGCAGGTCCCAATCAGTGGCAGCCAGTCCATATGGGGCGCAGGGGCGCTGCCCCCCTAATCCATTGTGACCGGCCCCTAATCTACATGCAAGGCGCTGGATGCATGGAGTCCATTGGGGGTTTTTTTTTTTCTTAGAAGCACATGATTAGAGCCTGAGGCGGATTGTTTGCCGCTTGCATGCTTCAATCAATGCATGTTGCAATGAAGAAAGGGGACGCACTCCAATGACATCATGAAAGCTTGACAGCTTTCTTGATTGACAGCACACACTGCAGCTTCCACCCTATGTCTGTCCTTCAAATGCGTTTCAGTGGCTGATCGTCAATGTGCACAGATTGAGGATTCAGGTCAGAAGAGACTGCCTATGGTCTCTGCTTCGATCTGATGTAAGTGAGAACTCTGATGTAGACCCTGTTGTAAGAGGGGACTCTGAGTGGGACCCTAATGTAAGGGGGAGCCCTGATGTAAAGGGGACTCTGATGGGGACCTTGATGTAAAGGGGACTCAGATGATGACACTGATGTAAGGGGGATTCTGATGGGGACCTTGATGTAAAGGGGACTCTGATGTGGACCCTAATGTAAAGGGGACTCTGATGATAACCCTGATGTAAAGGGGGACTCTGATCATGACCCTGACGTAAGGGGGACTCTAATGATGACTTTGCTGTAAGAGGGACTCTGATGGGGACCCTGATGTAAGGGAGTACTCTGTTAGGGTCCTCGATGTAAAGGGGCACTCTGATGAGACGGTAATGCCCAGATGGGTAAAATGCATTGTAAAAGACCTGGCAGCTGCATGTGTGCTGTCGATCAATAAAGTTGTCAAGCTTTGATGACATCATTGTAATGTGTCCCTTTCTCCGTTGCATTGGGTATTTTGATGTTGTTTTATTATTATGTATGTGCTCTTGGTGTGCTGCTTATTACGCTCCTATGGCTGGCCAATGTTACCAATCCTTTGGGGACTAAAACAGTAAACATATATGTATTACAAGTATGTATTTAGTTCCATTCAGCTATTTTGTTACACGTAGAGTACTCTTGTTTATTTCATGCCCATGGAACTGTGTACCCACAGAGATTCGACGGTCACGGTGGGCGTCAGAGTAAAAGTATCCTGCGGGAGCACATTATTGTAATCTAGCTCTGTGAGTACCATCTATGGCTTTACTGAAATAACATAATTCCTTGATTGGATGAAATATCTGTGCTAATTTGTTTGTTTTCTCCGCTAGAAGCTGAGCCCTTTTAGGCATATGTATAATCTGATATCTGCAGGCTGATTACTTCCAGGCATATGCCTGAGAGCTGCGGGTTCAATTCCATGATATTATCCTGATCACATCGAATAAGTCCTCTATTCCACTAATCCGGAGTCAGGGAAGTGTGGTTTAGATTTCTCCTAGATCTCTATACTAATGCCTGTTATGGGAAGAGGTTTTTCTGTCACAGTGGTGACCTTCACAGCACTCTGGAGGGGGGGTTGCTGTCAGCTGAAATCTGCTCTAGCCCTAAAGGACCAAAATTTCATGTCGTTCTCTACTCTACAGCGAAATGATATGGTGGCCTGTCATGTCCTCTACGACAGATCTGTGATAGATCAGACTGAACAGTGATGTGTGCTGCTGTCAAAGTCTCTCTGCAACCATATGCAGACCTGTATTATTCTGCGACGATGCCATTTACTGTCCCGTGTCACCAGTAATAGTCCTCCTTATGTCATCACTAGCAAGTTTATAGGATGATGCAGTGGCGTAACTAGAACCTTCAGGGCCCCGGTGCAAGAAACCATGAAGGACCCCTAGCTGGGACCCTTCCCTCCGGCCCGGTGGTGGAGACGCCAAGACCCGGTCACAAGTGTGACGTTTGTATAGAATAGGTAACGCATATGTGTGAGTTGGAGCTGCAAACCCCAATTTGTATAATTGAATGGAAGATCCCTCAAAGGGTTTTTTAGCAGCTAAAGTAGGTATTCAAATTGAAATAACAATGACATGGTTAAAAATTAAATTCTTTATTTATATTATGGTATCAAAAGAAAGGGATAAAGGGCATGATTTACATGGGAGTTGTAAAAGAAATTCAGATTCAGATTTTTTAGAAGAACAGCAATCCATCCAATTGTGGCATGAAGCTTTCTCATCAGGAAGTGGTGAATATGCACTATGCACTATGCATATAATTCTGCAATATGAAATGAATATATAGAATAATTGATCTACTTATAGACAGCTTAATTTAAACTGTTTTCTCTTTCACATAGAGTAAATTTCCCTGAAGAAGACCTTTATCCATACAGGTCGAAACGCGTATGGATATATTGTGAAACCCCGCATAAGTTTATGGAATTTTTAATTTGTACTGAGTTTATATGCGGTTTCTCCATACTGACGAGATGTTTTTATATGTAAGGATCTGAACTGCTTTTTACAACTCCCATGCAAATCATGCCCTTTATCCTTTTCTTTTGATACCATAATGTAAATAAAGAATTTAATTTTTAACCATGTCATTGTTATTTTGATTTGAATACCTACTTTAGCTGCTAAAAAAACATTTGAGGGATCTTCCATTCAAGTGTGACGTTTGTGGCCCTGGTAGTTGTTCCACTGGCATTTTTTTTTTTTTAACTTTATATTTCTATCATTTATTTATTTATTTATTTTACAATATTATTTTTTAAAAATATTTTTTTACAATTTTTTAAGAGTCCCATTAGGAGGCTTTGGTGCGATATCAGGGGGTCTAAGCAGACCTCTGATGTTTCACCTTTGAGACCGAGAAAGGAGATTGAGAACACAGCTTCAGCTGCACAGAATGAATGAACAAGAAAAGCTCTGTATAAAGCTGCCCCCTTCATTCGCAAACTGAAGCATAGTAAATACAGTTTACTATGTTTCATTTATGAATGGACTGAGTCCATGACCGGTACCGATCACTTACTCTCCATTCAGAGAAGGCTTCATCCTGACAGATACCCTGCAGCAGCTGGCAGGAGAGGGGAGGGGGGAACTCTGCGGAGCTGTGGGGACAAGTGGAGGGACAGGGAGAGAGCACAGGAGGGCCAGGAAAAAGTACAGGGGGGCTGGAGAGCACACGAGGGGGGCAGCATATAGAGGAGCTGATCTTTTAATTTCCCCCACTTCTCCTCTCCCTCCCGCAGGCTTTCAGCAGCTGGAGAAGTAAAATGGAGAGATCGGTTTCTCTGTATCAGTGTTTCTCAACATTTTACCAGTCAAGGCGCAACATATTGCCTCTTCACTGCATGGCAAATGCCTCTGAAAAGCGTTCTGAGCCTGCATTGCTTTTCAGAGGAATGATATTTTCTTGTTGGTATTATGAACCCACCCTAAAAAAAAAAAAAAAATCAGTTTTGATCGTAAAGAAAAAGGGTGTCAGGATTAAAAGTAATGTGTATACATATACACGCATGTAAACACACAGGTACACACAATCACATATACATACACATATAAATACACGCACATAAACATACACACATGCACACACACATATAAAACACACACACAAACATGTACACACACACACACACACATATAAACATACACACATAAATGCACACACACACACACACATATAAAACACACAGGTGCATGCACACAAACACGCACACACATATAAAACACACATACACATAACCAAACATGCAGACACACACATATAAACAAACATATATAGATTGCCTTTTTAAAAATCGGCAGCTGCAGCACTATACCTTCACTCTCCATGCCGGGTACTGCACTGTAGGGGGAGGCAGAGAGCACAGCACACACTGTGCTAGACACCTCTCCCTTGCTTTCACTTTCAGAGTAAACACAGAGTGACCGAGCTCCTGCACTGCCGATTTACGCATCGGCTGAGGATCGGGGAGCTCGGTCCCATATACAGCCACCGCTTGGGGAGGGGCACACGGGCCCACTGCAGCATGGGGCCCAGTCGCAATGTCGACTTTTGCGACCCCTATACTTCCACCCCTGGGATAATGGCCTAATGCATACCTCCCAACTTTTTGAGATGGGAATGAGGGACACCTATAAGCAAAAGTATGCAGGCATAGGACACACCCCTTGCCACACCCCCTTAAAGGAGAATTGTACAAAAAAACAAGATTGGTTAAACCCACAAGTGCCTTTTTTTACCACTACTATTCCTTTATATTGGCTTTTGGAATTTACAAATGCAGCAATTTAGAAATCAGATGAAAGGTTTAGTGCTGGAAAACACTTTTTGATAGCTAAAAAGTGCATTTTAGATACAATTATATAGATCAGACCAAAATGAGGGACAAAGGAGGAGGAAAGAGGGACAGAGGGACATTGCTCCAAATCAGGGACAGTCCCTCAAATACAAGGACAGTTGGGAACTATGCTTAATATAAACGTATTAGCTAAAAACTCATATAGGGTTTAAAACGACACTAAATTCTTATTTACAAAGATTTCTGTTCAAGTATGTGTTCTCAACTCAGAAAATCCCTTCTATTGCTCTCAGCCTCCTCCAATCTCCAAATTCCTTTTTTTTTTTGCTGCTGTGAGCTGACTTCCTGTTATATGGTGGCTACATTCACCTTCCATGCTTCCACTATATGTAGGAATGTAGCCACCCTTTCCCAAGATGAACTATGGCAGGGGCAAACGTTTAGGTATGAAGGCCACATAATATATTTTACAAATATTTGTAGCTGTAAAAAAAATCAGCTTTATAAATAAACAAGTCCCCCTTTACATCAGGGTCCCCCTTACATCAGAGTTCCCATCAGAGTCCCCTCTTATATCAAGGCTTCCTATCAGAGCCCTGACTTTCATCGGGTTCCCCATCAGATTCCCATCAGAGCCCTGACTTACATAAGGGTCTCCATCCCTCCATCAGATTCCCCCTTTCATCAGAGTTCCCATCAGAGCCCCCTCTTACATCAGGGTTCCCATCAGAGCCCTGACTTACATAAGGTTCCCTGTCAGATTGCCCTCTTACATCAGGGTCCTCATCAGAGTCTCCCCTCATATTAGGGACCCCAGTAGTCCTCCCTTACATCAGATTTTCCCTTACATCAGAGTTCCCATTAGAGTCCCACCTTACATCAGGGTTCCCAACAGAGCTCTAACTTACATAAGTTTCCCCATCAGAGTGCCCTCTTACATCAGGGCCCCCATCAGAGTCTGCCCTCCCATTAGGGACCCCATTAGTCCTCCCTTACATCATATTTTCCCCTTACATCAGAGTTCCCATCAGAGGCCCCCTTACATTAGGGTTTCCATCAGAGCCCTGACTTACATCAAGGGCCACATCAGAGCCCTCCTTACAAAAGAGTTCCCATCAGAGCCCTGATATAAGGGGGCACTCTGATGGGGACCATGATGTAATGGGGAACTCTGATGGGGACCCTGATGTAAAGGGCCACTCTAAAGGGGACCCTGATGTAAGGGGGCACTCTGATGGAAACCCTGATGTAAGGGAGACCCTTACATCAGGGTTCTCATCAGAGCCCTGATTTACATCAGGGTCCCTATCAGAGTCGCCCCTTACATCAGGGTTCCCATCAGAGCACTACCTTACATCAGGGTTCCCATCAGAGTTCCCCATTACATCAGGGTCCCCATTAGATGCCCCCTTACATCAAGGTCCCCATCACAGTCCCCTCTTACATTAGAGTTTCCATCAGAGTCCCCCTTTACATCAGAGTGCCCCCTTACTTCAGGATCCCCATTAGAGTGCCCCCTTACATCAGGGTCCCCATTAGAGTTCCCCATTACATCATGGCCCCATCAGAGTCCCCTCTTACATAAGGGTCCTCATTAGAGTTCCCCATAACATCATGGTCCCCATCAGAGTGCCCCCTTACATCAAGGTCTCCATCAGAGTCGTCCTTTACATCAGAGTACCCCTTACATTAGGGTTCCCATCAGAGCCCTGATATAAGGGGGAACTTTGATGGGGACCCTGATGTAAAAGGCCACTCTAATGGGGACCTTGATGTAATGGGGGGTACTCTGATGGAAACCCTGATGTAAGGGGGACCCTTACATCAAGGTCCTCATCAGAGCCCTGATTTACATCAGGGTCCCTATCAGAGTCCCCCCTTACATCAAGGTTCCCATCAGAGCACTACCTTACATCAGGGTTCCCATCACAGTTCCCCATTACATCAGGGTCCCCATCAGAGTGCCCCCTTACATCAGGATCCCCATTAAAGTCCCCTCTTACATCAAGGTCCCCTTCAAAGTTGTCCTTTACATCAGAGCACCCCTTATATCAGGTCAAATCATAGACCATAAGCAGCCTTCGCTGACCTCAATTCTCAGTCTGTGCACATTAAGGATACGCCACTGACCTCAGCCATGAGCTGAAAAAAATCTTGTAGCTGGCTGGATCTGGCTCACGGGCCGTATTTAGGAGAACCCCGGGCTATGAGATTTGTAGTGTGCATAGAGCGCAGCTAATGTTCACTTCTCTAAACAAACAAAAGTGAGAGGGCAAAGGAGAGGTTCATGGGCCTACAGAGGATGTAACAAGGAGGCAGAAAAACACAGTAAGGAACAATTTCACGAAAAACAGATTACAGGGCTAATAAAGAGGAGGTCCAACCTAAAAAAAAAAATGTAAAAGTCAGCAGCTACAAATAGTGTAGCTGCTGACTTTTAAGATTAGGACACTTACCTGTCCAGGGAGCCCGCGGTGTCAGCACCCCAGCCGATCTTCGGCTCAATTCCCAGGTGCAGCCGCCGCCATTCCTAGTAAGGGAACTAGGCAAACCAAGTGGTTCCCTACTGCGCATGCACAAAGCACGCTACGCTTTCTAATTGGCCCGGCGGTGGGAGAAGGAGGAGGGGGTCTAACTCCTAGAAGTGGGGAAGGGGACCTGTCATAAATGGGTCCCCGTTCCCCCCACCCCCCTGTAAAGGTGCCAAATGTGACACTGGAGGGGGGCAGGAAGCATATAAGCGGAAGTTCTAATTTTGGGTGGAACTCCGCTTTAAGTAGTTGAATGCTAGGCAAATATGAAAGATACACAGAACCATCCTGGGGGTCTGAGACGGCCATTTTGGCACACCAGTACCAACATCCATCTGCTCCCTACGGAGCGAAAAAAAAAGTAATAATAAAAAAAATAATGCCTTGGCCGTGTCCTGAGGAAGCCTAACGGCGAAACGCGTAGACATACAAGGGCTCAATGCACAATAATCATAGATGCTATATGTTACAATTGTCATTGTTTTTTAGATATTTGTATTTTTCAATAAATTTATATTTTTTTATACTGCTATATCTTCTCCACTGTTTGTTAGCCTAAAAAGTCCGCCTCCCTGGTAATGCTCATTTTTGGTGCACTTTCCTCTTTTTTTTTGTGTAAAAAAAAAAAAAATAATAATATAGCATATACATTTGCCACACAAGTCATATTGCAATTGAATGTTATTAAAAATTACTTTTCCTTTTCAATCTGTGGCACTGTAATTTTCCGTAAAATGGAATGCAATATGGCTACCTGGAGGCGTTCTTTACAAAGATGGTGTACAAAACTCCCCCTGAAAATGCCATTTCCTGCTGGTGTGATTGGCTCACAGAAGTCTGCACTAAGATATAAGTCAGATTTTGGCATCCCCTGCAACAAAAAATGCATTTTGGTGAGATACTCCCAATGGGAAATCCTGTCTTAAATGGATACAGACCCTGACAATCTCCTCATTAGAGCCCTGCAAGTGCAGCAGCTGATTGATAATTCTAAAACCACTCCTATACAAGTGGACACCGTGAACAAACAATTTACTTCAGAAAAACAGAAAGATAGGAATCTGCAGCAAAGTTTGTTAAAATCCTTGCAATGCACATAGATCAGAGGGGAATATTTTTTTCTCAACAAAAGTGGAGTTACTCTTTAACCACTTGCCCACCAGCCGCCTCACATAAACTGCAGCTGGTCGGCTCTCCGTGTATGTGAGATTGTGGGCGCGTGCGCCCACTGCGCTTTGCGGAAGCATGCTTGCGGCCGCTGTACACAGAGGCAGAACGGGGATCTGCCTATGTAAACAAGGTGGATCACCGTTCTGACAGGGGACATGTCAGAGATCTGCTGTTCCCAGTGATCGGGAACCGCGATCTCTATAATGTCCCAGGCAGCCCATCCCCTCTACAGTTAGAACACGCTGAGGAAACACATTTAGGGCACTTTCACACTGGGGCAGGGGGTGTCGGCGGTAAAGCGCCGTTATTTTTAGCAACATTTTACCATCGTTTTAGCGGCGCTTTACCGTCGTTTCAGCTGCGCTTTTTGGCTGCTAGCGGGCGCTTTTAACCCCCACTTGCGGACGAAAAAGGGTTAAAAGTGTCTTTGGCAGTGGCGCTCCTGGAATCATTGCTTATGTCGTATTTTATGTACAAGCTTGTTTTACTGGATTTGCTGTGAGTGTAACCCCCCCTTTTTTTTACCATTAAACGTCATACAGTATCACAATATGTACAGATTTTTTTTTTTTTCATGCACAACATATGATGTGTTTCATCGCATGCTGTGGAGCCTAATTTTGGATGCCTGATATACCCTGTCCATCATCGGGTGGAATCCTTCCTACCATTTTTCCAGTGGTGTGAGATCCTGATTGAGGTCATTCCCTCAAGACTGCCTGTTTGACTCACAGGCTATACGGTACGTGTGTCCATCGAATCTGTTATGCGTGAATACTTTACCACTTTGATTGTACCTTCAAGATCCATCTTGGACCACACAAGAAAGAATTTTCACGTTTATTTTGGTTCCAAATGGACTTCCCTTAGATGTTTTCATTTTCACTTTGGAACCATTTTATGTTCTGTTTGTGTTTACCCCTTTCACGCCTAAACCTATTTCTGACATTTGGTGTTTACAAGTTAAAATCCATATTCTTTGCTAGAAAATTACTTAGAACCCCCAAACATTATATATATTTTTTTTAGCAGAGACCCTAGAGAATAAAATGGCGATTGTTGCAATATTTTATGCCACGCGGTATTTGTGCAGCGGTGTTTTAAACGCAACTTTTTGGGAAAAGGGACACTTTCATGAATTTAAAAAGAACGAAACAGTAAAGTTAGCCCAATTTTTTTGTATAATGTAAAAGATGATGTTACGCCGAGTAAATAGATACCAAACATGTCACGCTTTATAATTGCACGCACTCGTGGAATGGTGGCAAACTACAGTACCTAAAAATCTCCATAGGCGACGCTTAAAATGTTTTTTTTTTACGGTTACCAGGTTAAAGTTACAGAGGAGGTCTAGTGCTAGAATTGGTGGCGATACCTCACATGTGTGATTTGAACACCATTTACATATGCAGGCGTGACTTCCGTATGCGTTTTCTTTGCTGCGCGAGCTCGCGGGGACAAGGGGGGCTTTAAAAAAAAATATTTTTTCGTATTTATTTTTATATCATTAAATTGTGTTTTTTTTTTATAATAATTTGATCACTTTGATCACTTTTATTGTTGTCACAAGGAATGTAAACATCCCTTGTGACAGTAATAGGTGGTGACAGGTACTCTTTATGGAAGGATCAGGGGTCTAAAAGACCTCCAATCCCTCCTATGCACTTCAATGTATTCAGAACTCCAAAAACTGCGATTTTGAATACTGTATATCTTTCTAATCTATCTAATCTGGCACCATTGGCAGCCAAGTAAACAGGAAGTGACGTTGTGACGTCGCTTCCGTGTTTACATTCAGGAGACTGGCACCAAGCCGTTTCCGGCTTCGTGCCAGTCTCTCTCTAGCCGTCGGAAGTGGCGGATCGAGGGATCGGGTCTCCCGGTGGGACAGGAGGCCCGTTTAGAGCGGGGGGAGGCGGCGGGAGGGGGGATGTCCCCTCCCGCTCCTCCGGGATAACAATCGAGCAGCTTTTAGCCGCATCGGTTGTTATCCCTGGATAGCCGGTCGCCCGCTCTAAAAAACAGTACCAGGATGATGCCTGCAGCTGCGGGCTTCATCCCGGCATATCTGCGTACGATTGGCGAGAAGGGGATATATTCATTTTTTTTCGTCACTTAAATGTTCCATTCACTTTTTTGCAACTTTTTATTTTGCATTATACATAATGATGGAGTGCCTGCAGCCAGTGAAGTGGTGGATTGCTGGCAGGCTCTTAACCATTGGTTCTGCTTATATGTGATGATGGAGTGGCTGCAACCAATCAATCAATTCATGAGTTGATGTCGGGTTCTCCATCATTGATCCTACGTTGTACGTGATGATGGAGTTGGAATGAAGAAGAAATGGCTGCACATTGGTAGATTCCAAATGCTGTTTATTAGTCACCAAAGTGACACCAGGGCACACCAACACTCAGTCTTGTAGACGCATTTCACACAGTACAACTGTGCTTAATCATTACTGTGATGGCGTGCCTGCAACCAATGAAGGGGTGGGTTAGGGGCAGGTTCTCCACCATTGGTCCTGCATTGTACGTGATGATGTAGTGCCTGGAACCAATGAAGTGGTGGGTTAGGGGCGGGTTCTCTACCATTGGTCCTGCATTGCACGTGATGATGGAGTGCCTGGAACCAATAAAGTGGTGGGTTAGGGGCAGTTTCTCCACCATTGGTCCTGCATTGTATGTGATGATGGAGTGCCTGGAACCAATGAAGTGGTGGGTTAGGGGCGGGTTCTCCACCATTGGTCCTGCATTGTATGTGATGATGGAGTGCCTGCAACCAATGAAGTGGTGGGTTAAGGGTGGGTTCTCCACCATTGGTCTTGCATTGTACGTGATAATGGAGTGCCTGCAACCAATAAAGTGGTAAAGAAAATTACTTTTAAGGGCACCTGGGAGGAAACCTTTTGAAGTGAGGAATAAGGTAAATATAGTTGTTTTTTTATGTTGCCCCTGGATGAAACAAGTATTTATCCCTTGCAGCACGGGGGGGGTGGGCCTTTTGCTGTGGTCATTTTCTATTTTTCCAAATGCTTTAATTGCTAGTTTAAGAGATTGGCTTCATTTGGATTGGAACTTTGATAATATGACTCAGTTGATTAGTGGACACTGATCCTTTAGAACTTATAATAAACAATTTCCTTTTTTATTAGCTATCAATGATAGTATTCTTATTTTTATATATATAAATTAGTTTTTCATATAGGTGTATTGGCACCACCGTGAGGATTAAAAGGTCAAGAACTGAGCTCTTACTTCTTTTTGTGTTTTTTTCAGTTGAGCGAGGACAGAATTACTGATTTTGTCTGAGCTGTTGCCACATTATTTGCATTTATTTCTTTTTAGATGCAAGGAACATATGTATTGATTATTTAATATTGTTTTATCTGCCTGGATTTTAGCTTTAAGGAGAAGAAAATAACATCACATAAACACCACTATGTTTATCCAAAAATCTATAAATGATAAGTATTAGCTCCGTATTGGGAGGCACTCAATCACACTCAGCCCTTGCACAGGCCAAGAGCCTATAGTGGCGATCTGAACCGACTGAACTGAGTCGTTTTTCTGACAACAGCCACGCTGGTGGCTCTCCATGCTTGGCATCTGAATCATCTGTAATATCAGGAAAACCAGACATCGGATGTTCTATTGGAGATAATGATAAATAACAGGTTAGTAATTGTATGTATTAGGTTAAGCTATTAGATATTTTTTTCTTTTGACTAATTGTTAAACCACAGATATAATTAAAGGAAGGTGGACACCTATTCTCTTGGGCTAAAAAGAGATCTTGTGTGGGAGTCAGTGACAATAATTGATACTGAGAAGTGCACCTGGTTATAGGAAACACATTGAGTATATTCTAAGCAAAGGATTACACAGATGACGATTATAGAGGCCACAGAAATAAATGCCCTGGACTGCATGTGAATACATTGGCCCAATGTATCCCAAGAGCTTAAATAGTGTATGACCTTGATATTTTCCATAGAATGTATGCCTCTAATAACTTGCCTGGTAAGTCAAAGACTTATTATAATTTAATTTATATTTAATTTAAAAAATAATATTTTTTAACCGGAAGATTTTACCCCCTTCCTGACCAGAGCACTTTTTTGCGATTCGGCACGTCGTCACTTTAACTGACAATTGCGCGGTCGTGCGACGTTGTACCCAAACAAAATTGACGTCCTTTTTTTCCCACAAATAGAGTTTTCTTTTGGCGGTATTTAATCACCTCTGCGTTTTTTTCTTTTTTTTGCGCTATAAACAAAAAAAGAGCGACAATTTTGAAAAAAACACAATATTTTGTACTTTTTGCTATAATAAATATCCCCGAAAAATATATAAAAAAAAACATTTTTTCCTCAGTTTAGGCCGATATGTATTTTTCTACATATTTTTGGTAAAAAAAAAATTGCAATAAGTGTATATTTTTTGGTTTGCGCAAAAAGTTATAGCGTCTACAAAATAGGGGATAGTTTTATGGCATTTTTATTATTATTTTTTTTTAACTAGTAAAGGCTGCGATCTGCGATTTTTATCGGGACTGCAACATTATGGGGGACACATCGGACAATTTTGACACATTTTTGGGACCATTGTCATTTATACAGCGATCAGTGCTATAAAAATGCATTGATTACTGTAAAAATGTCACTGGCAGGGAAGGGGTTAACACTAGGGGGCAATCAAGGGGTTAATTGTGTTCCCTAGTGTGTGTTCTAACTGAAGGGGGGATGGGACTGTGTACTCTGTATGAACAGACGATCTGTCTCTTCTCCCCTCAGAGAACTGGAAACTGTGTGTTTACACACACAGATCCCGGTTCTCCGTGTGTCAGCAGCGATCGCGGGAGCCCTGGCGGTGATCATGACTGCCGGGCACTCGCATCAGCTCCAGAAGCAAGAAGCGGGTGGCGTGTGCGTGCCCCTAGTGGCCACAGGGCGCAGTGATGTAACATATCGTTGCTTCGCCCAGCCGTGCCATTCTGCCGCAGTACAACTGTGGTGGCTGGTTAGCAAGTGGTTAAAACATCTATGGGCCTTAATTCTTTATACCATTTATAATCAACTGCTCCAGAAACAGAAAGCTAAATATTGACATACAGTCATTGCCAAAAATATTGGCATCCCTGCATTTCTGTCAGATAATGCACCACTTCACCCAGAAAATTGTTGCAATTACTAATGTTTAGGCATTCTCATGTTTATTTCTTTTGTTTGTATTGGTATGACACAAAAACGCAGAGAAACAAAAAGCCAAATCTGACACATTCCACGCAAAACTCCAAAAATGGACTGGACAAAATTATTGGCACCTTCTCAAAATTGTAAGAAATAATTGCACTCCACGTTTGTGATGCTCCTGTAATTTGTAATTAAAATCACCTGTATCAATTACTAGGTGCTGACAGTATAGAAATCACACTGGCAACCAGCTAAAATGGTAAAAAACTGACTAAACTTTTCTGTTGTGTGTCTCCGTGTGCCACACAGAACATGGAGAAGAGAAAGAGCAGCAAAGAAATTGTCTGAGGATTTGGAAGCAAAAATTGTGGAAAAGCATGGACAATCTCAAGGTTACAAGTTCATCTCATCTCCAGAGATTTTATATATATATATATATATATATATATATATATATATATATATATATATATATATATATTATATATTTTTTCCAAGGGGTGTGCTATCAAATATTAAATTGTGGGTGCCAATAATTTTGTCCAGACCATTTTTGGAGTTTTGCGTGGAATGTGTCAGATTTGGCGTTTTGATTCTCCACTTTTTTGTCTCATTCCAATAGGAGAGGAGAAACAGCGGGACACGGATCGTCCCAGTGAAAGGCTTTGTGGGGGGGGGGGGGGCGGTGTCAGGACATGTCAGACTGAGTTCACAGCATAGCTAGCGAACTGACCATTCTGTGCTCTCATGCTTTGTGTGGTCAGTTTTTAATAGGAAAGCAGAGTGACTGACAGGATTACCGGGGATTTTTGAGGAAGCAATACAAAGAGAATATGATATTTTTATACATGTATATGATACAGCAGGCACATATCAAGAATATGAATTGTTGGGTTTACAAATGCTTTAAAATAACGTTCTGACCTCAGGGAACCCCTGCTAAAACTGACTATATCTCCAACTCATGATACATTGGTGTGATGGTCAATAGGAAGAACGCTCCTTACACTTATAGTCATTGGGAAGAATTACCCCGTTACAGATAGCTAAAAAGATCATTGGTATCAGTGGGAATTTATCTGAGGGGCATAAATTGCTAATTGCTTCCAGTAATGCCTAGCAACCTCTGGACTGGAGGAATCCTAGTTATGGAACCCTGCCCTAGACTGAGCCTTGGTGTGTTTGAGTGACTGGCAGCTTCTGTACTAATTTATACCAGTATTATATACATATAGATATGAGATAGATATGGATATCAGATACAACATAGATAGGGGTCACTGACACCACTGGCTATAGTACGAGGTTCCCCTGCCAGGCTGAATAATGAATATTCATACTTCCCCAGCTATCCCAATAAGAGGTTCAAGCCACTGGGGCATGATGGGGGAGAGTATACATTTTTGGGGAGGGCATGTGCTTGCTCTCTTGTCTCAGGCTGAGGCCTGAGGTGTTGCAGCTGAACTGTCTATGCTGATGGGCCCAAAAGCCTGTTAGAGGCCTAGCATAAGAGATTAACCAGCTGGGAAAACTTCCATCTCTGAAGGCCTGGATGCTGATCTACATTGATGCTCATCGGGATCCTGGCTGTGGCAGAGCCGTGGGGCCCATACCTGCAACTACAAAGACACCCCTGAGACATTACGATGGAGGATCCAGTCTACTAGCACTTCACTAGAAGGCAACAGGAAGCTAAGCCTGGGTACCTATTTGGTGGCCTGGTGAGTAAAAGCCTGCTTGCTGATCCCAGTGAAGTTGTAGCTTTACCGAGTACAGCCCAGCGTCCCTGATTTCACCATTCCTTCTAGTCTCAGGGATCAAGAAGTGCTATGTACAAGACAGTGAAGTCTTTGGAACTTGCACTTATTGGAGTATCCCATGCCATATACCCCTTCTTAGTTACAAGTTTCATTAGCATTAAAACCTAAAAAGACATCCCCTAGACCAGTGGTTCTCAACCTCAGTCCTCAGGTACCCCCAACAGGCCATGTTTGCAGGTTTTATTTTATCTTGCACAGGTGCTTTGAATCAGAGTCAATGGCTTGGTATTTTGGACAGCTATTTTATCTAAGAGAAATTCCCAAAACATGGCCTGTTGGGGGTACTTGAGGACCAAGGTTAAGAACCACTGCCCTAGACAGTTACTGGGTCAGTGTACATGGAGACGCTATTGTGTGTGTTCTGGCAGCCTCTGCACAATCAGGGAAAGAACCCTGGTCTTCATCATTGTGTGTGGTGGTCATCAGGAGAGATGCTTTTATTACATGTAATCACCATCCATCAGTGGCCCTTTCAGGGGTACTGCTATTTGTCTATGGCCAGCTTGAAGCTAGGTTTAAAGGTTTTGAGCTTATGTTTCTAGCTCTGGAGAATTTCATTTATGACCATAAAAAAAAGCAAGTTTCCATTTTTTATTATTTTTTTCTATTAACTATTTTACTAAACAAAACATCTCTACTGAAAAACATGCCAAAATTCACCTGGATATCATGAAGAGTATGAATGATTTTAGCAAGTAAATTGGCGCAGTGATGAGAAGATAAAAACAACATTGTGACAGACCTGGATAACTCAAACTGAGTAGATGATGAAAGGACGCAAACACAGAGGTTGCCTTCAATGAAAACAGCATCTTAGCATATCCAGAAATCTGGCAGCTGACGTTCTATGTAAATCCTGACTTTTCCTGCGAAAGTCGAACTTTAGTCTCCTTATTATCCTTGTCATGTTTGGCACGACAGATGGGGTGCCAAACTTCAGCTGCCTATATCTCTGGATCTACTATTTTTTTTTTTTTTTTTTTAAATAATTTTTTATTAGGTTTTTCCATAATACAAAAATAAAAACAGTAAGAGAAATGAATCGAGTATATGGAGCAGTAACTGAAAGGTTACTTAACATTAATCAATATGTTTAACAGTACATAACATAACATCACACAAAATATTTATATTCATACCTGATAATTCCCAACAAAAATGATAATAAAAAGGGGAAAAAAGCATCATGTCTATTTTAGTTTTATGTACCCTGTTTACCCTATTGCTCCTCCGGAGGCGGAGGCAATCGGATCCTTTCACGAGTGAGGGGAAGATGGCCCCCACCCGTCTCCATACCATTGCAGGGCGGAAGCGACATCAAAACGTCACTTCCGCCCATAGCTCTTAAAGGAGCTTTTTTTTTTTTATAAATGACACATTTTTTATTTATTTTTTTTATTGCATTTTAGTGTAGATATGAGATCTGAGGTCTTTTTGACCCCAGATCTCATATTTAGGAGGTCCTGTCATGCTTTTTTTTTCTATTACAAGGGATGTTTACATTCCTTGTAATAGGAATAAAAGTGACACAATTTTTTTTAAAAGAACAGTGTAAAAATCAAAGGTAAAATAAATAATACATTTTTTTTTTTTTTAAACGCGCCCCGTCCCGTCGAGCTCGCGTGCAGAAGCGAATGCATACGTGACTAGAGCCGCATATGAAAACGGTGTTCAAACCACACATGTGATGTATCGCCGCGATCGGTAGAGCGAGAGCAATAATTTTAGCCCTAGACCCCCTCTGTAACTCAAAACATGCAACCTGTAGAATTTTTTAAACGTCGCCTATGGAGATTTTCAAGTTTGTCGCCATTCCACGAGCGGGAGCAATTTTGAAGCGTGACATGTTGGGTACCAATTTACTCGGCGTAACATTATCTTTCACAATATAAAAAAAAATTGGGCTAACTTTACTGTTGTCTTATTTTTTAATTCAAAAAAGTGTATTTTTTCCAAAAAAAGTGCGCTTGTAAGACCACTGCGCAAATACGGTGAGACAGAAAGTATTGCAACGACCGCCGTTTTATTCTCTAGGGTGTTAGAAAAAAAATTTATAATGTTTGGGGGTTCTTAGTAATTTTCTAGCAAAAAAAAACAGTTTTTAATTTGTAAACAACAAATCTCAGAAAGAGGCTCGGTCCTTAAGTGGTTAAGAGATGCTAATTTTCCTAAATCATTTAGTTAAAGGTAGGGGAATTAGAAGCAGTTACTTAATGTAATCAACAGTATGGAACCTCATATTATATTTTAATAGTTTTATCATTATAATGTTTTACTAGAATCTTTAAGGAATTTAGAAGCTCTAGTCTATGGTGTGAAATCCAATTTTGCCATAGTTTCTCAAATCTAACCACAGAGAGGTTTTTAAAGGCTATCAACATCTCATATTGAGCTTGTGTGTTTACTCTAACAATGAAGACTCTAGAAAGATTGGGGGCATCATTAGATTTCCATAGCGAGGTGATAGTTAGTCTTACGGCAATCAAGATACTGTCACTACTGTCCGAAATTCTTTGGGGTATATATTTAAGTCAATTCCCAATAGAGCCATTGCTGGCGTAAGAGGAATTAGATTTCCTGTAAGCGTAGAAACAAGGGAAGAAACTGATCTCCAGAAACAGTTTAAGTTTTTACAGCTCCATAATATGTGGTAGAGGGTCCCAATCTGTTCTTTACACTTCAAAGAGTGAGTGATGGGGAAGGATACATTTTGGAGATTTTATATGTGTGTCAGATACCATCTATTTAATATTTTCTGGCCAATATCTCAGTGCTCCACACATGAGGATGCTTTACCATTGATTAAAATAGCGTTGTGCCATTGCTCCTCAGTGAAGGTTAGTGAAAGTTCTTTTTCCCATTTAATCATATTGGGAGATTTTTTATAATTTTTGGGAATTCTGAAAAGAGCTTGTAAAATAGAGATATATTTTTATATTATGTTGTTGATTGTTAGTGATAAATTTCCATATTACTGAGGGAATGTGAATTATGTGAGTCAGGGTTAAAATTCTTAAGACGATCGTATTTTCTTATTCTATTTAATACTGTGTTCTTATGAATCAGTAGTAAATGGTAATAATAATTAAATCCTTGTGTAATCCATTGTTTTGCTGATAACCTAGCTTTCCTGACAGACTCCATGGCAGCCTACGTATGGGTTAATCCCGCCTCTCATACCTCATAGGACCCCACTCCCATAAATCTTTGCTTCTAGACAGAGACTGTGTTCCTTTTTTGTCCTCCTCCTAGGACCAAGGTGTATCTCTTACCTTATGAAGTTTTGTTGATCCAGTCCTGGTGGTTCGCACGTGTTTGATGATGGCGGTGTCTTATTGAAGTCCAGCTTCCCCAGCTATTAGCAGGGCGGACATACGGGGTTCACTCTGATGCCTGGAAGAGCTGATTATACCGGCCATTGGCTGGGAAGCGGCATCTCGGCCAAACGTCCCAGCTATTAGCGGGAGGCCTCCTTCATTATTACCCCGGGCGTGCGGTGAGTGCTCCTCTTGCTCCCATTTCCAGGATGGATCCCCTCAGGTGCCGTGGTAATGTATGGTCTTCTGTTTATGAATTTTTGGCAGCCTGTTGTGTGTGTTGTTTTGTCTTGTAATGCTTTTCCTAGTGGCCATGGCGGCTGGGACGCATTTGCGTTCCAGTCCGCCGCTTCCCCGTTCCGACTGCGCAGCTGCGAAGTCTCGATTGAGATCGAGGCTTGGTTCGCGCCTGCGCAGTCCGCGCGCGATGACGGCAACTGCGCATGCGCGCGAGCGCCGTGGAGCGGCGTCGGTCACAGCGTAGGGACGCTGTGGCCGCGATGACGTCATCACAGGCGGCAGATTCAAATAGCTGTCACATACAGCTATGGTTTGGGTTGCTCTTTCGCTCAGGCAGCGGCTTCCCTGTGTCCATCTCTCTGTCTCTGAGGTAAGGAGCTTTGCTGTACCTTCCTGTGTCTAGGTCTCTTTCTCCAAATAGGGGAAAGAGAAAGTGAAAGTATACATAGTTATTTGTCTCTTATTGGTTGTTTGCAGTCCTTTGTTTCTGTCGCCATGGATGTGTCACCGCCCCCTAGTGGCCAACCCTTACACCGCAGGTAGGATGAAGTATTTTTATTTTCATTCTGCCTGTATTGGTTGGGGTACTATTTAGGAACAAAGTATTCTTTTCTCCCCTTCAGCCCTTCTAGGTCTGAACCACAGCTATCGGCACATAAAGAAAAAGACCAGTCTAGGTCTCATCATCACCAGTCTACGTTGGGTTCTAGACGGACTAGGTCATCTTCCAGACACCGCAAAGAGGGGTTAAGGTCTAAATCTAGCCATCATTCCCCCCGCCATTCCAGCTGCCCTGAGAGGAAAGCTTGCTGGGGATGTAAAACTCAGGTCCCAGAGGGTAAATCTCTCTGTGAGTTGTGCTTTTCGAGAGCTACGAAGGAAAGAGGAGCTGAGGACCAGCAAGTGGAGGCTCTGGTCAGGAAAGTGGTCCAAGAATCTCTTAACAAAGCAGATTTTGACCGGGCAGTAATTCCTCCTTCTGTTATTGCTCCAGTTGCTGAAGAAATTGAGTCCGAAGTTCCAGGCCCTTCTCATCATAGTCTCTCTTTTAGCGGTTCCTCAGACAGTGAAGCAGAGATAATTGAACCTGGGGCAGGTTTTGACTTCTCCCTGGTTCCCCAGCTGGTCAGAGCGGTTAAAGATGCATTGAGATGGGAAGAACCAGCAGAAGCACCCTCTAAACAGAGGAAATACTTTAAGCACCTTAAGAAGGATCGCCCGAACTTCCCCTTCCTGGGTGAACTGGGTGAAATTATCTCGGATGAATGGGGAAAAGTTGATAGGAAAAACTCCTTAATTTCCAAGATTGCAAAGATGTACCCTTTCAAGAATGATGAAGTAAAACATCTTGAATCAGCTCCCCTTGTCGATGCAGCTCTCATGAGGCTGGTGAGACATGTTACGCTCCCTCTAGAGGATACCGTCTCTTTCAAGGATGGTCTGGAGAGGAAGATTGATACGGACTTAAAACGTATCTATATCACGGCAGGGATGGCTTGTAAACCGGCTCTGGCCCTCGCAGCTTTGTCAAAAGCTATGGAGTCTTGGACGGATGATGTGGGTGCAGCTCTAGGAAGTGTGTCTGAGGACTTATTCAAGAGCTCTCCATTACATGAGCTGAAGCTGGCTTCGGTCTTCCTGGGAGAAGCATCCATCGACATTATTCGTCTCGTGGCACGTGTCATGCTTTCATCAGTTACAGCAAAACGTGCCCTCTGGTTACGCCCATGGGTTGCAGACCCTGCCTCTAAACAGGCCTGGTGCAGGATTCCTTTCGAAGGCTCCTCACTCTTCGGAAATAAACTGGATTCTGCTATCTCCCGTGCTACTGGGGGCAAGTCAGGATTCTTACCCCAGGACCGTCGTATCCTTAACCAAAGAAGGGCTCAACCCAGACAAGAACCAGAACGCGCTAGAGATGCTCGTCGCTACAGACCTGGTCGGGAGTTTAGGAAAAACTGGAGGAGAGGCCAGCCTTCAGGCCAAAAATCCTCAAAGTCAGCCCCGTCAAGTGGTCGGGAGACTTCCAAGTCCTTTTGATACAACGCCTGTCCAGGTAGTGCAAGTAGGGGCTCGTTTACTTCGGTATCAGCACGTCTGGGCAGCCTCGATTCAAGATTACTGGACCGTAAAAACGGTCTCCTCAGGCCACACTTGGGTTTTCACCAATCCACCCAGTCACCGGTTTGTGCCTACGGTCCTTCCGCACTCAGAAGAAAGAAGACAAATTCTTCTATCTTATACAGACTCACTGATTGCCCAGGGGGCCGCCATTCAAGTTCCATCAGAAGAAAGATTTCTTGGAATTTATTCCCCCCTTTTCATGGTCCTCAAAAGGAATGGCTCTTGGAGACCAGTAATCGACCTGACACATCTAAATTCCTTCATCAAGAAGGAAAAATTCAAGATGGAAACCCTGCTGACAATCCGACAAACAGTACAACCAGGAGATTGGCTGGTCTCCATAGACCTGAAAGACGCCTACTTTCATGTGCCGATCGCAAAAGATTTCCAGAGGTATCTCCGATTTGCAGTAGGCCAGAGGCATCTCCAATTCACTTGTCTCCCATTCGGGCTCACAACATCGCCTCGAGTGTTTTCGAAGCTCTTATTGGCTGTGGTAGCTCTAATCCGGGTAAAAGGCATTCGGTTACACCATTACTTGGACGACCTACTTCTACTGTCTCAGGACAGAGAACAGATATTGTCACATCGGGATCAAGTCATATCTACTCTGACAGAGTTCGGTTGGCTATTGAACAGGGAGAAAAGTCACCTAGTTCCGACTCAAGCTCTAGTATTCCTCGGAGCCCTATTCAACACAGTGGAGAGCACCATCTCTCTTCCTTTGGAGAAGATTCCGGTAATTCGAGAGAGAATTCGCCTAGCATTGTCAGCAACTCTCCTCAGAGCCTCTCAGTGTCTCAAAATAATCGGCACTATGGTAGCCACAGCCCCCATGGTGAGGTGGGCGCAGTGGAAAATGCGGCCCTTTCAGAAGGGTTTTCTCCAGCAATGGGATCCAGGGTCTCGAGACCATCTGGTGCGGGTAACCACCTCCATGCGGGAGGGCCTCCCCTGGTGGCTGCTACGGAAAAACCTCCTCAATTGTCACTCCATAGCACCTGTCTCCTGGATCACAGTGACAACGGATGCGAGCAACAGAGGTTGGGGCGCTCTCTGTCTGACGGAGATAGCCCAAGGCAGGTGGGACTTCCCTTCCCAAGGGATAGTCTCAAATGTCCTGGAGCTCAGAGCTGCCTTCCATGCCCTTCAAGCTTTCCTCCATCTGATATCAGGAGCCTCAGTCCTTCTGAGACTGGACAACACGACCGCAGTGTCATACATCAAGAGACAGGGGGGCACCCGCAGTCTCTCCTTACTGAGGGAAGTAAGCCCGATCATGTCCTGGGCCCATACGAACTTATCAAATCTATCCGCTGTTTATCTTCCAGGAATTCAAAATGTCCAAGCGGACTTCCTTTCAAGAGTCACCCTGGACAACGAGTGGTCCCTCCACACCGAAGTTTTCGATTGGCTCCTGTCTCTAGGGATGATGCCGGAAGTGGATCTGTTCGCATCCCCATGCAATTTCAAGCTGGGGAAATATTACACGAGGTGTCGTTGTCCCCAGGCCTTCGGAGTGGATGCCCTGACGGACCAGTGGAAATTCCACAGGGCCTATGCCTTTCCCCCAGTTCCAGTCATTCTTCGTTTCCTTTCGAGGCTCAGGTGGGAGAATGTCGAGGTGCTGGCAGTTGTTCCGTTCTGGCCCAACAGGCCATGGTTTCCTCTCCTGATGCAGCTCAGTTACCGAGAGCCGGTCCCTCTCCCGTCCAGACCAGATCTCCTGCTGCAGGGAGCATCTCTTCACCCTTGTCCATCCCAGCTCCATCTGATGGCTTGGTGGTTGAGAGGAGAAGGTTGGAAGCACTAGGTTGTCCAAGTACAGCTATTGCTACAATGTTGAATGCCAGAAGAGCGGGCACCAACAGAGTATATCAGAGGATTTGGGCGAAGTTTGCAGACTATGTGATTTCCACCAATGGATCCTGTAGTAATCCAAGGATTCAGGACATTCTAGGTTTTCTACAAACTGGCCTGGATCTGTCCCTATCGGTGAGTTCCTTGCGGGTCCAGATTTCTGCAATCTCAGCCTTTACAGGCGTATCATGGGCCAGACACCCCCTTACTAGGCAGTTCTTCAAGGGAGCAATATGGCTTAGGCCTCAGAAAAGACCAAGATTCTCTAAATGGGATCTCCCTCTCGTCTTGGATTTCTTCTCAGAAAAGGAGATACGGCATATGGATCAATCATCGATTAGAGAGCTTTCTCTCAAAGTGGTCTTTCTAGTGGCCATAACATCGGCCAAGAGAGTTTCTGAAATTGGATCCCTAGGATACAAAGAACCTTTCCTTACCTTCTTCCCAGATCGTGTAGTCTTGTTTCCCATGTTAGGATCGAATCCAAAAGTAACAACCATCTTCCATGAAAATCAGGAGATTGTCCTCCCTACTTTCAGATCCACTGAGGACTCTAATGTTCACCCTCTAGATGTTGGGCAGATCCTGAAGCAATACCTAGAAGCCACAGCTTCTTTCCGCCAGTCTGATCATCTGTTTGTGCTTTTTCGCGGCAAGAACAAGGGTTCACGGGCTTCCTCTAGAACCATCGCAGCATGGATCGTTCAAGCTATTCAATGGGCTTACAGGTCTAAGGGTTTGGCTCCTCCGGAGGCGGTAACCGCTCATTCTACCAGGAGCGTCTCTACATCGTGGGCAGCATCCCGACATGTGTCTCCAGATGTAATCTGTAAAGCGGCCTCATGGTCATCAATTAACACTTTTATGACACACTATTGTGTAGAACCGGCTTCTTTGTCTACGGTTAACTTTGGTTTGCACGTATTATCTGTTGATGGTGCCAATTAAACCTTTTTTTCTTTAACCAGCAATTGCCCACCCGGGTGTGTATGGCTAGTTATTTCCCATACGTAGGCTGCCATGGAGTCTGTCAGGAAAACGGAAAATTTATATCAAATACTTACCGTAATTTTCCTTTCCTGATGGACTCCATGGCAGCAGGAGTTCCCTCCCAGTTGCTGGAGTAGGCTAAGTTACGGAACACAGTCTCTGTCTAGAAGCAAAGATTTATGGGAGTGGGGTCCTATGAGGTATGAGAGGCGGGATTAACCCATACGTAGGCTGCCATGGAGTCCATCAGGAAAGGAAAATTACGGTAAGTATTTGATATAAATTTTCCGTTTTGCAGTACTCAAGTACCAGTGGCGGTTGGTGCTCCAAATTTTTGGGGGGTGCAAACAAACTGAAAAAAAAGCCATCAATTGCAGCCATTGTGCCCATCAAACGCAGCCACTGTGCCCATCAAGTGCAGCCACTGGGCCCATCAAGCACAGCCACTGTACCCATAAATTGCTGCCACTGTGCCATCAAATGCAGCTACTGTACCCATCAATTTCTGCTAGTGTGCCCATCAATTGCTGCCACTGTGCCCATCAATTGCCGCTACTGTGCCCCATCAATTGCTGCCAGTGTGCCCATCAATTGCCGCTTCTGTGCCCCATGAATTACTGCCAGTGTGCCCATCAATTGCCGCTACTGTGCCCCATCAATTGCTGCCAGTGTGCCCATCAATTGCTGCCAGTGTGCCCATCAATTGCTGCCAGTGTGCCCCATCAATTGCTGCCAGTGTACCCATCAATTTCTGCTAGTGTGCCCATCAATTGCTGCCACTGTGCCCATCAATTGCCGCTACTGTGCCCCATCAATTGCTGCCAGTGTGCCCATCAATTGCTGCCAGTGTGCCCAACAATTGCCGCTTCTGTGCCCCATCAATTGCTGCCAGTGTGCCAATCAATTGCCGCTACTGTGCCCCATCAGTTGCTGCCAGGGTGCCCATCAATTGCTGCCAGTGTGCCCCATCAATTGCTGCCAGTGTGCCCCATCAATTGCTGCCAATGTGTCCAACAATTGCTGCTAGTGTGCCCATCAATTGCCACTACTGTGCCCCATCAATTGCTTCCAGTGTGCCCATCAATTGCCACTACTGTGCCCCATCAAATGCTGCCAGTGCGCATCGCCTGGGAGTCGGGACTTACCTATCTCGCAGCGGGTCACGGTTAGCGTCCTCCACGTCCACGCTCCTCAATGTCTCCGGTCCTCTCTATCAGGCATCCAATCACAGCACCTGTTTCAGCCAATCAGGTGACAGGTAACCAGACCCGAGCACCTGATTGGCTGAGAGGCGGGTCAGTGTTAGGAAAGCGATTTATTCGCTTTCCTAACATAACACTGACTAAACAGCGAACGCACAGTATTGCACCTGCTGTTTACCATTTTGGAAGCCTATTATAGTCTACGGCTCTAACCAGGATGCCTATTAGAGCACACGGCCCTAATCAGGTGCTTCCAAAAAAATACCCCACCACTGTAAGTCAGGTGCCCAGCGCCCGACAAGGGGCCGGGCACCTGAATAGGGGACGGCAGCGGCGACCATAGATAGATTCATGCAATGCATGAATCTATCTATGATGAGAGAGAGGTGTCAGGGGAGAGGGGGTGGCGCTCCTGCGCCCTTTATGAACGCACCGCCACTGTCGAGTACTCTCAAGGGAATAGGGAGACTGGTCAGTTCCCCTAAATCTTTAGATTTAGATAGTATATATTTCCATGCTATTAATGTGGTTCTAATAGTGAGAAATTTTGGCAAAATGACTTTAGGCAAAAACATATATGCTGTAGATAAAGCATACATATCATTGCCATTAGTAATCTCTTTTTCAATGTTACTCCACAATTTATCAGTTGTAGTGGAGAACCAGTATTTCATTTGGTCTAAGATTGCCACATAATAGTAATACCGAATCTGGTAGTCCCATTCCTCCTTTGATACTGTTGGAGGTAAGTATTGAAAAGGCAACTCTAGGTTTCTTGCCGTTCCATATAAAGTTTTTTCAGTTTTAGGTTTATTTGGTTGAAAATTTTAGCGGTTAAAGTGATAGGTAGGGAGCGAAAATAGTAAAGGATCTTCGGTAATATTTGCATTTTGAATGCTGCTATTTTCCCCACCCAGGATACAGTATATACGTGAGTATAAGCCGACCCAAATATAAGCCGAGGCACCTAATTTTACCACAAAAAACTAGGAAATTTTATTGACTCGAGTATAAGCCTACTGTGCCCATTTGCATGCCTCACTGTGCCCATTTGCATGCCTCACTGTGCCCATTTGCAGCCATAGGTCCCCCGAACTTCAAACTTGGTAGTTAAGGGTTCCTAGATGCCCCCTAGCTGCAGCCAAAATTTGGGGTCTCTGGACCCAAAGGGTCCCGAAAGGACATTGTTGCAGATTGACACAGTTGAATGACTTTGGGGCCCTGTATCTCGGGGCCACTTGGTGCTAGGAACCCCAAATTTGGTGTGCAAACCCAGTGGAACTAGCACTACAACATGGTGCTAGGGGTTCCTAGCACCAAGTGGCCCCGAGAAGTGGCCCCAAAAGCACTTTTCTGCAGCAGAGAATGACATTTTCCGAACCGACTTTGGGGCTCTGTATCTCTGGGCCACTTGGTGCTAGGAACCCCAGCTTTGGATATGTTGTAGTTCCCTAGTTCCACTGGGTTTGCACACCAAATTTGGGGTTCCTAGCACCCTGGAGATACGGGGCCCCAAAGTCGGTTCGGAAAATGTCATTCTCTGCTGCAGAAAAGTGCTTGACTCGAGTATAAGCCGAGGGGGGCATTTTCAGCACAAACAAATGTGCTGAAAAACTCGGCTTATACTCGAGTATATACGGTAATTGTATTTTCTGAATGCCATGTAGGTCTTTGGTTATTTGCTCTAATAATTTTGGGAAGTTGGCTGCATATAATTTAGTTGTTGGGAAGGTAAGTTATATACCTAGGTAGGAGATGCTAGGTTCATCCCAATTATAGGTATTATTGCTTCTCAGCCTAATAGTCTCCATTTTTGTCATATTCATAGGAAGTACAAAACATTTGTTATTATTAACTTTATAGTAGGATATTTTCCCGAAGTTGTCTAAAGTGTTTTGTATTTCGTTAATAGTAGATTCAGGGTCAGATATGGCTAGAATTATATCGTCCGCGAATAATCCTATTTTGTGCTCAGTTTAACCTATTTTTATTCCCTTAATAGTATTATTGGAGCATATTGATTCTGCTAACGGTTCAATAGCTAGAGAAAAAATGATTGGCGACAATGGGCAATCTTGTCTGGTTCCATTAGTTAGATTTAAGCTTTTGGAGATATTGCCAGAGGTGAATACTCTAGCAGATGGATTTGAGTATAGAGACATTATAGCTGCATGTATATATATATCCTTTAAATCCAAATTTAGTCAATGTTTCCGATAGATGGCCCCAATGCACTCCATTGAATGCCTTCTCTGCATCTAAAGCAATAATTAGTAGATTCGGCTTCTTCTGCTTCTCTGGATCTACTAATTATTTTGACATGTGGTTTCCACTAAAGGTAACCTCCTAAGAAATATATATCTCTGAGCTGCCATTGGAGTTGTAACAAGCTGTGCAAAAATGCAATGAGACTGATTTACTAAAACTCGAGAGTGAAAAATCTGGTGCAGCTGTATATGGTAGCCAATCAGCTTCTAACTTCAGATGGTTCAATTAAGCTTTGACAAAAACCTGGAAGCTGATTGGCTTCTATGCATAGCTGCACCATATTATGAACTCTCCAATTTTAGTTAACCGCTTGCCGACCAGCCATTATACTGCGGCAAGTCGGCACGGGCCCGCTGCACTGCGGGGGTGCCGATGCTCGTGGCCGACTGTAGTGATTGACCACCGGCCACGAGCGATCGCGGGCACGAGAGGCAGAACAGGGATGTGTGTGTAAACAACACACACATCCCTGTTCTGTTCTGTGAGGAGTGACAGATCGTGAGTTCCTAATAGCTAGGAATCACAATCTGTCATTTCCTCTAGGTCAGTCCCCTCTCCCTACAGTTAGAAACACACACAGGGAACACAGTTAACCCCTTGATCGCCCCCTAGTGTTAACCCCTTCCCTGCCAGTGACTTTTTTACAGTAATCAGTGCATTTTTTTAGCACCGATCACTGTATAAATGCCAATGATCCCAAAAATGTGTCAAAAGTGTCCGATGTGTCCGCCATAATATCGCAGATCGCCGCCATTACTAGTAAAAAAATAAAAATAAAAAAAATACTATAAATCCAATCAAATATACACTTATTGCAATTTATTTTTTTTACCAAAAATATGTAGCAGAATACATATTGGCCTAAACTGAGAAAAAATTTGCTTTAAAAAAAAAAATGGGGATATTTATTATAGCAAAAAGTACAAAATATTGTGTTTTTTTTTTTAAATTGTCACTCTTTTTTTGTTTATAGCGCAAAAAATAAAAACCACACAGATGATCAAATACCACCAAAAGAAAGCTCTTTTTGTGGGAAAAAAAGGACGTCAATTTTGTTTGGGTGCAGTTTTGTACGACCGTGCAAATGTCAGTTAAAGTGACGTAGTGCCGAATCGCAAAAAATGGCCCGGTCATTCAGCAGCCAAATCTTCTGGGGGCTGAAGCGGTTAAGCTTTGACAAAAACCTGGAAGCTGGTTGGTTTCTATGCAGAGCTGCACCATATTATGAACTCTCCAGTTTTAGTTAATCAACACAAATGTGTCCTATTTTTCTCAGCTTAAAAAAATGTACGCAATAATGCAACGTGCACTAATTATTTATTTATTTTTTAGCGCTGCACATGCAACAAAAATGCAACATGTCTTCATTTTTTTTCGAGTACAGCACAAAAATACATGTCCTACTTCTGCAGTGCTGCACAAAAATGTAACGTCCTTTTTTCTTTTTTTAGAGCTGCACAAAAAGGCAACATTTTTTTTTTCCCCAAGGCTGCTCAAAAAATGCAACATGTCCTTTTTTTTATTATTTTAAAGGGTAAGTTCACCTTTGTACACTTTTCTTTTTTTTTCTAAATTCCAGCTCACCTATGCACCAATATAGCATTCATGTACTTTTTTTGCAAAAATATCAAAGCTTTCCATTAAATCTACAGTCACTTACTTTTCTTGTCCTAATCCACGTTTCCAGACGTTTCCATTAGTAATGCCTTCTTCCTGATCAGACTTTAGGTCACAGGAAGGAGTTGACCAGCTGACCTCAACAGCACACACCCTGCTTCATCCACCCTCCCATTCCCAGGTGCATGTTTTTTAAATGAAATGCAATAAATCAGTGATCACCCTTCTCACTAAATATATAATCAGATTGCATAGTGTATGGTCATCTTTATACAAGCACATAGGAAGGAGTGGACAGAAACACTCAGCTGTCAAGCCCCGTTCACAACTCGCATTCCCACATGCATTTTTTTTTTTAGCAAAGGGGGAGGCGTTTTGGAACATTTTTACTCATCACACATAGGACAGCCCATCCACCTGAATGGGCTGCCCTAAATATAGCAATCGCCCAAAAGAAGATTCAGAACTATTTTTTAGAATGGAGCTTGGTGCGTTTTTCTACTGCGACTTTTGGTGCAGCGCATTTCTGAAATGCAAGGAAACACATAGATGTGAATGGAGCCTCGTTGTTCTTGTGTTATCGCACCAATTTCACTTTCAGGCCCCATTCACATCTAGCATCGTTGGAGCGCACATTTTGTGTCGTTTTTCCTGTGACACGCATAGGGCAGCCTGTTGATTTTAATTGGCTGCACTACATGTGGATAATGGGACATTTTTGCGTTTTGTGGGTTGTGGTTTTTTTACTGTGCGTTTTGCAGCATTTGCCCCTCGTTTTTTCACGTGGTAAAATGTGTGTTTGCTTCTGTGTTTGGTGTGCCGTTAACAATTAATGGCACTAAAAGTGCAACTAGTAGATTAAGGTGTATAAACATGGCCATACACCATGCAATCTGATTGTATATTGTGTATTTAGTGAGAAGAGTGATCACTGATTGATTGCAGTTAATTTAAAAAATGTGCACCTTGGAATGGGTGGGTGGGTGATGCAGGGCTTGTGCTAATGAGGTCAGCTGGTCAACTCCTTCCTGTGTCATGACCTAAAGTCTGATCAGGAAGAAGACATTACTAATGGAAGTGTCTGGAAACGTGGATTAGGACAAGAAAAGTGAGTTACATAGTTAGTAAGGTTAAATAAAGACACCAGTCCATCCAGTGTAATGCCCCGTACACACGGTCGGATTTTCCGATGGAAAATGTCCGATCGGAGCGTGTTGTCGGAAATTCCAACCGTGTGTGGGCTCCATCGGACATTTTCCATCGGATTTTCCAACATACAAAGTTGGAGAGCAGGAGATAAAATTTTCCGACAACAAAATCCGTTGTCGGAAATTCCGATCGTGTGTACACAAATCCGACGGACAACGTGCCACGCATTCTCAGAATAAATAAAGAGATGAAAGCTATTGGCCACTGCCCCGTTTATAGTCCCGACGTACTTGTTTTACGTCACCGCGTTTAGAACGATTGGATTTTCCGACAACTTTGTGCGAACGTGTGTAGACAAAACAAGTTTGAGCCAACATCCGTCGGAAAAAATCCTAGGATTTTGTTGTCGGAATGTCCGAACAAAGTCCAACCGTGTGTACGCCCTATAAGTGTGGGTGCGTCTACAATTATCCCTATTTATTTAAGGTACCCATATAGTGCCATCAATTTACGCAGCACTTAACACATACATCGGTCCCTACCCTCAAGGAGCCCACAATCCAAGATCCCCAACTCACATTCATATACTAGGGCCAATTTTGGACAGACGCCAATTAACCTACCAGCATGTCTTTGGTGTGTGGGAGGAAACCCACGCAGGCACAAGGAGAACATGCAAACTCCAGGCAGGTAGTGTCATGGTTGGGATTTGAACCAGCGACCCTTTTTACTGCTAGGCAAGAGTGCTACCCACTACACCACTGTGCTGCCCTCAAGTGACTGTAGATTTAATGGAAAGCTTTGATATTTTTTGCAAAAAAAGTACATGAATGCTATATTGGTGCATAGAGGACCTGGAATTTAGAAAAAAAAAGTGTACAAAGGTGAACTTGCCCTTTAAGGCTGCACAAAAATGCAATGTCTTTTTTCTCAGTACAGCACAAAAATGCAACATGTCCTTTTTTAGAGCTTCATAAAAATGCAACATCCTTTTGCACAATAAAAATGCAACATGCTTTTTTTTCAGTGCTGTGCAAATATGCAACATGTATTTTATGTATTTTTTCTCAGCACTCTACAAAAGTGTGTAGCGGTACCCTCGTAAGGGCTATTGGTAGTTGTTGTCCATCTGTCACCCTGCCCAACCAGGCACACAATCCTCAAGCATCCAGAAGACATGAAACAGTCCAAGCACTTTTTTTTCTTTTTTTTGTTATTGGGGGAATAAAACTTGGATGGGGATGGGGTACAAATGAGATGCCCAGTTGATCAAAAAGACAATGTAGCGACTGAAACTATATACATCCTCTGTATATACAACTTCTTCTCTTCCTCCAGCACATCACTTGACTACTGATCTCACCCTTCAGTACATCACTTGATTTCTCACTTCCAGGACCAGCTAGCACTTTGGATTAGGCCTGACGCTGGCTTCGCCAGGCCTTAGCAATTGCCCTTTGCAGGCAGGGAACGCAGGCCCCTTTGGTGTAGCAAATATGTAGGTAGTCCTAGTGCTAGCTGTTCACATCGCTTCTGCTCCCAGCACCACATCTTCAGGCCCTGCCAGTCATCCTGGCTGCAGCTGCCTCTCTCCACTGCCCGTGCCACCACGGTCCTCTCCACTGGCTCTGCACTCATCCCAGACTGCTTGCACCCAGTCCTCTCAGGCATGCCTCCCAGTCCTCCTGACTTTGTGAACACTCACCAGCCCTCCTGGCTGCCTCGGTGGAACCCCTGGAGACTTGCCCGGCAGTGCTCTCCTGCTGTCCTCTCTCAGGACACCTCTGTGGGTTGTAAGAGGGTCCCATCCACACCCGAGCCCGGGCCCAAGGTCACCCCCCCCAGACTTGGGAGCTCTCTCAAATGCCCCAACAGCCTAACACTCCATCTCCATCTTTCACCCGATACCAACTCCTCCCTAGCTGGGCTGACCCTGAGTATTTGAGGGGGGCCTGCCCCCTGCCAATCCTAGTTGGGGATTAGACAGGACCCTCAGAACAGCTCTACCTCTCCTCTCCTACTTCCTTTCCAGAAGATTCCAGCATGTTCTGGAAAGAAGTGTGAGGTCTCAGTGATGCTGCCTGTGAGTCACAGAGCTCTGCCTGAGTCACTCCCAACCCAGATCAAACAAACAGGCTTGGCTGCCAGCCAAACCTGCAATTTACCTAAACTACAGAAAACCTGACTACTGTAGCAGCCTAACAACCCTAGAAGGTGCTACAAATGCAAAATGTCCTTTTTTTTAGACCTGCATAAAAATGCAACATCCTTTTTTTTTCTAACACTGCACAAAAATAAAGCAACATGGTTTTTTTTCCAGTGCTGCGCAAATATGCAACATGTATTTTTTCTTAGCACTGCACAAAAATGGATCAGGTTTTTTTTTTTTAGTGTGTGCCAAAAATATGCGACATGTACTCCATAAAAATACACGTCTTATTTTTTAAGTGCTGCACAAGCATGCAACGTGTCTTTTTTTATCAGTGTGCACAAAAATGCAACATGTACTTTTTTTTAAAGTGCTGTGCAAAAATGCAAGGTGCTATTATATTCAGTGCTGCACAAAAATGCCATATGTGCTATTTTTTTTCAATCCTGTGCAAAAAATATAAGATATACTTTTCTCAGCACTGCACAAAAATGCAATGTTTCTTCAAATGTTCAGTGATTCCCAAATATGCAACACCTACTTTTTTTAGCTCCTTGGTGAACTGAATTGATAGGACATAAAGCAAATGTTCTTGTTTTTGCATGGGGACTGTGTTGGGCAACGCTGCAGGCCCTAATGTCAAATTACTGGCTAGCCAAAAAAGTGGAGGGGGGGGAAGCCTAAAGCCCAGTACACACAGAAAAAAATCTTGTGTACCAGAGTTTAAGGCTCATGAGAAGCTAAATGGTGTCTACTATCACTTAATCGCAGTGGCATTCTCTGCTGTTACTTTGGCTGAAAAGATTCAGTTAGATGATGTCATATTTTATGCTAGCCAGAAAATCATAGCGAATAACTTTTAAGCTGTATGCAAAGAATATCTGATGCCACCAGGCTGCCTATGACAAAAAATGCCCAAAGGAATCTATAATCCTCTTTTTTTCCTTCGGTATAGGAGAATGGTTCTTGATGAAGAGATTTAAAAGTATTTAGGGAATCGTAAGTGTCAGAACAAGCAGAAAGAAGGGATTCTGGGTAGGAAATTAACTCTGAGAGATGTAAATCTCTACCTGGCCACGACTGTGCTATAATTTCCCATAATTATAAAAAGGATCTTATATGCTAAAGCTAATTAATACTACATTAATAAGTATAATTCTTATGGCTATCCAGCTCTGAGGAACACTTTGGGGCATATTTATAAAGCAGTGAATGTGATATTCATTGAATATTTATTAGTGGGTAATCAATCCCAGTAATATTAAACATGTGCACCAGGAAGATTCAGCTGCAGTGAATTTTTGATGAATGTCACATTCACTGCTTTCTAAAAACTTGCCTTAGTGTATGCATAGATGATATATATATATATATACTATATTATCAAAAGTTTTGTGACACCTGCCTTTACATACACATGAACTTTATTGGCATCCCAGTCTTAGTCTGTAGGGTACAATACTCAGTTGGCCCATCCTTTGCTGCTATACCAGCTTCAACTCTTCTGGGAAGGCTGTCCACAAGGTTTAGGAGTGTGTCTATGGGAATGTTTGACCATTCTTCCAGAAGCGCATTTGTGAGGTTAGGCACTGATGTGGACGGGGAGGTCTGGCTTGCAGTCTCCGCTCTAATTCATCCCAAAGGTGTTCTATCGGGTTGAGGCCAGGACTCTGTGCAGGCCAGTCAAGTTCCTCCACCCCAAAATCGCTCATCCATGTCTTTATGGACCTTGCTCTGTGCACTGGTCTAAATCAATTGGTGGAGGGGGGATTAGGGTATGGGGTTGTTTTTCAGGGGTTGGTCTTGGCCCTAAGGCGTCGGCATACCAAGACATTTTGGACAATTTCATGCTCCAAACTTTGTGCGAACAGTTTGGGGATGGCCCCTTCCTGTTCCAACATGACTGCGCACCAGTGCACAAAGCAAGGTCCATAAAGACATGGATGAGCAAGTTTGGGGTGGAGGACTGTCCTGACCCCACCTGGATAGAACACCTTTGAGATGAATTAGAGCGGAGACTGCGAGCCAGACCTTTCTGGTTCAACATCAGTGCCTGACCTCACAAATGTGCTTTTGGAAGAATGGTCAAACATTCCCATAGACACATTCCTAAACCTTGTGGACAGCCTTCCCAGAAGAGTTGAAGCTGTTATAGCTGCATAGGATGGGCCAGCTCAATATTGAACCCTATGGACTAAGACTGGGATGCCATTAAAGTTCATGTGCGTGTAAAAGGCAGGTGTCCCAAAACTTTTGGTAATATATTTTGTGTGTGTATATATATATATATATATATATATATATATGTATGTATATATATATATATATATATATATATATATATATATATGTGTGTGTGAATATCGTATTGGTCTCTCTCTCTCACTGCCTCTCTGTATATATATTTATATACATTTTTCCCAGTAAGAGTCACTGCACACATAAGATGTGATAAGATAAGTCCAAAGCATCAATAGACCAACAAGCTAAAGTTGAGGTGCTCACAGGTCAAGAAGCAGGGAATGTGTTAAAAAATAACAATTTATTGTGCCCAATGTTGCAACGTGGCTCAAGGCCTTGAGGAAGATTGGCTGAGCCCTGTCAAAATGTCAGACACAATGAACAGTTATTTTCGAACACATTCTTTTGCTTCAAGACCTGTGAATGTCTCAACTTTCACTTGCGATAAATATATGTACTGAGCAAGAAAAAGTCTGTGAACCTTTTGAAATTGACTGTTTTTTTTAATTTGACATAAAATGTGATCTGATCCTCTTGTAAGTGACAATAAACAACCACAATGTGATTAATAACATAAAAATTTTAATTTCTTGTGTCTTTATTGAACACACCAATTAAACCATTAATAGTGCTCACTGGTCCTTAGTTTGGAGGTTAGTCCCCCCTCGACACTTCTTAGGGCCCCTTGGAAGCTTAATGCCTTTTGGCTCAATCTCCTTCCATCCCAGACCCAGATTACACAAAAAATAACTGACTTTTGGTTTGATCAGGTGGGGCATCCCGATGAGGGGGTGGTATGGGATACATTCAAGGCCTTCCTCAGGGGACTATTTATCAGGGAAATTAATGATTTTAAAAGTGCTTCCAAAACACAAAGCGAGGGGGTGGAGAGATTGGTACATGATTTGGAGGTCGAGTTTGTCATTAACCCCACGAAGGATCGTAGGGACGCGTGGCTATCTGCTCAAGCTGCGCTTAGCCGACTCACCTCCTCGGCGGCTGAGTAGAAACACTTCTTCAGCAAACTTGCATTTTATGAGGTGGGTGAACATACTGCTGCGAGTGGGCAAAAATTGCCCACTCACAGCAAACATCCCCATCCATTGGTGCCTTAAGGGTAGCCGCCTGTACAGTAACCAATTCTCCTGACGCTATAATGGCGGCTCTTAACTCATACTACTCTGACCTATACAGATCCCGGCAGAATTATACAGAAAGTTCTTTACAAACAAATTTAGAAGGGATAGAGTTACCTTCTCTGTCTGATGCTGACAGGCAACTACTGGATGCTCCTCTGACACTGGAGGAGCTACAGGTGGTGACCAGAGTGTTCCCCAACTCCAAAGAGCCGGGGGAGGATGGAATTCCTGCCGAGGTGTATAAGCAGTATGGTGAACGGTTACTACCTAAGCTGTTAAGGGTATTTAATGATGCCAAAATAAAAAAAAACAGGTGTCTCCCTACCTCTATGTCCAAAGACATTATAGTTTTGCTGTTGAAACCCGGAAAGGATCCCTTAGACTCAGGCTCGTATAGGCAATTCTGCAATCGGACGTGAAAATACTGGCTAAGGTGCTGGTCCTAAGATTTAACAAGGTAATGTCTTCCATAATCTATTCAGACCAAGCAGGGTTCATGCCTCAGAAATCTATAGGTATAAATCTATGCAGGCTATTTATAAATTTATAATCTAAGTCCGATAATATGGGGGACAGGGCGTTGCTCTCTCTTGATGCCCATAAGGCCTTTGACAGTATTGAATGGTCTTATCTATGGGCCATCCTGCATAAATTTGGGTTCGGAAAGGATTTTATAGTTTGGGTCCAGCTGTTGTATAGCTTTCTGAAGGCAGCCATTAGAGAGGCAGGAAATGTATCTCCTTACTTTAGTCTATTTAGGGGCACTAGACAGGGATGCCCCTTGTCCCTTCTACTGTTCACGCTGTCTATAGAACCACTAACACCCCGTGTCCGCTCTAATACTAACATCAGGGGCTTTCAATATGGAGAACACCTCGAAAAAATTAATGCTTTATGCTGATGATAACATGCTGCTTTTGGGAGACACGTTGTCGTCCCTGGGGGAGGCTATGGAGGTTGTCCGAACGTTTGGCCACTATTCAGAACTGGTGATTAACTGGACTAAGTCGTCTCTCATGCTATTAGATAGGAAACCTGACCCGCAGCTGTCTACTCTGCTAGATATGCCTGTGGCCATGGAATTTAGATATTTGGGTATACAGGTTACACCTAACCCACTAGAGTATATCACCTTGAATCTGACCCCTTTGCTAAATCGCTGCAGGGATCGGGTGAGGGTGTGGTCTAAATAGAAACTGTCAGCGGTAGGCCGGATAAACTGGATCAAAATGATCTTGATGCCACAGCTTTTATATACTTTACAACTCCCCTATGGTAGTTCCATTGAAGAACTTTCGAGTTATTAACTCAATTTTTAGGTCTCTTATTTGGCTTAACTCAACAGCCAGGGTAAAATTGGAACAGTTACAGCACCCTAAGGAAGCAGGTACTATCTGGCCTTCCAGCTACAACACAGAGCTCTGTGCCCTGCTAATACTCAGGTGTTGAACTTGGTGGACCCTACGTCACACCTTCTCCGGGTTGCCACTGGGGGAGAGGTAGCGGAGGGTCTGGAAGCATTAAAGTTTTGTAAATCTAACAAGCAATTTCCAACGTACAACTTGATGCAGAAAGTGTATAACAAAGTTAGGGCATTACAACAAGTGGAGGGATTCACCAGGTCTAGCCCCAAATGGGATAACAAGAGGTACTTGGAGTTGGAGAAATTACAATATGGCACGAGATGGCAACAATACGGGTTTACTCATATGATCCAATGAGTTTTGAAGTTTGGTTTAGAGCTACTTTGATAAAGACACTCACACATTGTAAGATTGCTGTTAAGTAGCTCCCGCTGAAGGTGAACCATGCCTGGCAAAAAGGAGCTCTCTGAAGACATACTGTAACGCAGGTGGTCATACACTATAGCTGGCTACTGTGTTCTTCACCTTCAGCAGCCCCTTTTCCCATAAGGCAAACAGGCCTACCGGTACTCAGTTGCCCCCAGGACCTATACACAATGCTATAGTGCCTGGCTACCATGCCAGGGCAGGCCCAAACTGAGCAAAACGATCAAGTACTTGTGGTTGGCAGGCAGGCAGAGTGGTTCAATGACAGTCCAGGTAAAAGGCAGGCAGACTTCAGAAAATAGTTGTTATCCGATCCAAGGTCATACACAGGGAAATCCAATCTAGCAGAGCAGGGCAGACAGACAGGTGGCTTGATCAGGTATTACACATGTTAACACAAGCATTCCATGTTATCACAAGCCAAGGTTTGGCTTGCTTAAATCAGGTTTGGTCTCCACCCAGAGACTGGCCACATTAATCACCCTGCAGGTGGAGAGACAGACAAGGAGAATGCCACAGCCAAAACCAGGATGCTGGAATGAGGAGCAGGAGTGCTAGACGCTCCTGACACATACAATCAATGGTAGTTGATATGCATAAGGCTGGAAAGGGATGCAAAGCAATCTCAAAGTATTTAGGTATCCATCAGTCAAGAGTTAAACAAATTGTCCATAAATGGAGATGGTGGCTACTCTTCCTAGAAGTGGACACCCAGCCAAGATGACTCCCAAGGCACAAAGCAGAAGAATCCTCAATGAGGTAGAGAAGAACTCATGAGTACCAACTAAAGGCTTGAAGGCATCACTGGAACTGGCAAACATCCCTGTTAATTAGTCTTTGAACTGGTAGGGTGTTCACGGCAGAACACCATGGAGCTGCTGCTCTCCAAAAAACATTGCTGCTATCTCAGTATGCACCATCTCAGGAAAACTACTAAAAACACGTTTGAAATAAATATATTTTAACTGTCTTATTTGCAAGAAGATTTTGCTTATCCAGGCCAAGGTTCGTTGGTCCAGTCAGTGAGCTCACATTTCTCCAGTTAAGAACTACAGCTTGGTCACCAACCCTCCCCCAGCCTATGACTGGACAATGAAGGAGGCATACCATAATAATGAGACCATCAATTTGCTAACTCTGCTCACCTTCCTTGGTCTGTACTGGTTCACAGTGCTAGCGCTTCTCTGTCCCGATGCAAAGGGTGAGCTGGGTAGCAGCCGATGAGCAGCAGGAACAGGCTGATACTGGTGACAGCAGACAGGCGAGGCGTAGGCTGGTATCAGGCAGGAAATAGCGGAGTCACACAAGCTGGGTCATACACATGCAGGCAGATCAGGTACAGATGTGTGGGCGAGGGACGAAGGAGGAAGTTCAAGGAGAAGTCAGGACAAGGACGGTAACAGGAATTGGATGCAGAATCACAGTTCACACTGAACGCTGTAGAAATGACAGCATTGAACCTGAGCACTGGCCCAGTTTAAATAGCCCATTTGGTTCCAACATCCGTCACAGGGTGCTCGTGCACACGTGTATGCTTGCGCAAATCTATACGCACTCCTATGCATGCCAATGCACGCACCCAGGCATGAGCACGTGCACATCTTGTAAGTGCACGTGAAGAGCCCTGAACAGGAATCTGCCCAGAGCATCTTGTCTGCTGGCATGCCCTTCCTGACAATTAGTTACAGTATATAATAAAAATGCATTTGATTAGGTATTGTTGTAATGTAGGACTGGATTAAATTACTGTCTTTTATATCTACCTGTTGTTTAGAATTAAAAGTATCTGTATAAGATATTGTCAGGAAAATTTAGCACATGGCTGTACCTGAACACATGCTCACAGTGCAGCTTATTGACTATAATGAATATGCGCATTAAGGTGGATTAATATGCAAGTACGGCACTGGCATTTGGCACCAAGTGGTTCTTTTAAGGCATTAAAGATCTAAGGAGAATTGCTGGTTGGTCATCAGCTTCATTGATCAGATCTGCATACTGATTATGCTGTGTTTTGACCTGGTTCACCTCCGGACTCCTAATGGAAAAAGCAAAAATCCTGGAAGCCACACATCTCTGCAAAACTCCGTAAGAAGGTGTATGACAGCCTCCACCCGGGCTCCAACCAGCCCACCGTCCCAACGCATTTCATTCTGCCCAGGGAACTTAGTCATGGGGAACATGAATCCTGACTCCGTTTGATTCTGATCTCCTGTTGCTGACATTGGCTCATGTTCTGCCTCCATCCTCTGTTTTTGTACTTCTTCTGCCCATCTGTTATTGACTCCGGCCTAGCTCCTGACCCTGCTTCCATCTTCCAAATCGGTGCCCTTTCTATCCAGTTGTTGCTGACTTTGGCTTGTCTTGACCACAGCTTTGATTCCTGCATTTGTGAGTTTATGTACTTCATCTGTGTTACAGTATTCTCCACAAGTTCCAGTCGAGCATCTACAACAGGGGTGTCAGACTGGCGACCCTCCAGCTGTTGCGGAACCAAAAGTCCCATCATGCCTCTTGTGGAAGTTATGCTTGTAACAGTCAGCCTTGCAATGCCTCATGGGATTTGTAGTCCTGCAACAGCTGGAGGGCTGCCAGTTTGACACCTGTGATCTACAACATCTCAGCGGTATTCAGACTGTCATCTGACCATCCATGGTGTCAGGACCTACCACAGGTGTCTCTCCTCATTCTGCTACATCCTATCACCAACTCCAGGGAGTAATACACAGGTGGTGTAAGGGAAGTCCTCTCGTCAGCTCCGCTTCTACCAGGTATGTGACAGATACAGTGCTTTGAAAAAGTATTCATACTCCTTGACATTTTCAACATTTTGTCACATTCTAACCAAAAATGTAAATGTATTTTATTGGGATTTTATGTGTTAGACCAACACAAAGTGGCACATAATAAGGAAAATGATAAATGGTTTTCAATTTTTTTTTTTACAAATAAATATGTGAAAAGTGTGGCGTGCATTTGTATTCAACCCCCCTGAGTCAATACTTTGTAGAACCACCTTTCACTGCAATTACAGCTGCAAGTCTTTTTGGGGATGTCTCTACCAGCTTTGCACATCTAGAGAGTGACATTTTGCCCATTCTTCTTTGCAAAATAGCTCAAGCTCTGTCAGATTGGATGGAGGGCCTCTGTGAACAGCAATTTTCAAGTCTTGCCACAGATTCTCAATTGGATTTAGGTCTGGATTTTGACTGGGCCATTCTAACACATGAATATGCTTTGATCTAAACCTTTCCGTTGTAGCTCTGGCTGTATGTTTAGGGTCGTTGTCCTGCTGGAAGGTGAACCTCCACCCCAGTCTCAAGTCTTTTGAAGACTATAACAGGTTTTCTTCTAAGATTGCCCTGTATTTGGCTCCATCCATCGTCCCATCAGCTCGGACCAGCTTCCCTGTCCCTGCTGAAGAAAAGCATCCCACCATTTCCCCCACTGCACAATAGTTCCACCCAATGGCTTATATGTTCTATAGTGATATATGAGCTGGTTGAGGAAACCACAGCATGCAGTGGGGTAGGAGGTATTCTACACAGCCAGAAGTGTGGAACACATGTAGCAGGCAGTGAGCACCAAGAAGTGCTATTTATATTGTACAGATCTTTATAATGCAGAAGATAAAAGAGTATGTAAACCTACCATTCCATATTCCTGATATTCGGATTCAGAATACTTTATTAATCCCAAAGAGAAATTACTAAAATACAATTAAATTCAACAAGACAACACAAAAATGTTTGGGGTACCACAGTGGTGTAGTGAGTTGCACTTTCGCCTAGCAGTAAGAAGGGTCGCTGGTTCAAATCCCAACCACGACACTACCTGCCTGGAGTTTGCATGTTCACCCTGTGCCTGCGTGGGTTTCCTCCGCATACTCCGGTTTCCTCCCACACTCCAAAGACATGCTGGTAGGTTAATTGGCTTCTGTTCAAAAATTGGCCCTAGTATATGAATGTTAGGGACCTTGGATTGTGGGCTCCTTGAGGGTAGGGATCGATGTGAGTGTGCGATATATATGTGGAGCGCTGCGTAAAAATTGACACAGCGCTATATGGGTACCTTAAATAAAAATATAGGGATAATTGTAGACACGCACCCACACTTGCTCAGGTTGAACTCGATGGACTGGTGTCTTTATTCAACCTTACTAACTATGTAACTATGTAAAAATCACAATAACAAGGCACAAAAATAATAAAATAACCAATAACAACAATTAATACCATATAAAAAAAAATGAATACTGTACTGTAATCAACCATACCATCCTAGTAAAATACTACATGGAATAAATAACACTGATTGAAAAGATAATAAAAAAAAAAAATTCAAACTATCAACATGTAAATTGCACCACTTTCTCTAACATTACCCAAAAATCAGTACACATAGTTAACCTAAAACCAACCAACATAATATAAAATATACATAAAAATCTAGATCATAAACTAGAATAAATCCTCACATCCAGCACTTACAGAGAAGAATTATATCATTTGAGGGCCACAGGCAAAAATGATTTCCTGTGTCGCTTTGTGGTGCATATGTGTCTGCTGTACCATGTACTTGTATGAAAAAGTATCCTGTTCTGTTTGTATTGATTTTTTGTGTAAAATTCCTGGTGTTTCTGCCAGTCCCTCTGCTTTCCTTTTAAAAACTGACCACACTAGACAGGAGAACACACCGTAGTCTGATGTCTAGTATTGCTGGGGGGGGGGGTGGAAAACAGTGCACCTACAGACACGTCCGGTCGGTCGGGTCCGGAGCACTTACCCCATGGCGGGCATTATGGGCGGTGGGCATCCCAGCGGCTTCCCCTTCTCTCCTCCGCGGGCATCACGGGCACAGCGGCTTCCCTTTTCCCTGCTCGGTGGCTTCCATCTCATCCCTCCTCCTCAGTGGCCAAACAGGTTTCAGACCCGCCTTCCTGATTGGCGGGGAGGAGATTTAGTGTGAAAATAGCGAATATTCATTCGCTACTGTCACGCAACTGGGTGGGATCAGTTCGCAGTGCTCTGCGCCCCGAGACCACCCTATTTCGAAGCCTATTAGAGCCTCTGGCTTTAATCACGTGCTTCAAAAAAAAAAAACCCCATTAGATTTCATGCATCTGGCATCCTGCAAGGGGCCGGATGCATGGATAAGGGGGGCTGCACCCGTGCGCCCTTAATGGACGAGCCGCCCCTGCGGGGAACTCAGCCTGCTCTCATCTCCTCCAATGATCAGACTTGTCCTGACACCCCCAGCACCCCCCCCCCCCCCCTGCCTTTCACTGGGAAGCTCAGTGAGCTGCTGTTTCTCCTCCTCCAGCTTCTGCAATCTGTGAGCGCCGAAGATTGCGCCGAAGCACTGTACCTCCCAGATTTTTAAGATTATTATGGGAATGTTAGATCCCATAGTTCCACTTTTTTTGGAGAAATGGGAAACGGAGCTCGGTGCAAAATGGAGCGAACAAGAAAAAGGAAAGCTATTGAAACTGGCGGAAGGGACAGTTTTAGATACCAACATGAGAAAGATGAACTTCAAGTGCTTCTCAAGATGGTATTTAACACCCATCAAATTAAATAAATTCCAACCTGAGAAATCACCGTTATGCTGGAGGGGTTGTGGGTCAAGAGGGTCAATGATCCACATATGGTGGATTGCCTAAAGATCAAGAAATTCTGTCTGGAGATTATCCAATTGATTCAGGAGATAAAGGGAGCTAGGAATTTTTTCCAATGGCAACAAGTTCTCATTTGATCTTATTGGTTTAGGTAATGTCTCTATAAAATGTGTTAATTGTCTGTATCTCGGCTCATTTATCGATACGATATCATTCTTATATCTTAATTCCTGTATGGTGCAAATCCCCCCTTCTTTCCTAATGTCCTTTAATCGTGCATCTTTCTTCCTAATCCAAACCCAAACAGTGTTTCATTTCCTGGTGGAAAATAATTTGTACCCGTAAGGGGTATTGATGGTGAGTTATGATGATAAACACTATCATGTAGTATAAAACATACCGTGAGTATAACCAAATCAATGAGTGAACCACATGCCTGTTAATAAATAAAATAAGAAAATTCCATAGCTGCCTTCATATGGTAAAAAACACCCAAAGAAAATATATCAGAAAAATTTAAGAGATACATGATGGTGAATCTAAATCCTTTAAAAATATATTTTAAAAATATCGACAAGTGTTCTATATATGCTCAAAGGGAAAAAAAACACACCACAAATACTATTGCTGGTTGCTTCAATCAACAGTTAATTAGGAATGTGGGTCTCTCCCCTGCATTTCTGATGCTCTCAGGTGATGGTTTTAATTTCCTCCCATTATGTGTTATGTTCATGTAGTCACAAGAAAAAAAGAGAGAGATATCATTGCGCAGTGAACCACTTCTCAAGTGCCATCTATGTTCAAAACATATTCACTCGCATGATCTGGCAAAATACAGAGCTTGTGAATCAGTCAGAAAGTTGTGTTCTCCTTCCTCTCGTACACAAGCAGGTCGGATAACGTCACTGGCTCCTGACTTTATCAAGGTCACGTGACATGTGACGCAACGCGTCGGGAGGAGCCAGTGATGTTATCCGACCTGCTTGTGTGCGAGACACACTGAAGCGGTGAGAGGAAGGAGAACACGACTGATTCACAAGCGCTGTATTTTGCCAGATCATGTGAGTGAATATGTTTTGAACATAGATGGCACTTGAGAAGTGGTTCACTGCGCAATGATATCTCTCTCTTTTTTTCTTGTGACTACATGAACATAACACATAATGGGAGGAAATTAAAACCATCACCTGAGAGCATCAGAAATGCAGGGGAGAGACCCACGTTCCTAATTAACTGTTGATTGAAGCAACCAGCAATAGTATTTGTGGTGTGTTTTTTTTCCCTTTGAGCATGTATAGAACACTTTTCGATATTTTTAAAGGCTTCAGATTCATCATCTAACATTCCTCTTACATTTTTCTGATATATTTTCTTTGGGTGTTTTTTACCATATGAAGGCAGCTAAGGAATTTTCTTATTTTATTTATGAACAGGCATGTGATTCACTCATTGATTTGGTTATACTCACGGTATGTTTTATACTACATGATAGTGTTTATCATCATATTTTAATAGGAAGTTAATTGTAGCGCACTATATTTTTTTGTTAGATTTATTTTATTGTAGTGGCATCAGAGCACTTGTATATGGGTGCGGCTTAATTATTTGGTTATTTCCTATTTTTTCACCTATATCCCATAGTTTGGGATTTTTTGGCCCATACATTCACATTCATCCCAATTCCCTGGGGATTCATTTAAACATTTCCTTATGCAATTATCAATACAATTTTTGCACACAGTTCACTTTATAAACTCACTCCACATATCAGCGCTTTAGTACACTATTTATAAATGGTGAGTTATAATTCCAATTCTTTTGCTTATGCATTACATCCCACTCCCTAATTACCTGTGTTGTAAGTGAACTTGTGTCATTAGAAAAAAAATGATAATGTTGTGGTATCCAAATCATCTTATCCAACCGTGTCCCACTCAACCTATTCTTAATTTTAACCCACCCCTTTTCACTTAAGTGATATGTCCAATTGACAATTCGTGTCAACAAAACTGCTTTACAGTAGCTTTCAAAATCTGGAGCTGCTAAACCTTCATGTTTTTTCTCTTTGCTTAATATTGTATATTGTATTCTTGATTTTTTGTGTTGCCCCAAGATGATATTTTTTAATGTATTAAAGTAATTCTGTGGAATTTGTACCGGGAGCATTTGGAACTAATAAAGTACTTTTGGTACAATCCCCATTTTTAAAATATTTAATATATATTTCTGATGGTTGCAAGTAGGGGCTCCAATGTCAGTATAAATAACAAAGGAGATAAGGGGCACCCCTGTCTTGTCCCATTGCTCAAGTCAAAGGGGCGAGACAAGGGATCACCCTAGATGTTTAACCCCTTCCCTGCCAGTGTCATTAGTACCCAGTGTATAGTATTAGCACTGATCGCTGTATTAGTGCCACTGGTTCCCACAAAGTGTCAGTTAGTGTCTTTTTGTACCAGTTGTTTGCAATATTGTAGTTCCACTTTAAGTAGCGATAGGACCCTGAATATTTTATTACTAATTATGGAGAAGGGGGTGGAATTAAATACATTTGTACTTCTTCCCACTCCTTTTCCGATATGTAAACGAAAACATTTTTTATAGTTTTTTTTTCTTTTCTTGTAACTAGTTGTTTTGTGATTGTCTGCTTCTGAATGATTACTTATTTTAGTTTATGTTCGAAATAAACTAAAAGTAACTAAGTCGCTGATCGCCACCATTACTAGTATATAGAAAAAAAAAAAATTCCATTATGTGTCCCATAGTTTGTAGACTATAACTATGACTTTTTTTTTAGAAAATTCTGACGGACCTAGAAATAGAACATGTTCTAAATATTTCCGACAGAACCAATTCCTATCGGGAAAACCGCTCGTCTGTATGCTGTTCCGACAGACAAAAAAACGGCGCATGCTCTTAAGCAAGTATGAGACGGAAGCTATTGGCTACTGGCTATTGAACTTTCTTTTTCTAGTCCCGTCGTACGTGTTGTACATCACCGCGTTCTTGCCGGTCGGACTTTGGTCGGACTTTGGTTTGACCGTGTGTAGGCAAGACCGCTTGGATGGAATTCCGTCGGAGTTCCGTCGGAGAAACCTTCGGACAGGGCATAATTGTGATTTTTTTTTAACAAAAATATGTAGCAGAATACATGTTGGCCTAAATTTATAAAGAAATTTTATTTTCATTTTTTTTTAATTGGATATGTTTTATAACAGAAAGTAACAAATATTGTTTTTTTTTTTTTTTTTTTTAATTGTTGGTCTTTTTTTTGCTTATCGGGAAAAGAAGAAAAAAAAAAAACAGTGGTGATCAAATACCACCAAAAAAAGGTCTATTTGTAGGGAAAAAAGGACATAAATTTAATTTATGTACAGCAATGCATGATTGCGCAATTGTCAGTTAAAGTAACACAGTGCCGTATAGCAACAAAAAAAATGGCCTGGTCATGAAGGGGAGTAAATCTTCCGGAGGTCAAATGGTTAATACATCCAGCAGGTCTTTATTACCTCTCATAGGCTGCAGCCTTTCACCTTGTGACTTGCTACAAAGTTATAATGTCCAGTCTAATCACAGGACATCCCAGGGATTCAGTGAAAACATCATCCCAGCTTAGACAAAGTCACCTTTTATGGAGCTAAAGGACAACTTTTTCATGATTAGAAGTAAAGCTTTTTGAAAAATTATACTGTTGCTGTATATTGTCATGTCGGGATCAGGAAAGTATTCATGCAGAGCTGGAAAGTTACTGAAAGGTCTACATTAAATTACTGTGCTGTGTTACTATGATTGCAATGTCTGAATAGGGCGTCTGTCTTCACAGTTTTAGCTAAAGATTTGGGTTATTGCAGAAATCCACTAAGCACTGAAATAAACACATAAGATATCGTCATTATTATTTTATATAAAGAAGAACTTCAGAAAGATTACAAAAATATGTGCTTTCCTTTTTTCTTGATTTATCATTTTTTTTGTTTGTTTGGTTTTTTTTTATGTGTATATGGATGCATGCATGTATGCGTATATTTGGAAGTATATACTGTATAAGTAGATATACTGTATATATTTATTTTAAATACAGTGTGTTGGTGTACACATAGTATGTTTATATAAGTTAAATATTTGGTATACATTTTTACAGAATTATATGACTACAGTTTAATAATTATTATCAAGTATGTTTAATATTATCCCTGATGAAGAGGACACTGATCCCTGAAACGCATGGTCTAGACATGTGTGGTTCGTTTCGTTCTGAGAAAATATTTGGACAAATTCGTCCGAATTTCCGAAATTTGAATTGAAATTCAAAATTGAATTTTACATCAAATCTCAGCCGAATTCGAACTGTAAACATGTTTCTGAAATCAAAGACTGTGGGGTTTATTTACTAAAGCTGGAGAGTGCAAAATCAGACTCACTTCTGCATAGAAACCAATTGGCTTCTAACTTCAGCTTGTTCAATTAAGCTTTGGCAATAAAACCTGGAAGCTGATTGGTTTCTGTGCAGAAGTGAGTCTGATTTTGCACTCTCTAGCATTAGTAAATAAACCCCATTGTGTGTGTGTTAGAGTACCATTTCAAAATAATGCTGTTTTAGTTAAGCCAAAGGTGATTTAAAGAGTCATTGTAAGCATTTGAATGAAAATTTTTCTTTTGTTTGTTCAGTTTGCCACATTCAAATAAAAAAATAAAAAAATTGAAAGTTTTCGATTCGGCCGATTCAAAATCTAAGTTGGAAAAGAGGAATCGAAAGAGACAAAAAAGTGAATTCCGAATATGAATCCCAAATACGAATTGAACGAATCAACCGAATTTAACGAAACTAAATAACTAGATTAACTAATCTAAACTAAACAAAACTAAACACACAGGTGTGTTCTTGGCCAAATCACCAGGTTAAAATAGAGGGGAAAACCCTAAGAAAAGAAAACAGCCACAGATGTGGTGATGCAGCCACCATATCTAATGATTAGTAAGCTGTGATGTATTATGCCCCGTACACACGGTCGGATTTTCCGACGGAAAATGTGTGATAGGACCTTGTTGTCGGAAATTCCGACCGTGTGTAGGCTCCATCACACATTTTCCATCGGATTTTCCGACACACAAAGTTTGAGAGCAGGCTATAAAATTTTCCGACAACAAAATCCGTTGTCGGAATTTCCGATCGTGTGTACACAAATCCGACACACAAAGTGCCACGCATGCTCAGAATAAATAAAGAGATGAAAGCTATTGGCTACTGCCCCGTTTATAGTCCCGACGTACGTGTTTTACGTCACCGCGTTCAGAATGATCGGATTTCCGACAACTTTGTGTGACCATGTGTATGCAAGACAAGTTTGAGCCAACAAATATCCTAGGATTTTGTTGTCGGAATGTCCGATCAATGTCCGACCGTGTGTACGGTCACACCCCCTTGGAGAAGCGCTCTCCTGAGAGGGTTACCTCGCGGGCAACACCAACACCTAAGACCCCAATTTCTGCAGAGTATATAGGGCAGGCCCCTACTTTCCAACATCCAACTTACAAACAACTCCTACTTGCAAATGGAAGGAGACAACAGGAAGTGAGATGAAATCTAGCCCTAGGAAGGGAAATTCTCACCTGTAAGAGTTAATATGGGAAAAACGTGTCTCCTCTCCACTGATGCTTTATCACCAATCCTTGTTTCACTAAAACCCCAAATTGTCAAAAAAAATTTGTCATTGGGACAGAAAGTGAGGTGAAATCTTATGAAGAGGTGCACAGACAGCAAAACAAATGTCACAGGGGTGATAACCCTTCCCTATGTTTTCCAAAAAGCCTAAAAATAGATTTTTTGGCTGGAGCTACACTTTAAAAATGTACCAGTTCAAAATTACAAACAGATTCTACTTAACAACAAACCTACAGTCCCTGTCTTCTTTGCACTGCCTGTATACTGCTGTTCAGAATATATAGAGCCTGGGGGCCCCACGCCTTTCCTTTTTTTAATTTGGGTGCGGTGTTCCCCTTAATATGCATACAAGACCCAAAGGGCCTGGTAATGGACTGGGGGGGGTACCCATGCCATTTGTCTCACTGATTTTCATCCATATTGCCGGGACCCGGCATTACATTAAAGCCGCAAGCAGTTTTAAATTACTTTTATTCCTTTAAAAATTTCATTTTGTACAGGGACTGTTCTAAGCACGGGAAACACGCGCCACTTTACAGGCATACTATAGACACCCCCCAGGTACGATATTTAAAGGAATATTTCACTTTTTTTTCACTTTAACCACTAAGCCACCGCCCACCGTCATATGACGGCTGGACGAGGCTTCTGTTATTCTGGGAGGACGTCATATGACGTCCTCGCCTTCCCGAGCCACTAGGGGGCGCGCGCGCACCCGCCGTGTTACTCGGGACCCGGTGCGCGTGCCCGGCGGCCGCGATGTCCGCCGGGCACCCACGATTGCCGGGTAACACAGCAGGAGCGTGGATCTGTGCATGTAAACACAGATCCACGTCCTGTCAGAGAGGAGAGGAGACCGATGGCGTGTCCCTTGTACATAGGGACAGCGATCGGTCACCTCCCCCAGTCAGTCCCCTCCCCCCACAGTTAGAATCACCTCCTTAGGTAATACATTAACCCCTCGAGCGCCCCCTAGTGTTAACCCCTTCCCTGCCAGTCACATTTACACAGTAATCAATGCAATTTTATAGCATTGATCGCTGTATAAATGTGAATGGTCCCAAAAATGTGTCAAAAGTGTCCGATGTGTCCGCCGCAATATCGCAGTCACAATAAAAATTGCAGATCGCCGCCATTACTAGTAAAAAATAAATAAATAATAAAAATGCTATAAATCTATCCCGTATTTTGTAGACGCTATAACTTTTGCGCAAACCAATCAATATACGCTTATCGCAATTTTTTTTTACCAAAAATATGTAGAAGAATACGTATCGGCCTAAACTGAGGAAAAAATTTGTTAAAAAAAAAAAAAAAATTGGATATTTATTATAGCAAAAAGTAAAAAATATTGTGTTTTTTCAAAATTGTCCCTCTTCTTTTGTTTATAGCGCAATAAATAAAAACCGCAGAGGTGATCAAATACCACCAAAAGAAAGCTCTATTTGTGGGGAAAAAAATGATAAAAACTTAATTAAGGTGCAGTGTAACACGACCGCGCAATTGTCATTCAAAGTGCGACAGCGCTGAAAACTGAAAAATGGCTTGGGCAGGAAGGGGGTGTAAGTGCCCTGTATTGAGGTGGTTAAGCATCATTAAAATCACTGCTCCCGAAAAAACGGCCGTTTTTAAAACTTTTTTTTTGCATTGATACATGTCCCCTGGGGCAGGACCCGGGTCCCCAAATCCTTTTTAGGACAATACCATGCAAATTAGCCTTTAAAATTAGCACTTTTGATTTCGAACGTTCGAGTCCCATAGACTTCAATGGGGTTCTAAAGTTTGCACAAATTTTCGGTCCGTTCGCAGGTTCTGGTGTGAACCAAACCGGGGGGGTGTTCGGCTCATCCCTATTCCTGACTCTTGTGCTGTGGAAATTTAGTGTACCTAGGTGGGGGATCCCTATTCACCAGCGGCCCCTACAGGGGTAGCGCTAAATTTTTACTATTTATTTACTTATTATTATTTATTTATTTTCTTAGGTTAGGGGTTAATATTAAGGGTTGGGGTTAGGGTTATTTAAAGTAGTAATATGGACTATAATTGCCACAAACAGCTATTCCCTACCCTATCTGTGTACCACACTATTCCTCTAGTGCCCAGCGTTATGAGACTGACATCATATCTGTGAGCCCAACCAAAGGGATTATGGGACTGGTAGTTTCATCAGACGGCTGTTCCCCTGCATGACCATGCATTCTGACTACATATCCCAGGGATCTTTGTTAACACCAAGAGGGTTGCTAGGAACCATAAAGGAGACCAGAGACCCGCCTCGCGCTCTCTTCCTCCATGGTCTTGTGTGTGAAGGACCTCCCCAGGGAGAGTGAGGTCACGGCCTACCACGCGGTCCAGAGCCTTCCTACCTGACCAAGAAGGGAGCCAGCACTGCTTGCTGTTAATCGGACATCTGATCAACACTATCCATACAGTGCAGTGACCCACGCTTCGCGCTCCGCCACAGGTGATCATCACAAGCGGAACTAAAGCCAGAACATCTATTCGGGAGACAGCCGCGGGAAGGCGTTGAATCGTCCCGGGCGTTGGTGAGAGGGCTATTGCCCAGTTTTGCAACCCTTTCCTTTGTTTCATTGGGACACTGTGCACAGACAGCTCTACCTTGACTTCACTTCACTGCACCATCATCTGATCACTGTACATAAGTTATTTAACTAAGTCAGTGCAAGATATACTACCACTCTGTTTACTTCACCCTATTGGATACAGTTAATGAGCTCAGACTGCCGGTGAAGACCACCAGATCTGCAACAGGGACATTCTGTCATTGATACTTAAAGGGCCCTCATACCATCCATGTCCATCCATGTTATTCCATGGTCATTTGGCTGAGCTTGTGCTGCTATTTCAGAATCAGTTAAACCACCATCTCTTTTGTATAATTATACCTTAACTGAAGTATTCCAGTAAACGCTAATATAATATAAACAAATTGAGTGCCTTCTTTATACTTAAAGCTGTTGCAATGATGTCTGAACCCAGAGTGTCAGGTGGGTTGGAAGGTTCACAGGGTCATAGCGATGCAGATAAGCAGGTAAATGCAAGCAGTCCCCTAGGGGGCCGTGCTACATTTATTTATTTATTTTTATTATTATTTATGTATGACTATTATTATTTATTTATGCATTGTATGTATTTATTTATTTATTCATTTCTTTAAATGATTGTATTTGAGCAGAAAAGCGCAAAAAAAAAAAAAAAAATGACAAAACACACTAAAGTCCTCAAAACCACTCGAATCAAGCGTGGTGCATTTCTATGCATTTCTATGAAACAAAAAACACTTCAAAAATGCACCAATATGCCCGATTCGAGCTACAAAAAAAAAAACAGAACTTTTTTGAGCTTCAAGTGTTTGGCTTCAGGCGACTTGTGGAGATGTGAACTACTCCATCGAGAAAAAATTACTTTTTCTCCTCCAGCGTTTTGGAGCTTCAAGCTATGAAACACTGGGGTGTGAATGGGGATTAATGCCGCGTACACACGGTCGGACTTTCCGGCATACTTGGTCCGGCGGACCAGAGTGTGCCGGACAATCCGCCCGTGTGTAGGCACCGGCGGACTTTTCCGGCGGACTTTTTCCCAAAAGCCCGCCGGACCTAGATTTGAAGAAAGTTCTAAATCTTTCCGCCGGACTCAGTTTCGGGCGGAAAGTCCGCTCGTGTGTGTGCTGGTCCGACGGAAAGCCCGCTCGTGTGTAGGCTGGTCCGACGGACCAGATACAACACGAGGGCAGGGTATTGCATCTCACGCTCGCTGCAATAGGAAAAACACATTTCCCTATTGCGGCGAGCGCGGGGCATACCAGGCCCTTAGGTCTGGTATGGATTATAAAGGGGAACCCCGCTACGCCGAAAAAACGGCGTGGGGTCCCCCTAAAATCCATACCAGACCCCGATCCGAGCACGCAGCCTGGCCGGTCAGGAAAGGGGGTGGGGACGAGCGAGCGCCCCCCCCCCTCCTGAACCGTACCAGGCCGCATGCCCTCAACATGGGGGTGGGTGCTTTGGGGGAGGGGGGCGCCCTGCGCCCCCCCCCCCAAAGCACCTTGTCCCCATGTTGATGAGGACAAGGGCCTCTTCCCGACAACCCTGGCCGTTGGTTGTCGGGGTCTGCGGGCGGGGGGCTTATCGGAATCTGGGAGCCCCCTTTAATAAGGGGGCCCCCAGATCCCGGCCCCCCACCCTATGTAAATGAGTATGGGGTACATGGTACCCCTACCCATTTACCTAGGAAAAAAGTGTAAGTAATAAAACACACTACACAGGTTTTTAAAATATTTTATTAAACAGCTCCGGGGGGGGGGATCTTCCTCCGGCTTCGGGGGTCTTCTTCCGGCTTCGGGGGTCCCTCCGCTTCATCTTCTCCCGGCGTCCGGTTGGTTCTTCTCCCGGTGTTCCAGTTCTTCGGCCGGCTCCTCTGCTGTCTTCAGGTAGCTCTCTTGCCAGCAGAGGTCCGGACTTCTGGGCTTCTGGGCTTCTGGGCTTCTTCTCTTCTCTTCTCCAGATGTTGACACGACGCTCTCTCCGGCTGGACTGCTCTCCGAGGGCTGAGTTGTGACTTATATAGGCGGAGACCCCGCCCCCTTTTGATGTCACAGTCCCTGGGCATGCTGGGACTGTGACGTTTTAGGGGGCGTGGTCAACATCACCCAGTGACCACGCCCCCTAAAACGTCACAGTCCCAGCATGCCCAGGGACTGTGACATCAAAAGGGGGCGGGGTCTCCGCCTATATAAGTCACAACGCAGCCCTCGGAGAGCAGTCCAGCCGGAGAGAGCGTCGTGTCAACATCTGGAGAAGAGAAGAGAAGAAGCCCAGAAGCCCAGAAGCCCAGAAGTCCGGACCTCTGCTGGCAAGAGAGCTACCTGAAGACAGCAGAGGAGCCGGCCGAAGAACTGGAACACCGGGAGAAGAACCAACCGGACGCCGGGAGAAGATGAAGCGGAGGGACCCCCGAAGCCGGAAGAAGACCCCCGAAGCCGGAGGAAGATCCCCCCCCCCGAGCTGTTTAATAAAATATTTTAAAAACCTGTGTAGTGTGTTTTATTACTTACACTTTTTTCCTAGGTAAATGGGTAGGGGTACCATGTACCCCATACTCATTTACATAGGGTGGGGGGCCGGGATCTGGGGGCCCCCTTATTAAAGGGGGCTCCCAGATTCCGATAAGCCCCCGCCCGCAGACCCCGACAACCAACGGCCAGGGTTGTCGGGAAGAGGCCCTTGTCCTCATCAACATGGGGACAAGGTGCTTTGGGGGGGGGGCGCAGGGCGCCCCCCTCCCCCAAAGCACCCACCCCCATGTTGAGGGCATGCGGCCTGGTACGGTTCAGGAGGGGGGGGGGCGCTCGCTCGTCCCCACCCCCTTTCCTGACCGGCCAGGCTGCGTGCTCGGATCGGGGTCTGGTATGGATTTTAGGGGGGACCCCACGCCGTTTTTTTCGGCGTAGCGGGGTTCCCCTTTATAATCCATACCAGACCTAAGGGCCTGGTATGCCCCGCGACGGGGCTAGTAAGGTGTCAATCTCGCCGATAAAAGCGGCAAGTTTGACATCCTTTTCTAGTCCCGTCGCACCTGAGTCACGTTCAAAATGAACGGACTTGTCCGTGTGTGGGCAAGTCCGTTCATTCTGAAAGTCCGCCGGAACTCCGGCGAAAGTCCGTCGGAAAGACGGGCGGACTTAGCCCGCCGGAAAGTCCCGGCGTGTGTGGGCAAGTCCGTCTGTTTTAAAGTCCGGCGCACCTGGCGGACAAAGTCCGTCGGAAAGTGTGCCGGACCAAGTAGGATAGAAAGTCCGCTCGTGTGTACGCGGCATTAGAGGTAGTCTCTCTTTGTCTTGCTGCAGCTTCTAATGCACACAGTGAGAAGTTCACAGCGTGCAGTGAAATCAGTAAGCAGTTCCAATACAGAACAGGAGTCTGTACAACTGTGTAAAACTGAAAGTAAGGCTGAAGTTGAGCGTTAAACAAACTTCCAAAAATCCTTGTAAAATGTAATGGTAATATTTGGAAAGAACCTACATGCACTTTAAAATGAAAGTCACATACAACTTAATTTGCTAATATCCAATTAGTGAAGTCTTTTGTCAGAACCTAAATTAAAGAGGAACTGCAGTCTGCTCACATAATTTGTAATAAAAACATCTTTGACAATCTGAAGCTTTCCTCCAACCACTTTGCATATTATTTTATATACAGTATCTCACAAAAGTGAGTACACCCCTCACATTTCTGGAAATATTTTATTATATCTTTTCATGTGACAACACTGAAGAAATTACACTTTGCTACAATGTAAAGTAGTGAGTGTACAGCTTGTATAACAGTGTAAATTTGCTGTCCCCTCAAAATAACTCAACACACATCCATTAATGTCTAAGCCGCTGGAAACAAAAGTGAGTACACCCCTAAGTGAAAATGTCCAAACTGGGCCCAATTAGCCATTTTCCCTCCCCTGTGTCATGTGACTCATTAGTGTTACAAGGTCTCAGGTGTGAATGGGGAGCAGGGGTGTTAAATTTGGTGTTATCGCTCTCACTCTCTCATACTGGTCACTGGAAGTTCAACATGGCACCTCATGGCAAAGAACTCTCTGAGGATCTGAAAAAAGAATTGTTGCTGTACATAAAGATGGCCTAGGCTATAAGAAGATTGCCAAGACCCTAAAACTGAGCTGCAGCATGGTGGCCAAGACCATACAGCGGTTTAACAGGACAGATTCCACTCAGAACAGGCCTTGCCATGGTCGACCAAAGAAGTTGAGTGCACGTACTCAGCGTTATATCCAGAGGTTGTCTTTGGGAAATAGATGTATGAGTGCTGCCAGCATTGCTGCAGAGGTTGAAGGGGTGGGGGTCGTCCCTCAATGCTCAGACCATACGCCGCACACTGCATCAAATTGATCTGCATGGCTGTCGTCCCAGAAGGAAGCCTCTTCTAAAGATAATGTACAAAAAAGCCCGCAAACAGTTTGCTGAAGACAAGCAGACTAAGGACATTGATTACTGGAACCATGTCCTGTGGTCTGATGAGACCAAGATAAACATATTTGGTTCAGATGGTGTCAAGCGTGTGTGGCGGCAACCAGGTGAGGAATACAAAGACAAATGTGTCTTGCCTACAGTCAAGGTGGTGAGAGTGTCATGGTCTGGGGCAGCATGAGTGCTACTGGCACTGGAGAGCTACAGTTCATTGAGGGAACCGTGAATGTCAACATGTACTGTGACATACTGAAGCCGAGAATGATCCCCTCCCTTGGAGACTGGACCGCAGGGAAGGATTCCAACATGATAACGACCCCAAACACACCTCCAAGATGACCACTGCCTTGCTAAAGAAGCTAAGGGTAAAGGTGATGGACTGGCCAAGCATGTCTCCTGACCTAAACCCTACTGAGCATCAGTGGGGCATCGTCAAATGGAAAGTGGAGGAGCGCAAGGTCTCTAACATCCACCAGCTCCGTGATGTCGTCATGGAGGAGTGGAAGAGGACTCCAGTGGCAACCTGTGAAACTTTGGTGAACTCCATGCCTAAGAGATTTAAGGCAGTGCTGGAAAATAATGGTGGCCACACAAAATATTGACACATTTGTCCCAATTTGGACATTTTCACTTAGGGGTGTACTAACTTTTGTTGCCAGCGGTTTAGACATTAATGGCTGTGTGTTGATTTATTTTGAGGGGGCAGTAAATTTACACTATTATACAAGCTGTACACTCACTACTTTACATTGTGGCAAAGTATCATTTCTTCAGTGTTGTCACATGAAAGGATATAATAAAATATTTACAAAAATGTGAGGGGTGTACTCACTTTTGTGAGATACTGTATACTGTGACTCTGTACTTGCCAATTATGCTGCAAAAATCTACCTCCACTGAGTCTGGCTGCAACCATTTTAATTGTGGGCAGCTGAAGCTGCTGCCTGTACACTTCCTGGATTTACACAGAGGCACACCTCCAGCTATGCAGCTCTCATTGGCCCTCTTTTGACTCATCCCCCCGCCCTTCCTGGCAAACTCTCATGAGACTTTTTACCAGAAAAGAAACAGGAAGTGGGCTGTAAAAGGTATTTACTGGCATAAAAAAATGTTTTACAATCCAAAGTTAAAATAACAAGGGCAGAAGATTTAATAGATGGAAAGTCGAAAAAAATGACTGAAGGCCGGCTTTAAGAATCATAAAGGAAAGCTGACTCAGTGAAACACTTCTGTTGGCATCACCCAAAGGGAAACTAAGAAAATGCTATTAGCATGAGTGAGATGCAGCATACTTAATTACCCTGTTTGCAGTATTAGCTGCCCTTTGTCCTGAGATTAAATCAGGCGCTTATTCCAATGTTGTACCTTTTGCGTTTTAAAAAACAAGTCAATATTCTTACCTGTTCTGATTAAAAAAAAAAAAAAATGACACGGGAGATTTACCAATTTTGCTGCACAGTAAGGTAGTGTGAAACAGGAACCACATGATGAGAAAGGTTTGGTATGAGTTCACAGCATGAGTTATAAATTGCCCTCTGCTGCTCAAACTTAACCATTATAAACTCCCCCCTCAGACCACATAATAAAAGAAACCAAGGTTGTACAGCAGTATGGAGGCTGCCATTGCTGAGCTCTGCTTGCATAACCACTAATTGCCTAGATGTCATGCTGACCCCCATGCCTTCAATAATTTGAGTCACTCACCTGAAACAAGGAGTCAAGTGAGAACTGGTGCTTTTACTCTGAATTTCTGATTTGAAGATTTGTTTGGATCCACAATGTGAAGATAAAGAAAAGAGATCAGTAGGTCAACCTGGAGGAGTATGGAGGCTGGAGGATTATTGGGATGGAAAAGTGTGGATCCTGGAGAGTTGTTGGGGGAATAGTTTGATGATGGAGAGTTGTTGAGGGGAAGACTGTGAAAGCTGTTAGCTGAATGTGGAGGCTGGAGAAATAATAGAAAGTTAAGCATTGAAGATGGAGAGTTGTTGGGTGGAACAGTGTGAAGTCTGAAGACATCAGAGAGGAAAAAGTGTGGAGACTAAAAAGTTGTCAGGGGCTGAAGAATGTGAAAGCTGGGGGGAACAGTGTGGAAGATGGAGAGCTGCTGGGGGGAAGATTATAGAGGCTTGAAAGTTGTTGTATTGCAGAATATGGAAGCTAGAGAATGTTTAGGATGGCAAAGTTTGGAGGCTAGAGAGTTTTTGGAGGGGGGGGGGATAGTGTTGAGGATGGAGAGTTGTTGCGGGGAAGACTGTGACGGCTGAAGAGTTGTTAGGGGGCAGAGTGTGGGAGTCTGGAGAAATATTTGAAAGATAAGTGTTGAGGATGGAGAGTTGTTGGAAGGGGAATATGGAGGCAGTAGAATTGTTTGTGGAAAGAGTGTCCACACTGGCTGGAGAATTGTTGATGGGAAGACTGTGAAAGCTGTTAGGTGAGTGTGGAAGCTGGAGAAAGAAAGATAAGTGTTGAAGATGGAAAGTTGTTGGGTGGACCAGTGTGGAGTCTGAAGTGGTCTGAGAGGAAAGAGTGTGGAGGCTAAAGAGTTGTTAAGGGCTGAAGAGTGTGAAAGCTGGGGAGTTGCTGGGGGGAACAGTTTGGAAAATGGATAGCTGTTGGAGGGAAGAGTATGGAGGCTTTGGAGTGGTTGGGGGACAGAATATTCAGGCTACAGTGTTTTTTTAGGATGGCAAAGTGTGGAGGCTGGAAAGTTGTTGGGGGGAAGAGTGTTGAGGATGCAGAGTTGTGGGAAAGACTGTGAAAGCTGTTAGAGGGCAAATTGTGGAGGCTGCATAAACGTTAGAAAGATAAGTGTTGAGGATGGAAAGTTGTTGGGTGGAACAGTGTGGAGTCTGAGGAAGTCTGAGTGGACAGAGTGTGTAGGCTAAAAAGTTGTCAGGGATTGCAGAGTGTGAAGGCTAGGAAATTGCTGGGGGGAACAGTGTGGAAGGTGGAGAGCTGTTTGAGGGAAGAGTATGGAGGCTTGCAAGTTGCTGTCGGGCAGAATATGGAGGCTAGAGAAATTTTAGGATGGCAAAGTTTGGAGGCTAGAGAGTTGTTGGGGGGAAGAGTATGAAAGCTGAAGAGTTGTTAGGGGGAAGAGTGTGGAGGCTAGCAAAATGCTAGAAAGCTGAGTGTGTAGGATGAAGAATTGTTGGGTGGAACAAGTCTGAGAAGGAGGTCTGACGTAAAAGTGAGTGGAGGCCAAAGAGTTGTCAGGGTGCAGAGTGTAAAGGCGGGAGAGTTGTTAAGGGAACAGTGTAAAAGCTGGAGTGTAAAGGCGGTGTAAAGGCGGGAGAGTTGTTAAGGGAACAGTGTAAAAGCTGGAGAGCTTTTAAGGGACATGGAGGCTTGCAAGTTGTGGGCAGAAGAATATTGAGGCTAGAGAGTTATTAGAATGGCAAAGTGCGGATGGTGGAGAGTAGGGGAGAGAGTGTTAAGACTATAAGGTTGTTAGGGGGGATATCAAGGCTAGAAAATTGTTGGCAGAAAGAGTGTGGAGGTTATTAGGGGGGGCAGAGTTTAGAGGCTGGAGATATGTTAGGAAGCTGATTGTGGATTGTGTAGTGTTACAAGGGTGGCAGAGTATGGAGGCTTGACAGTTGTTGGAGGGAAGAGTGCTTTTGGGAGAGTATCGTTGGGGGAAACAGTGTGAAGGCAGGATTGATGTTGGCAAATAGAACAGTGAAGTGGCTAGAGAGCTATTAGGGGGGCAAAATATGGAGACTGAAGACATCTACTGCCAATGATAGTCAGCATCACTATAACTTTTACCAGCAGTCGCAGTCAGCAGTGTTATAACCAGCAGTAACAGCCAGCAGTATTATTCCTAGTATTAACACTAGTGTTGGGCGAAAAGTTCAAACCAAGCAAAAGATTGGCCCGAACATCACCTGGTTGCCCGTTCCGCTACCCATCAAACTGGGCAGCCGGCAGAGGCACATCAAGCTGGGTAGAGGCACATCAAGCTGGGCAGCGGGTAGAGGCACATCAAGCTGGGCAGCGGGTAGAGGCACATCCAGCTGGGCAGCAGGGCAGAGGCACATTAAACTAGGCAGTGGGCAGATGCACATCAGACTGGGCAACAGGCACAGAATCAGCAGGTTGGGCATCAGACACTGGGTCATCAGGAACTGTATCATCAGGCTGGGTATCGGGAACTGGATCATCAAGCTGGGCATCGGGCATCGGGCATTGGATCATCAGACTGGACGGCAGGCAGAGGCACTGGAACATCTGTCCGCACAGCGGACACTGGGACATCAGGCTGGACAGTGGGCACTAGTACATCAGGCTGGGCAGCGGGCATTGGAACATCAAGCCAGACAGTAGATACTGGAACATCAGGCAGGACAGCAGGTACTGGAACATCAGGCCGGACAGCGGGCACTGGAACATCAGGCTGGACAGGCCGGGTAGCGGACACTGGAACATCAGGCCGGACAGCGGGTACTGGAACATCAGGCTGGGTATCAGGAACTAGATCATCACGCAGGGCATCGGGCATTGGATCATCAGACTGAACAGTGGGCACTGGAGCAACAGGCTGGACAGCGGGCACTGGAGCAGCAGGCTGGATAACGGGCAGCGGCTCAACAGGCTGGGTAATGGGGACTGGCCCAGTAGGCTGGGTAACGGTCACCGGCTCAGCAGGCTGGGTAACAGGCATACAGGTGTACGATACAATCACAATCATAAACAAGCCATGGTCATACACGGGAGATCAAGCAGATGGGGTTGGGAGCAAGACAAGACAGGGGAAGGATAACAGGAGACAGGGAGAGAAGGCAGAAGGTATTAGGCTGCAGGGCAGGGGTCCAGGAATAGATACACGGTTCAAGATCACAGGAAACAGGATTCCGGATACAAGGTAGCAAACACAGGTCAGGGCACAAGGAAACAATACCAAGGCAATGAGTGCAATCATCTGCCGGGTAGAAGTACACCTCCTACAATCAGTCTCAGGTGATGGCTGATTGCAGGAGATGATGTCGGCTCCAGACTGCCAGGAGACACCCGCTGGTGGACCCCGGAACTGAGGCCCATAGATCTGGGAGTTATAGTGCCACCAGCAAGTAAAATCTTTCCTGACAGGGATCCTCGGGAGACCCAGAGCTACTGTATGTCGACTGCACTACACACCAAAAGGAGCGTCTCCTGCAGCTGTTTTATCTTTTGGGCTCCCTATACTAGAGGCACTTGGATGTTACGGGTGTCCATTATACGCACTACACTATATTAAATCTTTTTAAAGTCATTGGACCTTTTGGACATCTGTTGATAGTAAATGATTTTGGGTGCACGAACACCTTGAATGATAGCCTTCTCTATTTAAGATTTATAACTCACTGTGTATGCAAAGTTTTCCTTTAAGTGATGACTACAGTCGTATACATCAGGATTGTTGTCCTTTGATGTGTGGAGTTTATGCTTGGCGTGTTCCTTCTCAATCAACCCTCAGTTCGAATGGTCAGGATGGCCTTGAGATTTTGACTAAAGTATGAAGCAATTCAGCTTTGAAGAAGTGGATGTACCAATATTACTGTGAAACATGTCAGCTTTGACTGCTTGTATATATTGTACCTACTGTACATACTTTACTGTTTTTATAGGGAAGATATTTGGTCCCTTGTGTAGCGCTGGTAGATTTATGATCTACCAACTGATAGGTAAATTTAGTAAATTGCTCGTTAGGGGAGTTAGATTTGCCTCTGTTCCAGCTTGGCTGACGTTGCGTGTGGTTCCACACTAAGCCGGTGGGTGTCACTGTTACCATTGGCTAGTGTTGGAAAGGCAACGTATCGAAGCGTATGGGTGCTCCTCTGTCCCGGAGACAACTCGGCGGAGGTGGTCCTCCGAGTTGCATTCTGGGAGTGGGTATTTATGGGACAGCCGCCATGTTTTGGGATTCGTTTTCAGCCACCTGCTGGCCCTCCTGGCCGACAGGTATGCGTTAGAGTGCTACCTCGTGGTCCTCCGTTCAGGAGGCCCGCGCCGCTGCGGCGTGTGGGTGGGCCCAGAAGCATGTCTGGGGCCTACCACAGCAGCCGAGGAATGGTCCTGAGCTGTCTATCCAGAGTGAAGAAGCTGGACAACTGAGAAGATCCCAGGGGAGGACCCATCATGGAAGGATCACGCAGAGTGCTGGTCTGGAGAGGGGCCTGGTGACTCGGTTGGAGGACGTATCCTAAAGTAGTTTCACAGCATAGTACTGCCGGGTTGGCTTAGAGGTCCAAGTACTGTGTCTGACATTCACCGCAAAGTTTAATACATCCTGTGGCAGTGGATTGTACAGATTTATTTCAAGCAAGTCTGTGGCAGAGACTTTTGTTCGTGGTATGTACTGGCTGCTAGGCAAGTGAGAGAGGCCTATGCAGGCGAGCAAAGATTGTGTCCCACAAGGGGATTGCATCCGATTACAATATTCAACTTTAAAGGACGTTCTCAAGAATCCTAAAGAAAAGTATTAGAGCTTCCCTGTAGCTTCCCTCCTGCCTCTTTCCTGCTACTTCCTTCTTTACTTGGTTCAATAAAGCATTGAAAATGTATTCAAGTGTTGGTGCTTTTATTGTCCAGAGGTAAACTCAACGGAACCCTAGACCCAGTGCTGGTGAAGCAGAGGTGTCGAGAGTGAAGGTAACAAGCTCGCTTAAACCAGCAGCTCCACCGGGAGTTAGTGCTACATGTGGGGGCGTCCTCCGGGATTTGTTGACCATCAATTCTCGCAACCCAGAGAGGTGTTTCACCGGGAGTTTACGGTGAAAGCTGGACTTTGTCATTTTTCAGGAAGAGAAGAGGTTAAAAGTTGCAGGACTTTATTTCTGAGTGCGTAGGCGGCGGGCACCAGTAAAAGCTCGGGAGCTACGTGATCAGAAGAACAAGTGGGAGGAGTCTACCCTACTTGATACCGCGTGGGACGCGTGTATGTGTTTGGCGCCAGAGAAGAAGAGAGGCCTCGTGATCGTGCTGAGAAGATCAGAGTGTGGTCATATCTTTTTCAGCGATGCAGTCAATTATGGGACCGAGAATGTTCCCTGCAAGCACCGCGTTGAATACCGTGCTGACCGGAACCCTGCTTACAGATACCGGTGTTCATCTGAAGCCGCAGGGGAGGTTTGTTCTGTATACCTCAGGAGATATTGAGGGACTGGGCATGATTTGCCATAAATGTGAAGGACTGGCCGTACATCTCCGTCCATTTGGCCGATGTCCGCAGTGCGGAGAGTATTTGTTTGTGGTGGAGCAACCTACCATGTCGCCCCGTGCTTATCGGATGGATTGGGCAACAGGTATCGCCATAGTAGAAGCTGCTATTACTACGGAGAGAGAGCGGCAGGCCGTCACTTTGCCTGTTGTTGCCGAGAGTGTTCCGGAGAGAGACACTGCTGTTGCCGTCTCATCAGTGGACATTGCTTTGAGTTCTGAGTCCACCATGCCTGTCTCTGTTATACCTGTACAGAGGAAGGTAGGATATGTGAAGGCTTCCCGCGGCCGTGGCCGAGGCCTACCCCCGAGGCTACCCGAACTGGATCCAGAAAAGTCCACGACAGGAATGGGTAAGCAGCTGATGGGGAATGTATCTGGGACTGTAAATAAATATCTGCCAGCGGAAGAGTTGGGAGATTCGGAAATAGAATCCATGTTGGATATTTCCAGTGATGATGACCTGTTTGAGACTATGTCACAAGAACTGTTGTGGTCACAAGGCAAGGATGTCGCCTCTGCTATGACTTTCCCTGAATGGACAGCCCTGAGTTCTGGGAAGACGTCACCCTATGTGGAGTCACACAGCACTGTAAATGAGACTTGGTTGAAAGTTGATAATTCACTACAGACACCGGCTGGGTCTATGGTGAGCAAATCATTGGATTCCTGTGTGCCTCCTGGCATGGAAAAGTACAGATCTTTGCCCAAGCTTGCACGTTTGCAGAGAATGTTAAACAAGCGTGTAGCTACAGAGTATGGCTTGGAGTTCCCCTATGTCCCCCAGGATGTAATGCAAGTGATTGAAGTTAACCGGGAACTTCACTGTACCAAAGCCTTTCCGAAAGACTGGATGTTCTGTTAAAATGGATGAACGCTTTAGTGGATGTTTTATGCACTGGAACTTCGGTCGGCACATCTATGCTGACAAAGTGGTCATCTGCAGGCCCGGAAAAGATGACGCTGTATATTTCATTACCACAGTGGATAAACTGGGAAAAACACTGACCTTGCCAGATCCCCGGTTTTATTGGTAACTATGGACAATAGAACTCTGAAGTTAGTTAGTTAGTGTCAGTATAAAGAGATCTTCGTGGTCAAGGTCTGGATATTCATCTCAGTGTTTTGAATCCAAGGACTTCTTTTTGCTAGCTGGATTACTTTCATGTGAAAAAATTTTATATACAGGGATGGACTTCTAAAGATTATTTTGATAACAGATTATGGGAAGAGAGTTTCATTTTTAAATGAGGCTTTGCTCCTGAAGTTGTACAGTATATATGTGTGTGTTTAACATGTTTTTCTTTTCAGGAACCATTTGATCTCCTATCAAGCTGTGAGGCTTTTCAGCTAGATAGATAGTGAGGTTGTGTACAGTCATAGGATGGTTTTGTTTATGGACGTGAACATATTGTTTTGTAGATGTTAATCTCATAATGTCTTTCCACTGTCTTTCCTTCTTCTCTATCTAATCCAAGTTCTAAGCTCAAATACCTGCTCCCAGGCTTGGGAGTTATTATCATTGTTTTTGGACAGACGTTGGGGACAACGTCTATTGTAGTGGGGGGAGTATGTAGCGCTGGTAGATTTATGATCTACCAACTGATAGGTAAATTTAGTAAATTGCTCTTAGGGGAGTTAGATTTGCCTCTGTTCCAGCTTGGCTGACGTTGCGTGTGGTTCCACACTGAGCCGGTGGGTGTCGCTGTTACCATAGGCTAGTGTTGGAAAGGCAACGTGTCGAAGCGTATGGGTGCTCCTCTGTCCCGGAGACTACTCGGTGGAGGTGGTCCTCCGAGTTGCATTCTGGGAGAGGGTATTTATGGGACAGACGCCATGTTTTGGGGTTCGTTTTCAGCCACCTGCTGGCCCTCCTGGCCGACAGGTATGCGTTAGAGTGCTACCTCGTGGTCCTCCGTTCCGGAATGCCGCGCCGCTGCGGCGCGTGGGTGGGCCCAGAAACATGCCGAGGAATGGTCCTGAGCTGTCTATCCAGAGTGAAGAAGCTGGACAACCGAGAAGATCCCAGGGGAGGACCCGTCATGGAAGGATCACGCAGAGTGCTGGTCTGGAGAGGGGCCTGGTGACTGGGTTGGCGGACGTATCCTAAAGTAGTTTCACAGCATAGTACTGCCGGGTTGGCTTAGAGGTCCAAGTACTGTGTCTGACATTCACCGCAAAGTTTAATACATCCTGTGGCAGAGGATTGTACAGATTTATTTCAAGCAAGTCTGTGGCAGAGACTTTTGTTCATGCTACATACTGGCTGCTAGGCAAGTGAGAGAGGCCTATCCAGGCGAGCAAAGATTGTGTCCCACAAGGGGATTGCATCCGATTACAATATTCAACTTTAAAGGACGTTCTCAAGAATCCTAAAGAAAGGTATTTGAGCTTCCCTGTAGCTTCCCTCCTGCCTCTTTCCTACTACTTCCTTCGTTACTTGGTTCAATAAAGCATTGAAAACGTATTCAAGTGTTGGTGCTTTTATTGTCCAGAGGTAAACTCAACGGAACCTTAGACCCAGTGCCGGTGAAGCAGGGGTGTCGAGAGTGAAGGTAACAAGCCCGCTTAAACCAGCAGCTCCACCGAGAGTTAGTGCTACACTTGTTTATATATGTGTATGCCTTTGTAAACCTTTTTCAACAATAAATTATATATTTTCAATTTTGTGTATACTTGTCAGGAGATGGCCGTTCAACGACCTATATCTATTACCTACTTTTCTTATATTTCAATACCAGGGTTGGCACTTCATGACAATCACTATTTCAAATGATTGGTGGGTCTTTACTATATATTTATATACATATATGACTCCATTCTATTTTACCTCTAGAAGGCTATGGGGTGAAGGCACCACCAACACCCAAAGAACAATTTTTCCACAACTGTTTGACAGGGGCATCAAATTTAAAAAAATTTTTACAGCAAGGTAAATTTTTGCTTTCATCAAGAGTACCTCTATAGGGTTATGGTGTGAAGGCACCACCCAAATCCCAATTTCTCCGCACCTGTTACTTCTATCCAAAGTCTTTGAAAGAGACACCAGACTTTATCTAAAAAAAAATGTGTTAATCTTGGCCTGAGTGTACTATAATTTGGCTTCTTCACATAAGGCTTGCTCACTATGGTGCAAAACTTTGTTATTTCCATCCAAAGTCTGCCAAAGAGACACCAGAATTTATCAAAGAAATCTCTAATCTTGTTCCAAGTGCACTAAAATGTGGCCTCATCATACAGACTGGCTCCCCAAGCCCTTGTTTACTAAATAACGAAAGCATGCAGGGAAAATTTAATTTAAATGTCTTTTTTTTTCTGTCAGTTTTGCTTCAGCAGGTTCTATACATGGTACAGATGTGGCACTTTACAGGCAGGCTAAGGTAACCCCCCAAGCACTATATTTAGGGGAATTTTTAATTTTTATTGTATCTCTTTAAGCATCATTAAAATCACTGTGCCTTTATTTTGCATTGGTAGATGCCCCCCCCAGGGCAGTACCCGGGCCCCCATACCCTTTTTCGACCAATAACTTGTATATAAGCCTTCAAAATGGAGACTTTTGATTTTTCAACTGAACAGGGGGTATTTGGCCCATCTCTAATTAGCACTGACAGTAAGAAGATATAACAAATTAGTACAGTAAAAGAGTTTGTAGCCTGCCCTCAAGCCTGGATAATGTGGAATGTATTCTTTCATAAAATGTGTTGATCAGTTATTGCCTGCATTATATTTCATGTGATTATTCAATGTGGCAGACCATATGCATTCCTATATTGTCCTACTGGTTTATTTGTATTTTCTCAACAAAAACCTTTTCAAAGAAACATATCTAAAAATCCTGGGCAAAATTAAAAAAGAAAACATATTTACATATTTAAAACATTTCTCCAATACATGTTCATTTACCCATCTTTTGCTTCTCTAACCACTTGCCGACCATCTGCCGCAGTTGTACTGCGCCAGAGTGGCACGGCTGGGTGAAGCGACGTTATGTAACATCGTTTCACCCTGTGGCCACTAGGGGGCGCGTGCGGGCCGCTGGAGCCGATGCGAGTGCCCGGCGGTCGCGATCACCACCGGGCTCCCGCGATCGTTTGGGGGCACGTGGAGAACCAGGATCTGTGTGTGTAAACACACAGTTTCCGGTTCTCTGAGGGGAAGATTAAAAAAAGGAAGATTAAGGTCTGGTGTGACCCCTCTGACACCTCCATCCCTAATAGTGCACAAAAAAACAAGAAAAATAGCCCTGGGACTTTAGATGAGGTGAGAGAGGTTTAGCCAATGTCCAAAATCAATTTATTCATTTCAAAATGTTATGTAACGGAGCGGTAACAACAATGATTGTGAGTTACCAGGCATAATAGCCAATGTACACAACACAGATGAACGTAAATATACAAAGATTTATTACAAATGTTATACATCAATGAGCAACAATAAAACTTGAAAGTTGCTGGGTCAGTAAATACACATACAAAATAAGATGATAAAATGTACATACATGTGGACAGGGAAGTATGTAAACATAATGCAGACATCAATAATACCCAGCATGTACCGGCATAAAACAAGTATCAATAAAGCCCTATGCATTTCGCGAGACCCTGCTCGCTTCTTCAGGGGCGGATGCATGAATGTTGTATCGAAATCTGAGATGAATCGCCAAACGCTGGATATCAAGATGGCAGCAGTGTGATGCATCCAGCTCGGGAGCTGAGGAGGCGGAACAAAACAAAGGCCACAATAGGGGAACATCCGGAGGATCAGCACGGACTGGATAGGGGTATTTCTCACTGCGGTCTCCACTTAGCCCCTTAAAATTGTGTCTGGAAAATGTCTCAATGGAGTGAAAAACATCCAATGGTTGTCAGTTTGTTCTTAGAGATGTGACCGCTCTATCCAATCGCCAAGTAGTGAATCAGAATCCCAGCCGTGCTGAACGTCCAGATATACCCACAAGACCCCGAAGGCTACGCCCCCAGCGTCATGTACGGGCGGTGACGCATGGGCGTCCAAAAGACATCCACTATCAAAGGGGGGTGCACAGATGCTGAGGGGAGAAGTGACAGATCGTCTCTTCATACAGAGTATGAACAGCGATCTCTTTCCCTACACATTCCCCTCCCCCCTTCAGTTAGAACACACACTAGGGAACACATTAACTCCTTGATCGCCCCCTTCACTGCCAGTGACACTTTTACAGTAATCAATGCATTTTTATAGCACTGATCGCTGTAAAAATGCCAATGGTCCCAAAAATGTGTCAAAATTGTCCGACGTGTCCGCCATAATGTCACAGTCACGAGTCACGATAAAAATTGCAGATCGCTGCCATTACTAATAAAAAAAATTAATAATAAAAATGCCATAAATCTATCCCCTATTTTGTAGACACTATAACTTTTGCGCAAACCAATCAATATACGCTTATTGCGATTTTTTTTTTACCAAAAATATGTAGAAAAATATATATCAGCCTAAACTGAGGAAAAAAACATTTTTTTTAAATATATATATTTGGAGGATATTTATTATAGCAAAAAGTAAAAAATAATGCGTTTTTTTCAAAATTGTTGCTCTTTTTTTGTTTATAGTGCAAAAAATAAAAACCGCAGAGGTGATCAAATACCACCAAAAGAAAGCTCTGTTTGTGGGAAAAAAAGGACGTCAATTTTGTTTGGGTACAACGTCGCACGACCACGCAATTGTCAGTTAAAGCGACGCAGTGCCAAATGGCAAAAAGTCCTCTGATCAGGAAGGGGGTAAAATCTTCCGGGGCTGAAGCGGTTAAAACGCTATAAGAACAGAAAAATACCTATTGATCCTACGAGAAATCCAGTTAGCTCCTACATTCCAAGACATACATACACTGTAGTGATTAAACTTATTATTTTATTCAACACAATTGTATAACCCCCTAGCCAGGAATGCTGCAGAAACAACATGCTAATCCTTACAGTGGATGGGACACCGGCCTCTACAATACATACTGGTAGACACTGCAGTCTTCCTACTGAGCACAATGTAAAGCCAATGTGTGTGCCATCTGTATATAATGGCAAGAAGTCTACAATGGTGACCATGGATTACTGAGCTCCTCTTGTACTGTACACGGTTCGACCAATAGGTCTCATCCCTGAGGAATAGCCGGTGTCATTTTCTACACTGTTTAGCCGCTTGCCCACTGGATTAATCATCCCTTCCAGCTAGCAAGACCCTGATTAATAATTATCTGCTAATTAACTTGTGCTGGTAGCCGCTGCCAATTGTAATCAAAGTAGCACAAAAAAAGGAAGCGCCATGCATAAGAAGACTTAATACACACAATGCGATTAGACACGAGACATACACACATTAAAAGCAATGAAAACAGACATAGAAATCATTGAAAATGTAATTGGCTGTTTCTTTTTGTCTGCTCATGCATTCATTAAATGCAAAGAATTTGTAGCATTTCTCATCTTTTTCTCTTGATCCATTACTTTGGGGTGTCTTTCAAGGCCTGCCAACTTTGCTAAATATTGCTGTTTGCCTTTGGTGATCTGTACACACATAGAGCCCCTATAAGTATACAATAAAATGGCTTATAATCTGCAAGAAAAAAAAAACGTGCTGCAGTACAGCTGACCAATTCTTTATTAAAGGGGGCATTGATAAGAAATATAGACGTATTTGTGGGGCCTAGATTTGCCAGCCATTCCCCGACGTTGTCTCATTTTTGTTGTTTGTATTGTGATAGGTGGAAATGCCAAATGGAAAGGAGGATTTTAAAGGATATTGGTATGGAGAGAAACATATAGGCTGTTCCTGACCTCTCCTTCTAAAATTGCTACTCACCTGGCTGCCATGGAATTCAGTCTCGGGACAAAGTCATCTAGAGCCCAGGGTGAAAATGCCAAACTGCACCCCCCCCCCCCCCCATAATGTATGGGCATTATGTGTCAGCAAAAATCCCCCCACAAAAACACTGAGCACTAATCTTTGCCCCCTGCCAATGCCATGAATCCCCCAGGTCAAATGCCCCCCCCCCCCTCCAAAAAAAATAAAATCACCCCTCCTAGCACAAATCCTCTACCCCTAAAATCTCCCCTCCTAGTACACATCTTCTCCCCCCCACTTCAGATCCCTCCTCCCAGCACAAACTCCCTCCATATCCTTGCTTCTGGCACAAATGTTCTTCCCCCACCCCCCCTCCCAACATAACCCCCCCAAACCACCACTCTTAGCACCCCCCGCTCCATTTCCCCTCTTAGAACAATACTTACCCCCTGCTACCCCCTACAAACACAAATCCCCCCCATCTCCTTGTGGTGTCCCCCACTTCACATAATACCACAGTGCCCAGGGCAGCCGCCCCTCCTGCCCACCACTTGTCCCGGCCCTGATGGTATTGCTTTGGTTTTGGAACTATTGTGGTCACTGACTTGGAAAAACTGCAGGAATTGTAATCATGGCTTTATTCTGATGTTGGTTTGTTGTTTGCCTGTTCGGGATCTATGAACAGGCAGGAGGGAAGAACAAAATCCTATCCCATCCCATTTGCAGTGGTGAGAATATAAGAGAACACACAGCAGGTATTCTGTAGGAATCAATGTAGAATCACTGATAAAATCAATATTTCATTACGTTCAAATAGTAAATGTCTAAAACTAGATCAAGACCAGTGGTTCTAACATTCTCCGTTTTTCAGACACAAATGTTACTGAGATTTGTATTTCCCATTAAAGATTTGAAAATTCAGATTAGCAGAGAACCTGACTCGATACAGCAGGCGCACCAGCGGTGAATCGTCTTTATAAGTGTGACCCCTTGAGCATTTGAGAACAAAAGATTCTGCACCCATCATCCGCCACTTTATACATTTACCATACTAAAGCTCCACTCCAGGCTTGGGATTGACTCCGTGGTCATAGATAATTAGAAATTATACACAGAAACAAGGTTTGTAATACATTAAAGCACACTGATAACTGTTTATACAGTGGAACCTCGGATTACGAGCATAATCCGTTCCAGGAGAATACTCGTAATCTAAAGTGCTTGCATATCAAAGCGAGTTTTCTCATTGAAGTCAATGGAAACAAAAATAATTTGTTCCGCATTGACTTCAATGGGATGCAATACTGCATGCGGCCAGAGGCGGGGGGCGCCGGAGAGCCTTGGAAATGGCCGAAAAGGCCAGAGGACACTGAGCCGTGCTGTCCTTGGGCCTTTCTGTGCGTTTCCAAACAACACCAATCGGCGACGTTTGGCTCTGCTCGGCTCTGGCGCCCCCCCCCACCTCAGGCGAAAAGCAGTACTGCACACCGCTTTGGCCTGAATTGTGCTTGTTTTGCGAGACAACACTCACAAACCGAGTTACAATCTTTAAAAATGCAGTGCTTGTATTGCGAAACGCTCGTTAACCACGTTACTCACAATTCGAGGTTCCACTGTATTAAGTTGACGCATTTCTCATGTATATAAAAAGGCTTTAGTTTCCCTTTAATTAATGTTATGTAGTGGGTGTATGGGCAAGCAGGTTAAAGCAGTATTGCACCCAAAAGCAAACATTTATTATATTGGAGCTTACCAATTCTTAGATGTGATGGCTGTATTTGTTTCCTTTTTTTAGGCTTCCTTTCTTCTATTTACATCTGGTGATCTAGCCAGCAAGTCTGTTTTTCAAAAGCCCAAGCTCTCCAGCAAAATGCATCAGTTTACATGGATGAGACAAACCACTTAACACTGGCAGCCCAGTTATACTGTGGCGGGTTGGCTCTATTACACGAATCTCCTCATTGTACATCGCTTCGTGTAACAGATATAGCAGGCGCATGCGCACCCGCGGCATGGTCCCAGAGCCCGCGTGCGTGGCCGGCGGGCATGATGTCCGCCGGCCAGGCGTGATTGCTCCACACAGAGACAGAACGGGGATCTGCCAGTGTAAACATGCCGAATCCCTGTTCTGACAGGGGAGCTGAGAGTTATCGTCTGTTCCTAGTGATTAGGAACAGTGATCTCTCTCCTCCTCCAGTCAGCCCAGCCCCCATACAGCTAGAAACACCTCCCAGGGAACACATTTAACCCTTTCATCGCCCTGGTGTTAACCCCTTCCCTGCCAGTAACATTTATACATTAATCAGTTCATTTTTGTAGCACTGATCGCTGTATAAGTGTCACTGGTCTCAAAAAAGTGTCAAAAGTGTCCGATCTGTCCACCGCAATGTCGCAGTCCCGCTAAAAATCCCAGATCACCGCTATTACTAGTAAAAAAATTAAAATGGCATAAATCTATCCCGTATTTTGTAGACACTATAACCTTCGCGCAAACCAATCAATATTCGCTTATTGCTATTTTTTTAATCAAAAATATGTAGAAGAATACATATTGGCCTAAACTGAGGAAAAAATTAGTTTTTTATATAGTTTTGGGATATTTATTATAGGAAAAATTAAAGAATATAGCTTTTTTTTTCAAAAATGTCGGTCTTTTTGTGTTTAGAGTGCAAAAAATAAAAACCAAAAGAAAGCTCTATTTGTGGCAAAAAAAAAGAAGTCAATTTTATTTAGGTACAGCGTTGCACGACCGCGCAATTGTCAGTTAAAGCGACGCAGTGCCGCTTCGCAAAAAATGGCCTGGTCATTAAAATGGCCTGGTCAAATCCTTCCGTTCCTTAAATGGTTAAAATTATACATTTTTATTTATTTATTCATGCACAACCTTTACATCAAAAGGAAAACAATTGTCTGCTGCAACTGATTATAAAGTGTAAGCTGGAGTTTGGCTTCAATTTGTTAATATATTTAAATCTGCTAATCTATTAAACCCCCCCCCCCCCCCCAGACTGACAATGCTGCTGTCTGCTGTGCCTCCTATGTTTATTCAGAGTTGTGTACCACTAATTCGGGGGGGTGATACTGGCCAAACCACCATGTGAAAACAGAAGAGAAAAAGGCAAAAAAAAAAAAACCATCACTTCTAGAGATTTGCAAGCTGTAAAATTTGACATGTTTGGTTTTGGGTTTTATACCACTAACTATTTTCTGTACTTGGATGGGCTTCCCTTGGCATCCTGCAGTTCCATAACTTTTTGGACTTGTTGTCCAACGAGAATGAAACACACTTACTCCACCCCTAGGAGCCCTGAGAGAGGTCCAGCCTGGCCTTCACAACCTTCCCACCTTCACAAACATAGAAAGTCAACTTTTTTTTACCATTTTTAATTTATATTCAGCCCTAGCCTGTCCCCCATTCTCACCTAGGCAAGATTGAAATGTACCACTGCCATAGCCTCCTGAGATATCCACGTTAGACATCCCAGGTCGCTTTGGAGTAGAGCGGGTGACATGACCTGGCGGCCATGTCACCAAGGGGCAGGCTGCAAGGAAGCCAGTTGGCTCCCTGAAGCCATCAGAGAAGAATGTGAAGATGAGAACAACCCAGCATAACAAATAAGAGGGGATTTAAACAAATGAGCAAGGGAAGTGAAGTTCCTGACCTGTTGATCATCTCCAGACACAGGGAGTCCATGCCGAAGAATAGTCCCCTACTGGTCCAGAATAAATACAGTCCACACCTTTGAGCTGGCCATAGATTGATCAAAATTCAGCTTTGATCAATCTATGGTCATTCCCATTCAAGAGGAGTTAATCTAATGACCGACTCCTCTAAAACGGCACTGCTGGTAAATTTTCATTCGATCAGTGCCTGCGGCCAATCAGCTATAGCTCTAATCAGTGTAATCTGACAGCAAAAGGAGTCCCCATTGTTAGATTCCTCCATTCAGCTTGCTTGGTGGATGAGGGAAACTGTTCAGTTTTTTTTTTTTTATCAGTGTGATCCTAGGATTTGCTAAGGGGTCCCGCTCAGGCTCCCAAAGCCCTGTGAGGTGAATGCTGCTGTTTATTGCGGGTGCAGGCTGGGGAGTCCACCCTGACTCAAAACACGCAGAGGAGATGAAAGAGAGGTGTCCTGGTCACTGCACACCCCACCCAGCCATATGGTTAGCAGATAAAAGCAGCCTCAGCTCACTCCATCAAGGCCATGCCCCCAACGCATTTCCTCCGGGATCGGGCAAAACATGCTGGGGGTGTGGCCTTTAGACATGTGCAATTCGTTTTGTTCCAAATTTGTTTTTTGTTTTTTTTTTTAGGAATTTAGACAAAATCGTTAATTCAGAAATATCCAAATTTTCAAATTTTTCAGAATATTCGAAATTCCGAAAATTCAAAAATTCAAAAATTCAGAAATTCGAAAATTCTAAAATTTGGAAATTCGAAAATTCTAAATTTCAGAAATTTGGAAATCCAAAAATTCAAAAGAACGAAAATCCAAACATTCAAAAAGAACGAAAATCCAAATACCCGAAAATTCAAAAATCTGAAATAACTAACTAATAATAACTATTACTAACTATTAAATTATAGGTATTGGAATTTTCTTTCAAATTATTAGTTAGTTATTATTTAAATTTTTTTGGATGTTTGGATTTTCGTTCTTTCTAATTGGCAGATTTTCCTTATTTTTGGATTTTCGAATTTTCGAATCTTTGAATTTCCGAATTTCTGAATTTTTGAATTTCTGAGAAAAAAAAAACACGAATAAAACGAAGACTAAAACGAATGAATTTTTCGGCAGCGCACATGTCTAGTGGCCTTGATGGAGTGAGCTGAGGCTGCTTTTATCTGCTAACTATACGGCTGGGTGAGGTGTGGAGCGATCAGGACACTTTTCTTTATCAGCCTGCTGGCTGATCGAATAAAAACAAAGTAATCTACGGCCATCTTTACTCAGCAAACACCCTCCCTTGTCCCTCTTTACCAAACAAATATCCCATGATTAGATCTAATGTGTGCATCTGGATAATGCACTATTGTTCCAATCTGAAGTTAGTAAATGCCCTTTGTAAACGGAACGAAATGGGAGCTTTGATGATTGCCAATCAGCAATCATCTTCCATCCTTATAAAATGACAGGATGTGCATTTTGATTGGCTGCACTTTGTACCTAATCACTTTTTTTCCCCTTCTTTAATAAATAAATCCCAATGTCCTTATTGTTACAAACAGTCCCAAGATGTAATGATTTATGCCTGAAAATGACCCTATTTGTCAATATTGACTAACTGTTACTGCATTATTCCCATTGCTTTATGTATGTATTGGTATTTTTCACTCTTCATTATTAGTTGCCAGAATGAAAAGCGAGACGTAGGCACAAATGAGCACATCACACATATATCAAGGCAGATATTTTCTCTGTGTGATGTCACAGAGCTGCTCTCAGTGATGTCACAGGTTTGTTGGGAGCCTGGCTGGCAGAATGTAGAAGCAAGCATGGGGGAGGAGTGGGAGGTGATCAGGACATTAATCATCCTCAAGGCAGCTCTCAGCTGGACAGCCGGGGGAGGGAAGTGAGTGTGCAGGTCTACAATGTCTCCGTACATTCAATGTATGAGTCTGCTTGGCCGATGTACAATAGACGCTTCCTATTTTTAAGACAGAGCCTGAAAATAGCGTGTGCCTCTTTCTGCCATCATCCAAATTAGATGTGGCTTTTTACTATATTGGACGCAGCGCTGTGTTTATAAAAGGGAACTGGCAAATACTACGTACTAGGATGATTCACAAAACATACAGGCTACCAATGCAAGCGTGACTTAATATACTAATGAAAAGAGCAATACTTCTCTGTCATATTGGGTAAGCCTGATTTTGCTATAGGAAGCTTGTCAAGGAGAAATGCCCATAGGCTGCCATTGCTGACCTGCTGTTCTGGGCCTAGTGACCCGGATATCATGCTGGCCCTCTGGCTTTAACCACTTGCCGACCGCCGCATGTACATATATGTCCTAACTTTGGCGGCGGATATCGTTGTTATGGCAGCAGCGAGCTGCCATAACCAGGGTATCCCCGTTTTCAGCCGACTACAAGATAAAAGTGGTCACTGCGGCGGATTCGCCGCGAGATCACTTTTATCGGTGGCGGGAGAGGGCCCCCCCTCCCGCCGCGAGCCGGTGCCCTCCGCTGCTTACCGGAGGCGATCGCATCCTTTCCCTAGCTGTTCATGGAGACGAGTGAGGGGAAGATGGCGCCCACCCGTCTCAATGACACTGCAGGGCGGAAGTGACGTCAAATGTCACTTCCGCCCATATGTCTTAAAGGCACATTTTTTTCAATGTCATTTTTTTAAATTACTTTTTTTTTTTATTGCATTTTAGTGTAAATATGAGATCTGAGGTCTTTTTGACCCCAGATCTCAAATTTAAGAGGTCCTGTCATGTTTTTCTCTATTACAAGGGATGTTTTTTTTTTTTTTTTTTACAAGAAATTTACAAGGGATGTTTACATTCCTTGTAATAGGAATAAAAGTGACACAATTTTTTTTTTTTTTTAAACAGTGTAAAAATAAATAAAATCATGTAAAATAAATAAGAAAAAAAAAAAAAATGTTTTAAATGCTCTGTCCCGACGAGCTCACGCGCAGAAGCGAACGCATACGTGAGTAGCACCCGCATATGAAAACGGTGGTCAAACCACACATGTGAGATATCGCCGCGATCGTTAGAGCGAGAGCAATAATTCTAGCCCTAGACCTTCTCTGTAATGCAAAACATGCAACCTGTAGAATTTTTTAAACATCGCCTATGGAGATTTTTGAGGGTAAAAGTTTGACGCCATTCCACGAGCGGGCGCAATTTTGAAGCGTGACATGTTGGGTATCAATTTACTCGGCGTAACATTAACTTTCACAATAAAAAAAAAAATTGGGCTAACTTTACTTTTTTTTTTTATTTTTTTATTCAAAAAAGTGAATTTTTTCCACAAAAAAATGTAAGACCGCTGCGCAACTACGGTGTGAAAAAAAGTATTGCAATGACCGCCATTTTATTCTCTAGGGTGTTAGAAAAAAAAAAACAATACACAATGTTTGGAGGTTCTAAGTAATTTTCTAGCAAAAAAAAACTGTTTTAAACATGTAAACACCTAAATTCCAAAACGAGGCTGGTCCTATACTTTGGGTCACTGACCCAGAACAAGTATAAAACTAAGGCCTAACCTTACCCAGACTTTCCTGATCTGAATGCATATTTCCGATCAGTGTTTCCAAGTATTGAAGCCATTGTTTTGCCTGTCAGAGGACTGACAATCCTTTTGATCCGGACACCCCTGCTTGGACCTCCTGGAGCTGTCTGCAGACTATACGGAACTGAAGCAGTACAGCATGGGTGCTCAACATGTGTCCCTTCAACTGTTGCGGAACTACAAGCCCAATCATGCCTCAGCCTTTGGGAGTCATGCTTGTAGCCAGGCCTTTTTTTCCCCGGAAAATAGGTGCAGGCATAGGCGTGCGCAGGGGGTATGCCAGGTGTGCCTGGGCACACCCTAATCACTAAGTGTGGTTAGTATGTTATGTTATTTATTTCATTTCATGTACTTATTTGACATTGTCAATTTACGTAGCGCTTCTACGTATACATTGTACATTCACATCAGTTCATGCCCTCAAGGAGCTTACAATCTAAGCTCCCTAACCCACATTCATACATACACATACTGTATCTCACAAAAGTGAGTACACCCCTCACATTTTTGTAAATATTTTATTATACCTTTTCATGTGACAACACTGAAGAAATGACACTTTGCTACAATGTAAAGTAGTGAGTGTACAGCTTGTATAACAGTGCAAATTTGCTGTCCCCTCAAAATAAATCAACGCACAGCCATTAATGTCTAAACCGCTGGCATCAAAAGTAAGTACACCCCTAATTGAAAATGTCCAAATTGGGCCCAAAGTGTCAATATTGTGTTTGGCCACAATTATTTTCCAGCACTTCACAGGTTGTCACTGGAATCCTCTTCCACTCCTCCATGACGACATCACGGAGCTGGTGGATGTTAAAGACCTTGCGTTTGAGGATGGCCCACAGATGCTCCATATGATTTAGGGCTGAAGACATGCTTGGTCAGTCCATCACCTTTACCCTCAACTTCTTTAGCAAGGCAGTGGTCGCCTTGGAAGTGTGTTTGGGGTTGTTATCATGTTGGAACACTGCCTTGCGGCCCAGTCTCTGCAGGGAGGGGTTCATGCTCTGTATCAGTATGTCACAGTACATGTTGGCATTCATGGTTCCCTCAATGAACTGTAGCTCCCCAGTGCTGGCAGCACTCATGCAGCCCCAGACCATGACACACCATGCTTGACTGTAGGCAAGACACACTTGTCTTTGTACTCCTCACCTGGTTGCTGCCACCCACGCTTGACACCATCTGAACCAAATAAGTTTATCTTGGTCTCATCAGACCACAGGACATGGTTCCAGTAATCCATGTCCTTAGTCTGCTTGTCTTCAGCAAACTGTTTGCTGGCTTTCTTGAGCATCATCTTTAGAAGAGGCTTCCTTCTGGGACGACAGCCATGCAGACCAATTTGATGCAGTGTGCGGCATATGGTCTGTGCACTGACAGACTGACCCACTACCCCTTCAATCTTTGCAGCAATGCTGGCAGCACTCATACATTTATTTCCCAAAGACAACCTCTGGCTATGATGCTGAGCACGTGCACTCAACTTCTTCGGTCGACCATGGCGAGGCCTGTTCTGAGTGGAACCTGTCCTGTTAAACCGCTGTATGGTCTTGGCCACCGTGCTGCAGCTCAGTTTCAGGGTCTTGGTAATCTTCTTATAGCCTAGGCCATCTTTATATAGAGCAACAATTCTTTTTTTCAGATCCTCAGAGAGTTATTTGCCATGAGGTGCCATGTTGAACTTCCAGTGACCAGTATGAGAGAGTGAGAGCGATAACACCAAATTTAACACACCTGCTCCCCATTCACACCTGAGACCTTGTAACACTAACGAGTCACATAACACCGGGGAGGGAAAATGGCTAATTGGGCCCAATTTAGACATTTTCACTTAGGGGTGTACTCACTTTTGTTGCCAGCACTTTAGACATTAATGGCTGTGTTGAGTTATTTTGAGGGGACAGCAAATTTACACTGTTATAAAAGCTGTACAATCACTACTTTACATTGTAGCAAAGTGTAATTTCTTCAGTGTTGTCACATGAAAAGATATAATAGAATATTTACAAAAATGTGAGCGGTGTACTCACTTTTGTGAGATACTGTACCTCTAGAGGCTACACATAAAGGTTCCTGACATCAAAGGGGCCAAGCCATGAGGTCAGAACATATGGGGATAATGACTGATCTTTATTAAAGCGGGGTTCCACCCAAATTTTGAATATTATCTCTATGCATTCTCTTCCTTGCCTAGATGCTGACATGCTGTGTAAAAAAATTTAAATCGCCGTAATTACCTTTTTTTTTCTAATCTTCTTAGCACTTCCTGGTTTTCCTCCCATGGGAGTAGGCGTGTTTCTAGCCTCTCCCAGACCTCCCCTGGGAGCTAGTCTCAGGCTTCCCAGCATGCATTATGCAACAGCGTCATCACAACATCTCGGTGAATGCTGGGAGCACAACATTCACCACATCCAGGAAATACATGCTTGTGGGCTTCAAATGCCCACAATGAAGATGGAAACCGCCTTCAGTGAATTTTATAAGTTATTCTTTACAACGAAATCGGACACAGGCGGACTTATTACACAGAACATGTGAGTAGATAATCATAAGAAGAAAAGTTTGTGAATGAACTCCAAAAAAAAAAAACGATAGATAGGTGGACCCCCGCTTTAAAGGAAGCCCCTGTACAGAGGCAAAGCTTTATACTGGATTACTTACAGCTTAAGAAGAAATACCCAAAGCACACCAAGATGCAGCTAAGAATACACAATATTTAGACAATATTTGCTTACCCCATTGTTCAGCTTCTGCCTTACAAGTGACAAGGAGTCAGAGGGACAGGAAGTGATGGGAAACCTCACCTTTGTGTCTGTTTATATTTCACAGGGTTAAAAGAAATCTCCTTAAACAGATGGTTATGTCTATTATCCTGATAAAGGAGACTCCCATGTCCCCAAACTATTGGTCTTTCTGGAATTGAACTCCAGTAAATAATTAGGATTGAACTTTGGTGTAATGGCTTATTATTACAGTAGGATATTACTGCTGTCTGTGTCCATGCTGACCAGGGTTACCCCATTGGCCAGTGGGGGTCATCACCACCAACATTGACGGTGAAAGTCCTAAAATTTTGAGTTGAACACTTGAACGGGAATAGAGGGGAATTCTACCATAGGGAACACCTATCTAGTAACAACTGTCTGAGGGAGTTTGTCTTTTGTAGGAGAGATTTCCTCTCATTTCCTGTTTTATCTTCAGACAGGAAATGAAGCAAAATCTTCCCAATAGCAAAAACTGAAAATTGTATCATACTTACCGTAATTTTCTTTTCCTGGTGCCTATCCATGGCAGCATACCTGTGACAACTCCGACTTGGCTCCTCCCTCAGGACCAGTGAATCTTATAAAAGAAAAGGATTAGTGCACTCCCAGCATTGTATGTAATATAGCATATCGAGGGTGGGATTGTATTCTGCCATGGATAGGCACCAGGAAAAGAAAATTACGGTAAGTATGATACAATTTTTTGTTTTCCTGGTGTCTTCATGGCAGCATAACCGTGACAAATAATTAGTTGAAATGGGTGGGATGATACATAGTAAAAGAATTATTTGAAAAAGGATATTAAATAGGCAAATGCCGACCTGATAGCCTGTCTGCCAGTTTCTACAGATGAGAGAGCTGGCGGGTCTACTCCGTAACGTTTCATAAATGCATGTTGGGATAACCATGGTGCTACCCTTTAGATCTTTTCAATGGATATGTCTGCTCTGGCTGTCCAAGAAGCAGAAAACAACTAGGTGGAATACAGCCCAATTGAAGAGGGGGTTCTAGACCCCTAGCCCTGTATGCCTTCTTAATCAATTTGATAATCCATGAAGCTATTGTACCAGAGCAGGGATCTGCAAACTATGGCTCCCCAGCTGCCACTGAACCACATGTCCCATGAGGTATGGTAAAGCTCTGATAGGTATGATGGGAACTGCAGTTCCCGAATGACCGGAGGGCCACATCCCGGAGGCCTCCGCACCAGGGAATGCTTCTTTGCCCCTGTTTTTTTTTTTTTTTGGAGTATTACAAAAAGGTTTGATGAAAGTCTGAAGGGAGTTGAAGATAGTGTCTTAGTACAGAAGTAATATCGTCTTTGTGAAGAAGGTCGAAATTGGATCTGAAAAGATTGGCAGGGCCCAAGGCTCGGCGATAGTAGAGGAAAAGGAGAACTTAGAGATGAATCCATGTACTGTTCTAAGTTCTACTCTATCCAAGTACAAAAAAAATAATATTATTGTCTTCTAATCCCAGAGCCTGAAGCTCTGACATTCCCCAGTCTGCTGCCATTGCCACGAAGAAGAACAGTTTCCAAGTGAGATTCCAGGACGCTGAATCAGATGGGGCAAAAGGATGTCTGGATAAAGGCTCCAGAGCGATAGAGAGACGCAGAGTGGGAAAGATGTGTTTTAACAGGTAGGCTTATCTTCTTGACTGCCTTGAAGAATTTGATTATTAAAGGATCTTCAGCCCATCTCTTGTTGTCATAGCAGAGATTGCCACCATCTATACCTTTAAGTTGCTTAATACTAATCCTAAGTCAAGGCCTGCTTGCAGGAAGTCGAGGCGAGTTGGGAGGAAGAGGGCACATCAGGATTGAAGTTTTTGCTGTTAACGAAACATCCAAACTTATTCAAAACTTTGTCATTGTATTGTTCGTTGAAGACTCCTGTGCTTTGAGAAGAGTTGAAACAACTCTGGAGGAACATCCTAATGATTAAAGCCTCTGTGCTTTAACATCCTAATGTGAAGGTTCAGTCTGTGAGGATTCTGATGGGTGTGATGCCTTGAGCCAGAAGAAAGGGTAGCAGAGCAATATTTACCAGAGGCTGGACACTGGACAAGATACATTGCCCTAGGGAATCATGGGTCTCCCTGCAAATATGGCAGGACTGTTATCACCGTTATTGTTGATATTGCAAGTCTCTAGAGAATTTTGGAGGTAGGAGGCTGGAGGAGGCCTCAATTATATTGCACGCTTAAGGGTTTGACAGGGCATCTATTGCTTCTGCCCAAGGGTGAGGTAGATGTGAAATAAACCTCTGCAGCTTGGTATTGCTTGCTGTAGCAAAAGGATGCAGTTCGGGAAGGGCCCACTGGCCCACAATCCAACTGAATTACTTCAGATGTAGGGACCATTCGTTGGGATCCAGGAATCTTTGTGATAGGTGATTGCCTCTGTGTTTGAGTGGGCTGGAAGATAGACTACTCTTAGGTCCTTCAGATTCCTTTCTGCCCAAATGAAGATGGGTTCCACTTCCCTCAGTAAGGAACTGTTGTGGGTTCCGCCTTGGTAAAGTATGTATGATACTGCGGCTCTGTTGTCTATCCGAATCAGAACTGATTTGTCCTTGATCTGAGAGAGCAATGCTGTCAATGAAGCCACCTGGATATTTGTGATGATGTCTGCCGCATTAAACGCCTATTACAATGTGACTCCTAGCCTATTGCATTGGCGTCTGTGGTTACTGTGGTCCAGAAGACATGCCTTAATGGATGTGGCTTTACAAGCATCTCCCTCTGGATACAGATAGACTAAATTCCTATTAAGCTGAGTTAGCTGGAGGCTGTTAGGTAGGACCATGTCCTCACTCTCTTTATTTTCTGATTGATCGCCCACATTTTCTGAGATGGCAGGAACACCACCCCTTTTGCGGTGTTGAATAAGGCGTCTAAATAAATGAACTGGAGAAAAGACGACTCCTTTGATGATTTACCATCCAACCGTATCTTGATAGTGTAGGCCACAGAACAGACCTCCTGTGTTCCACTAGCTGGGCTGGATCTTTTGATAAAAGGAGAATATTGTCTCGTTAGTGATAAGATCTGAGACCCAGTTCTTGTAAGGAAGCTTGGATAGTGATCCGAGCCCTCGTGAGGGCTCTGGGAGAAGTGCAGAGTCCGAAGGGGAGACTCTGGAATTGTAGATGGACCTGGTTGACTGAAAATCTCAGGTATTTCTGTAACAGTTGTAGTATGAGTGCGTGCAAGTAAGCATCCCTGAATCCCTGGGTACTTCTAATTCTTCTGCTCTGGGGGATCAAGTCTGACTTTCCTCCTGTGACACGGGAACCACTAGTGCGACTTCTCATGTGACATGGGACTGCGAAGTCGCATGAAAAGTCGCACCACATTATTTACAATGAGTACCGTTCATATCTGTGCGACTTCAAGTCGCAGTGACTTCAAAGCAGTCCCTGCACTACCTTGGTGTCACTTTGATGCAGGCCATAGACCTCAAGAATACATCAAAATCATGGCAAAAAATCGCGCGATTTTCAGGTTGCAATAGTGTAAACCTAGGCGAAAACTGCTTTTGCAGACCAAATCGACTGGTAATGGGATGACCCCGCATGCTCTGCATTTTAGGGATTTGAGAGTTGGTGAATGTGAAGAACTATGTCTTTTCACGGATGAACCCTTGCTGCTTGCATGGTATCCTGATCTGGATGGTCTGCCCTTGTTGGGGCCTTCATAGCTTTCTTTATGAAGCCTTGATGTCTGCTTGGACTTCTTCTGGTGTACGAGGCTGAAATAAATAAACATACCAGCATAAGTGCTCTCTTTTTTTTTTTTTTTTTTTAACTCACCTAGATGACAGTCCCTACCTTAAATGTTGGAGAGGGCATACTGCTTATTTTAGGCAGCAGACAGAAAAAGCAGCTAGAGAAAGATAAAAGAGTTAGCAACTGGTATTTCAGCTGGAGCAAGTAAAGGTTATTTCTGAGTAAAAAAAAAAGAAAGAAATTACATTTACCGTTGCCAAAAAACAGGGTCCCCTCCAGGAGCTCCCAGAATAGGCAAGCTCCTCAGATGACAACAGGATGCCATGCTGAAAGCCCCCAGTAATAAACAGTGGAGAGGGGAGGGATATCTGTGGAAAATACAACCCTCTCAAAAATGATTTTGACAAGTAAGGGCAACATATTTTGTAATGTGCCCTTATTCAAGATGGCCGATGCGATCTCAGGCCGGACCGCGCACTAAGACCTATGCAGCTCGCCCGACTCAGCCCGGACTGCCGAGTCAGCTCCTGATGTCCGTGCAGACGCAGAGCGGGCAGGGAGACGCTGAGGGACTTGGAAAAGCCAGCGTGAGGTGCGCGCCACCCACAATAGCAATGGTCATCAAGCCTATCCTCAGGGCCCACTAACAGGCCAGGTTTGCGTTACTGCAATACATCACAGGTGATATCATTTGCTGCTCAGTGATTGCAGTATTCTAGTCTGCATCTCCCCAAGGCAATACATAAAACCTGGCCTGTTAGTGGGCCCTGAGGACAGGGTTGATGACCACTGCACTATAGCAACCAGAAATTAAGGTACAATACCACAACAAGTGGGAGGTGATGGGGGGTAAAGAGTGCGAAAAAGAGACAGAGGAATGCAAGGAAAGGAAAGTGAGAGAGAATGGATGACAGGAGGGAGAAATAGAAGGATAAGGCTTTAGTGAAAAATAGATATAGCTGCTTTCTCTGCTGCAGGCTTGAGCACATGCAGATAGGAGCTCTTAGTTAAAGTGGTTGTAAACCCTTACAACACACTTTTTGCTACAGATAAGCCTATAATTAGGCTTACCTGTAGCTACCCTGGATATCTCCTAATCCTGACCGGTTTAGGAGATATCCCCTGTATTTGCATGTGCCGACGTCATCGGCACATGTGCACTGAAGCAAACTGAAGCAATGGCACGTACGTGCCGTTGCTTCAGTGAGTGTGCCCTTACCGGCGGCTCCCGCGCGCATGCGCGGAAGTGACAACATTGCGGCTCCGGCCAATTACAGCGCCGGAGCTGCGATACCCGGAAGTAACTCCGGGAGCGCTGTCGGCCGCCGGAGCAGGGTATGAGGACGGCTGCGGGGGCTCTGATCTCAGGTAAGTAATTCATAATGAGCTAGTATGCTATGCATACTAGCTCATTATGCCTTTGCCTTGCAGGTTTTTTTTGTTTTTTTTTCTTGGGTTTACAACCCCTTTAACCACTTCCCGCCCGGCCTATAGCAGATCTTTACCACGTGATCAGCCGTGTCCAATCACGGCTGATCAAGATGTCAATAGGAAAAGCCGTTGATTGGCTTTTCCTCACTCGCGTCTGACAGACGTGAGTAGAGGAGAGCCGATGGGCGGATCTCCTGACAGGGGGGTCTGCGCTGATTGTTTATCAGCGCAGCCCCCCCCTCAAGTGCCCGCACTAGATCATCCGGGAAGCCGCCAGGACCACCAGGGAAGCGGGCAACATGTGGATGGCCAGGTATGCACCCCGTGGCCATCCACATGTGCCCAATGTGCCCAGTCTGTGCCCAATCTGTGCCAATCAGTGCCCACAAAAGGGCACTGACTGGCACCATTATAAAGCAGTGATGCCCAGCAATGCCACCCATCAATGTCATCAGTGCCACCAATCAGTGTCAACAGTGCCACCCATCAGTGTCCATCTGTGCCACCTATCAGTGCCCATCCATGCCCATCAGTGCCCACCTATCAGTGCCCATATGTGCCTCCTATCAATGCCACCCATAAGTACCCATCAGTGCCACCCATAAGTACCCATCAGTGCCGCCTATGAGTGCCCATCAGTGCCACCTATGAGTGCCCATCAGTGCCGCATATCAGTGCCACCTATCAGTGCCCATCAGTACCACCTATCAGTGCCCATCAGTGCCACCTATCAGTGCTCATCATCAGTGCCTGTCAGTGCCACCTCATCAGTGCCACCTCATTGGTGCCACCTCATCGGTGCCCATCAGTGCCGCCTTATCAGTGTCTGTCAGTGCAGCCAAATCAGTGCCCGTCATTGAAGAAGAAAACGTACTTATTTACAAAAATTTTTAACAGAACCAAAGAGGTGATCAAATACCACCAAAAGAAAGCTCTATTTGTGGGAACAAAATGAAAAAAAAATTGTTTGGGTACAGTGTAACATGACCACGCAATTGTCATTCAAATTGCGACAGCGCTGAAAGTTGAAAATTGGCCTGGGCAGGAAGGTGTCTAAGTGCCCGGTATTGAAGTGGTTAAGAGATGACTGCTGTCCCAAAAGACCCACAGAAGGGACTTCCTATCTTTTTAGCACATTTAGCTGCCCAAGAATAGGGACTGCACCTGGGAGAGGCTTGAACCCAGCTGGAAGCTGCCGACTGCAGAGGTAAGGACGTTCGACCACCATTCACTGACCATGGGGTATAAGGAAAAAAGGAGAATGCTGGGAGTGCACTAATCCTTTTCTTTTATAAGATTCACTGGTCCTGAGGGAGGAGTCAAGGCGGAGCTTGTCACAGGTATGCTGCCATGGAGGCACCAGGAAAAGGTTTTGCCATTAGATATACTGTAATAAATACTAAACTGATTGAGATTTTTGACTGCCCCGCCTTTTGTAATCCAACTCATCAGAATGGCGGCGTTATACTTTGGGATTCATTTACATGTGTCAAACCAGAAGCGAGTTTTCAGCACAGAGCCCTGGCTGGAGTACAGTTTCAGTATACTGCATGTCATTGTACAGACAGCCTCTTCTAAAGGGATTTTCACTTGCCAATTTCAAACTCTCCCAAGAGAAACATAATGCTTGTTGGTTAAGCCTTGAAGACAGATAGCCTGTTTAAAATTAGATTAGACAGATTGACATTTTAAAATTAGATGAGATCAAGCCGCAGTGCTGGATGGACATATTACACCAGTATTTCTCAACTTTATTACAGCATGTACCCCCTTATTACAACAAAGTTCCCAAGTGCATGGATTGCCGATACCCCATCAGAGGGTCTCACTGATTTCCAGGCAATCTCGTCTACTTCTAAAATAATAGAAAATATTCATCCAGTTTGTTTTTGGTAAAATTTAGTTTACTAGATTTCTAAATGAGTATATTGAGTTTCATTTAATAAGCAGGTTATACTCATGATAATCTTGCCACATTTTCATAGTGACATGGGATAGTTCTCACGGTAGACGAGTTTAACCACTTGCCGACCGCATAACACCATTATACGCCGGCAAAGTGGCTCTCCTGTGCCTGGTCATGTACCTAGTATGTGATCTGGCACTCCTGAGTACAAGCCAATCAGCGGGTGCTGGCCAATGGATGACTGCTGGCACCCGCTGACCGGCAAGGAGAAAGACAGAACAGAGCTCTGCCTATAGAAACAAGGCAGAGCTTTGTTCTGTCAGCGGGGATGTGCTGGGTTTTGTTTCCCTGCAATGCAAGGAATAATATCCAGCACATCCCTTGGTGCACTGGATCTCAACCTGTGGGTCGAAATGATGATTTACCAGGGGTGACCGAATCCTGGGCTGTTCCTGAAGCCTGTACCGCTCTTCCAGCCTTTTCGCAGCCGCCCAGCTGGGCTGTTCCTGGAGCGCGCGGCTGCCCACTCAGCCTCTTCGGAGCCACCCGTTCAGTTCACGGCATGGGTCGGGGGCAGAGACTAGAGGTCAGCTGACTGATGAGGAATGTGAAATGGAAGGGGGTGGAGGAGACCCTATCTCCTGATTTCGGCATAGATGTCACTGCTGCGAGACCCCACTTAGTCGGAGACACAGTGAAGCCGGAGACTTAGTGAGTAACACTACCTGTGATTATAGTTGCCATTAAAAGTCACTACTACAGTTCTCCGTTCAGCAGATGACCTTGATCAAGAGCACCTAATTTGGCTGATCAGAACTCCTCCCAAGACGGCTAGAGAGAGGGATGGGGGGAAAAAAACAAGAAATTGGGATAGAGAGAGATAAAAGGGAAAGATAGGAGAACAAAGAGAAAGAGTGGTACATCCTAAAATGTACCATAAGGGGTTATAATACTGTACGAGTGGAAGGGACTCATGGATCGCTAAATGTCCGTGGGTTAGGGGCGCAAATTACTTGTCTTGCCTTGAGTGCCGACAACCCACGCTATGAAAATAATTTTACTGTTAGGGGTCCCTACAACTTGGGAAATTTTATCAAGGGGTCACGGCACTAGAAAGGTTGAGAACCACTGCTTTAGTGAAAGCACTATATAGTAAACACAAAAACACTGGCTAGGCACACATTTAACCCTTTGATCGCTCTAGATCAGGGATATGCAATTGGCGGACCTCCAGCTGTTGCAGAACTACAAGTCCCATGAGGCATAGCAAAACTCTGACAGCCAAAAGCATGACACCCAGAGGCAGAGGCATGATGGGACTTGTAGTTTTGCAACAGCTGGAGGTCTGTTAATTGCATATCCCTGCTCTAGATGCTTACACCTTCCCAGCCAGTGTCACTAGTACTGTGACAGTGTATATTTTTAGCACCGATCACAGTATTAGAGTCACTGGTTCCCACCAAGTGTCAAAAATGCCAGTTAATGTCCGATTGTCCGCTGCAATATCACAGTCCTATAGGTTGCTGATCGCAGCCATTACTAGTATAAAATAAATGAATAAAAATTTCAGTGTATATATACCATAGTTTGTAAACCGTTATAACTTTTGAGCAAACCAATCAATATACGCGTATTGGGATTTCTTTACCAAAAATATGTAGCAGAATACATTATGGCCTAAATTTATAGCAGACATTTGATTTAAAAAAAAAATTTTGGATATGTTTTATAGCAAAACGTGAAAAATTTGGTTTTTCTTTTTCAAAATTGTCAATAGCACAAAAAAAAACAAAAAAAACCCAGTAGCCATAAAATACCACCAAAAGAAAGAAAGCTCTATTTGTGGGGGAAAAAAATGACCTAAATTTAATTTATGTACAGCGTTGCATGACCATTTGACAGAAGGGGGGGGGGGGGAGTCTGCTGGGGGTCAAGTGGTTAAGTAGCCCACAATTATTAAAATGGCAGAAAGCAAAACAACAGTCCAACATATTGTTGCCCACGCAGGGGATCTTCTCCAGCTTCAGCAGAATACAAATACTGGAAAATGCAGAGCCACCTGGCTCATAAGCTCACTCACCTTTAACTGCAGTACCATGCTGCACCTCTTACCAGTCTCTCTGACTGTGTTGTCCAGCTCTCTTGGATACTCAACTCTCTAGCCTTTAGTTGCAGTGACCTACTGCATGGCCCACCTCTGGCTTATGATTTGGGGTTCTCCTGACACCCCAACAGGAGCCAAACTGACTCCTGGAATGAGACCTGCTGTCTCCTGGCTGGGGTCCTCCAACCCCTTGATGAGACCCTCTGTCTCCTTGCTGGGGCCCCCTGACCCCTCAGTGAGAACCTTTGTCTCCTGACTTCTGGCTGGGGCCCCCTGACCACTGGGTGAGACCTTCCCACACTTGGAGTGTTCTCCAAACTATAAGCTCTGAGCTATCCTCAGACCTGAGTATATAATGACCCTGCACACATGTACTCACACAGATTGCAGGCACCTGATAAACTCCGGACACAGGATTGAGAGTTCCGATCCAGAACTACAGAATCCAGAGAAAGCCAAATACACAGCTTCCTCTGCCCAGAAGCACTAGGCTGGAACATCTAATTTACCTGTAGCAAGGTCCCAGGCCTCCTTTGATCTAATGAGAACCTCCAGGGCCAGGTATAGCTGACATCCTTCTGTATGTAGTGGGTTGTGAGGCATGGTGGGTGTATAGTTGTTGAAGTTATTGGGCGCCAGACACTTCTTGGATGCAAAAGAAAGTTTACTTCTCTTAACAAACCTTTTTTTGGGGGGAGAGAGGGTTAGACCCAGGACACCCTTAGGTAGTTGCACAATTAATTGGCAGACTCCGAGACTTCAATAGGAGGACAGCCATACAAAGGTATCCAGCAAGACGCCACATCTGCATGTGTAGGAATGCTGCCTCCTATGGCAACAGTCTTTAAAAGTTCCAAACACAAGGCTTAAAAGTTCCTTCACTTTCACTACAATCACTCCTTGTAGTTCTTCAGTACACTGAGCTCCCGGTCTCTCACTAGACCCACTGATTCACTGCCACTGAATCCTCTGAACTCCTCCAATCTTCACGGTGGTATCTTCCTCAAGCGTCACCACTGCTTCTCTGCTGGGTCCCTAGTTGGCACTCTAGATACCTCTCAAGCTTTACCCCCGCCTATTGGCTGAGACACCCCATACACCCATAAGCTGACTTTGCGTTGTCCTTCTCGTATCTAGTACCACCAAGTACCCGGCCACCTAGAAGAGAAGAAGAGAAGAGAAAGGTGCAACAAGGCCAAACTTAGGGAGAAATCAATAGATCTCTAGCAATAAACCAGGATAACTACTCCTGGCAAGTAAATTTGTGAGGAGCAACTCTGCCTAAACTCCAGGGTGCTACATTAGATAGATAGATAGATAGATAGATAGATAGATAGATAGATAGATAGATAGATAGATAGATAGATAGATAGATAGATAGATAGATAGATAGATAGATAAACAAATAGGCAGATAGACAGTGGAATAAGAGAGAGTAGAGCGAGAGAGCGTGAGAGAGCATAAGGCTTGGATGATGAGGATGGATGGATAGATGGGTAAATAGAGTGATAGGAGACAAAGAGACAAATAGATAATAGGGAGTTGCCCTAGATAAATAATACAGAACCACACTTTATTACATGTGAGATGCTGTGATACGTATGTTAGAATACAGATACTGTCATTATTTTTATCTGGGACACCAATGCGCTATGATTAAGGACAGGTCCATAAAGGTAAAACTTTACTCCCTTCTGGATGTCCTTCTAATTACATTTATTATCTAAATGGATCAGAAGACTTGATTCTAGGACAATCAGCTATGCACTAGATTCTTCTTCCTATTCTCTAATCCAGGCTTTCTCAACCGGTGTGCCGTGACACCCTGGGGTGCTTCCTGCATTCATAAGAAGTGACGTCGTTAAACATATATGTGGCATCAAGATCTGTTTTCCAAGGTGTCGCGCATGCGTTTGTGAAGGGAACGCGCTCAATTGGGTACCCGCAGCACGAAGACTGAGCTGTCACTGACAGCTTCTTGTCTCAGAGTAAGGATAGGGAGCTGGCAAGGCTGGCTTTGGATCCCGTGATATGATGATTGGTCCACTCTTCTTCACAGATCTTCTCTAAATCCTTAAAGGTTTTAAAAAAAAAACAAACATGTCATACTTACATCCTCTGTGCATTTGGTTTTGCACAGAGTGGCCCCGATCCTCTTCTTCTGGGATCCCTCAGCGGCGATCCTGGCTCCTCCTCTTCTTGAGTGCCCGTTGGAGAGCCGCTCTCCCTCGGGGCCCTCGTGTGGGTGCCCTCCCGTGTCCTGCTGCTGCGTCCATTGACACAGACAGCAGGACTCGGCCCCGCCCCTGGCTCCCGCCTCATTGGATTTGATTGACAGCATATGGCTGCGCTGCTATCAATCTATCCAATCAGGACCCAAGACACCTGCTGGAGCTGGTGTGCTTACCCCTGTCACTGTAAAGACCGGGTTCAGGTAAGTAAAAGGGGGGCTCTGAGGGGTGCTGCATCACAGGAGGTTTTTCACCTTAATGCATAAAATGCATTAAGGTGAAAAACCTTGAGGGCCACTCCATGACCCTAATGTGCTCCTTTGCTGCCTTGGCATTATGTTTTGGGTCATTGTCATGCTAGAAGACCCATCCACGACCCATCTTCAGTGTTCTGACTGGGGGAAGAAGGTTTCCATCCAAGACAATGTTTCCACCTCATGGCTTGACTGTAGGAATGGTGTTCTTAGGGTCATAGTCAGCATTTCCCTAAGCATAGTCAGAGTCGAGTTAATGCCAAATAGCTCAATTTTGGTCTCATCTGACCACAGCACTTTCACCCACTCCTTCTCTGAATCATTTAGATGTTCATTGGCAAACTTCAGAAACACCTGTACATGTGCCTTCTTGAGGAGGGGGACCTTGCGGGCGCTGGAGAATTTCAATCCATGGCAGCGTATTGTGTCACCAATGGTTTGTTTAGTGACTGTGGTCCCAACTGCCTTGAGACCATTCACAAGCTCCTTCCGTGTAGTTCTGGGCAGAGCCCTCACTTTTCTCATGATCATCCTTACCCCATGAGGCAAAATCTAGCTTGGAGCTCCAGACCGAAGGAAATTGATAGTTTTTTTGTATTTCTTCCATTTGCAAATAATCACTCCAACAGTTGTCTCCTTCTCACCAAGCTTCTTGATAATGGTCTTGTAGCCCATTCCAGCCTTGTGCAGGTCTACATTCTTGTCCCTGACTTCCTTTGACAGCTCTTTGGTCTTACCCCCGATTGTGAGGTTTGAATGGAAGAAAGAGATTTAGTGGACAGGTGTCTTTTATACACATAACGAATTGTCGCACCTTTTTAAATTGACAGGACATATCTGTGTACCACATGTAGCTAGCCTGTGGGAGCCAGAATTATTGTTGGTTGGTAGGGGATCAAATACTTATTTTACTCACTGAACTGCAACTCAATTTATAACATTTGTGTAGCACCCTGATGTTTAGGCAGGGTTACTATCAAATTTAGTTGCCAGGCAATAGTTGCCTTGGCCAATTGTTAGGAGATCAATTGATTCCTCTCTAAATCTGGACTTGTTGCACCCTTTCTCTTCTGTCACTGGGTGGCACTATGCTAGTGACGTTAGATAAGACGTCGAAAGCTCAGACATGAATGGATGGGGTGTCTCAGCAATGGGCAGGGATGTTCTTTGGTCCCTTGGCCTACTGGAAGAGCCTATTTATTTGGGCGGAGTTAGGTGATCGAGGTTCTGTGCCATCCGGACGGCTGTCTGGGTGGACGTGTGTTGTACTGCCCCGGGTTGCTCGGCTGCAAGTGGGCAAACTTACAAAATCTGCACTCCCAACTGTAATATATATATATATATATATATATATATATATATATATATATATATATATATATATATATATATATATATATATATATATATACATATATATATATATATATATATATATATACACACATATATATATATATATATATATATACACACACATACACACACACACACATATATATGTATACAGTGTCTTGAAAAAGTATTCATACCCCTTGAAATTTTCCACATTTTGTAATGTTGCAACCAAAAACGTAAATGTATTTTATTGGGATTTTATGTGATAGACCAGTGGTCTCCAAACTGTGGCCCAGGGGCTGGATGTGGCCCCTTTCTTGCATTTATCTGGCCCTTGGAGCACTATTTCATCCACTGACACCAACAATGGTGCATAATTGCCCCATTGACACCAATGAATGGGCATGATTCCCCCATTGACACCAATGATGGGGCACAGTTCCTCCCAATAACACCAACAATGGGGCCAAATAACACCAACGACAGGGCATAGATCCTCTCACTGACACCAAAGATAGGGCATTGTTTACTCCCACTGATGCCGGAATATTTTCTACTCCCAATGGCCACAGTCTGGCCCCCCTAAATTCTGAAGGACAGTAAACTGGCCCTTTGTATAGAAAGTTTGGAGACCCCTGTGATAGACCAACACAAAGTGGCACATCATTGTGGAAGGAAAATGGTAAATGGTTTCCCAAATTTTTTACAAATTAATATATCTGAAAAGTGTGGCATGCATTTGTATTCAGCCCCCTTTACTCTGATACTCCTAACTAAAATCTAGTGGAACCAATTGCCTTCAGAAGTCACCTAATTAGTAAATAGAGTCCACCTGTATGTAATTTAATCTCAGTATAAATACAGCTGTTCTGTGAAGCCCTCAGAGGTTTGTTAGAGAGTCTTCATTAACAAACATCACGAAGACCAAGGAACAAACCAGACAGGTTAGGGATAAAGTTGTGGGGAAGTTTAAGCAGGGTTAGGTTATAAAAAAATTAGGGCTCTTACTGATTAAAATTTTCGTGTTCGATTAATCGATTTTTTAAAAATCAATTATTTAACTAATTTCGATTAATTATAACGCACATACAGATCCAACTACTTTTAGCTGATCTCCTTGCATTGCAACTCTGCATTAGTCAGTGGTAAATGTGGTATACACTATATGCAATCACCGACACTAGTTAGTTTCCACAATCCATGACTTAACTTCACAGTTCACACAAATATGTTTTAAATTAAAACTGTAGCACTGACGTAAGTCAGTAACAGAACAAATAATAATAAATCTGAAGGCAATTAGAGAGATGAAATAGCAGTCCAGAGAGACGATAAACAGCCAGATCCACAAGTTATTCCAGCAGTGCTGAAACAGTCCACAGTAGCGTGACAATCCCTCCACCTTTGGTCTAACTAATCACTCTCACCTTATGGCATGGACCCCTGTGCAAACAGGTGGTCATGCAAGCGGGTATCAAAAGGGTTACCACGGACTATAAACTTCTCTCACGTCTCCTTTAGATCTCAGCAAGGACGCCAGGTCATGGGTAGAAAGAAAAGATCTAAGTGCTCAACACTTAAGTATAAGATTTAATTTTTGTGTTCACACACAAACTACTCACATAAAGATGATAAAAACACAGCATGTAAAGCCGACAATCGTGTTAGTTCCGTAGGGCAGCAGCGGGTGACGTCATGCATAGCTCCTCCCCCGTACGCGTTACGTTCAATCAGAACTTCCTCAGCGGGGCGGGGCTACGGCGTCACCCTACAGTTTATTTAAATAGCACCGTTGTTATGGCAACAGCCGAAGCCGGGCATAGCGGGGCATGGCCAGGACTTCACACGTCAATCAAAAGCAAGCGCCGCCATTATGACAACAGCAGAAGCAGATCCACACGGCAAAAATATCACAGCTTATCAGCCTCTAAGGACAACAATGTTAAAAACTGAGTTTATCAAATCTGCCTACACTTAGCTCACTGAATGATCCCAGTTAATCACATCCATATTTACCATCACTGTCCAGGCTGTCTGGTGACGTCACGGTCATCGACGTCACCGGACTCCTCCCCCCCTCCCTTCCTTAGCAGACGGAGGCACTTGGGGAAGGGGGGGGAGTCCGGTGATGTCGATGTCCGTGACGTCACCGGATCTCCGTCGGAACTCCCTGAAGACCCGGAAGCCGGCAGAGAGGTGAGTACCGATCAAAAGAATTTTGATTGATCAAAAAAATTAATGATTAATCGAGGAATTAATCGTTAATTTCCGCAGCCCTAAAAAAAATATCCCAGGCTTTGAACATCTCACTGTTCAATCCATCATCCAAAAATGGGAAGAGTATGGCACAACTACAAACCTAGCAGGACATGGCCGTCCACCTAAACTGACAGGCCAGGCAAGGAGAGCATTATTCAGAGAAGCAGTCAAGAGGCCCATGGTAACTCTGGAGGAGCTGCAGAGATCCCCAGCTTAGGTGGGAGAATCTGTCCACAGGACAACTAAAATCTGGCCTTTATGGAAGAGTGGCAAGAAGAAAGTCACTGTTGAAAGAAAGCCATAAGAAGTCCCGTTTGCAGTTTGCGAGAAGCCAAGTGGGGGACACAGCAATAATGTGGAAGGTGGTGCTCTGGTCAGATGAGACCAAATTTTAACTTTTTGGCCTAAAAGAAAAATGCTATGAGTGGTGCTAAACTACACTGCACATCACACTGAACACACCATCCCCACCGTGAAACATGGTGGTGGCAGTATCATGTTGTGGGGGTGCTTTTTTTCAGCAGGGACAGGGAAGCTGGTCAGAGTTGATGTGAAAATGGATGCAGCGAAATACAGGGCAATCTTAGAAGAAAACCTGTTATGCCCCGTACACACGGTCGGATTTTCTGACGGAAAATGTTTGATGGGAGCTCGCTGTCGGAAATTCTGACCGTGTGTAGGCGCCATCGGACATTTTCCATTGGAATTTCGGGATGAAGGTTTAACTTCCAGCAGGACAACGACCCTAAATATACAGCCAGAGCTACAATGGAATGGTTTAGAAACTTTAGATCAAAGCATATTCATGTGTTAGAATGGCCCAGTCAAAGTTCAGACCTAAATCCAATTGAGAATCTGTGGTAAGACTTGAACATTTCAATTTCCATCCAATCTCTCTAGATGTGCAAAGCTGATAGAGACATCCCCAAAAAGACTTGCAGCTGTAATTGCAGCGAATGGTGGTTCTACAAAGTATTGACTCAGGGGGGCTGACTACTAATGCACGCCACACTTTTCACATATTTATTTGTAATAAAAAAAATGTTGAAAAACATTTATAATTTTCCTTCCACTTCACAATTAAGTGCCACTTTGTGTTGGTCTATCACATAAAATCCAAATAAAAAAAATTTACGTTTTTGGTTGCAACATGACAAAATGTAGAAAGTTTCAAGGGCTATGTATATCTATATGGATATATGTGTGTGTGTGTATGTATATATATATATATATATATATATATATATACATATATATATATATATATATATATATATATATATATATATACATATATATATATATATATATACACACACACACACACACACATATATATATACACACACACACACACACACATATATATATATATATCCATGGACATCAAAGATAGGAGAATTTATTTTTATTTTTTTTGTAGTAATGGAATAAAAATGATACATCTAACTGTGAAAAAAAAATGATATTTTGTGGCCAGTTAAAAAGTCTCTTGTGGAAGGGACGGGCGCACTGTCCAGCCCCACTGCTGACAGCCTGTAAATGTGTATGAGAGACTGAGAGGTTGTTTAGTCTAAACAAGACCCCAAGTTTTTCTACTGTTTAGGACAGTATGTGCCAGGGCAAATGCTTAATAATGCAGACTGCTTGCATTGCTGGGTGCATACTGTCCTAAACATTAGTAGCACTGCAGCCACAGCAGCTATCAGCCTCTCATAGAGTTTTGTAAGCCATCGGCCTTGGGGCTGTGCATTCTGCTCGCACCTAATTCGCTAGTGTCTCATGCCCGGGGCTAAACACCCAGTGGGGTCTAACTAGCACTGTCATAACCAACACAGGCAGCATATCACTGGCAGTCTGAAAAATAGAATTGAAAGGTACCCCCCCCCCCCCCCCCTATAATGGTCTTGATGTGTCTGTGCTGCTATACTCCTGAAAAGCTGCTGTGAAAAGAGACAGAGCATCAGAGCGAAATCAAGACGGGAGACGATAAAAGAGGCATAGTATGGCAACTTCACATCATTTACTTTCTCAGTGATATCTCTGCGTCATACTAACAAGACCAGACACCATAGCCACACATTGCAAGTCAAGGCTGAAAGAGACAGTCTGCCTATTCTGCATCACTACTCCTAGAACGAATGACTAGAAGAGCAAGGGAAATTTACCCGCCTGCTCTATTTTAGACATACAAACCCGAGGGAGTTAACTGTAAGTACACATTAGACCAGGGGTCTCCAAACTTTCTAAACAGAGGGCCACTTAATTGTCCTTCAGATTTTAGGGGGGCCAGACTGTGGCCAACAGGAGTGGAATTTTTCCTGGCATCAGTGGGAGAAAACATCACATTTGTTTTTTTTTTTGGGGGGGGGTGCCCCTTTGTTGGTATCATTGGGAGGAACAGTGCCCCGTTGTTGGTGTCATTAGAAGAAATGGTGCCCCATTGTTGATGAAAATCTTCCAGTCTTATTGAGAATACAATAAATCAACACATATTCAGCATATAAGAATGACAGGAAAGAGACGAGACCAATGTATAGGATTGCTGACTGCACGTACACAGCTTTGCATATACTAGAGGATCTAAATCAGTGATACCACAAGGCTGCAAGGCCCAATAGAAATCATACCAAAATCTGTCAGTGAAATTAAAGCTAATGAAACTGAGTAAATACAGAAATCATTAAAAACAAAACAAAAAAAAAACAGGTATGCTGACATATCCAACACTTACAGTATGTATCATAAGTTTATCAACAGGTATTATCGTGTGACTCAAAACTTCCGAGAAGTTATCCTCATGACACAACACAGGAAGCACCTACATGGTTAACAGAGGACGGAATTAAAATTAGACTTGAGAAACTTAACATTAATAAATCACCGGGACCAGATGGCTTGCATCCGAGGGTACTTAGGGAACTCAGTCAGGTGATTGCCAGACCGTTGTTCCTAATTTTTACAGACAGTCTATTGACTGGAATGGTACCAGCTGATTGGAGAAAAGCCAATGTAGCACCAATATTTAAAAAGGGCCCAAAAAACATCCCTGGGAATTACAGACCAGTTAGCCTAACATCAATAGTATGTAAACTCTTGGAGGGGATGATAAGGGACTATATACAAGATTTTAGTAATAAGAATGATATCATTAGCAGTAATCAGCATGGATTCATGAAGAATCGTTCTTGCCAAACCAATCTATGAACCTTCTATGAGGAGGTGAGTTGCCATCTAGATAAAGGAAGGCCCGTAGACGTGGTGTATCTGGATTTTGCAAAAGCATTCGACACCGTTCCCCATAAACGTTTACTGTACAAAATAAGGTGCGTTGGCATGGACCATAGGGTGAGTACCTGGATTGAAAACTGGCTACAAGGGCGTGTTCAGAGGGTGGTGATAAATGGGGAGTACTCAGAATGGTCAGGGGTGGGTAGTGGGGTTCCCCAGGGTTCTGTGCTGGGACCAATCCTATTTAATTTGTTCATAAACGACCTGGAGGATGGGATAAACAGTTCAATCTCTGTATTTGCAGACGATACTAAGCTAAGCGGGGCAATAACTTCTCTGCAGGATGTGGAAATCTTGCAAAAAGACCTGAACAAATTAATGGGGTGGGCGACTACATGGCAAATGAGGTTCAATGTAGAAAAATGTAAAATAATGCATTTGGGTGGCAAAAATATGAATGCAATCTATACACTGGGGGGAGAACCTCTGGGGGAATCTAGGATGGAAAAGGACCTGGGGTCCTAGTAGATGATAGGCTCAGCAATGGCATGCAATGCCAAGCTGCTGCTAATAAAGCAAACAGAATATTGGCATGCATTAAAAGGGGGATCAACTGCAGAGATAAAACGATAATTCTCCCGCTCTACAAGACTCTGGTCCGCCCGCACCTGGAGTATGCTGTCCAGTTCTGGGCACCAGTCCTCAGGAGGGACGTACTGGAAATGGAGCGAGTACAAAGAAGGGCAACAAAGCTAATAAAGGGTCTGGAGGATCTTAGTTATGAGGAAAGGTTGCGAGCACTGAACTTATTCTCTCTGGAGAAGAGACGCTTGAGAGGGGATATGATTTCAATTTACAAATACTGTACTGGTGACCCCACAATAGGGATAAAACTTTTTCGCAGAAGAGATTTTAATAAGACTCGTGGCCACTCATTACAATTAGAAGAAAAGAGGTTTAACCTTAAACTACGTAGAGGGTTCTTTACTGTAAGAGCGGCAAGGATGTGGAATTCCCTTCCACAGGCGGTGGTCTCAGCGGGGAGCATTGATAGCTTCAAGAAACTATTAGATAATCACCTGAATGACCGCAATATACAGGGATATGTAATGTAATACTAACACATAATCACACACATAGGTTGGACTTGATGGACTTGTGTCTTTTTTCAACCTCACCTACTATGTAACTATATAAGTCTACCGATTTTTATTTTACATCTGGAAGAGATAGGTAGCAAAAGTAAGGCAGAAGATAAGAAAAGAAAAAGGAGGGGAAGGGGAAAGAAAAGCAAACGGGTCACTCTCCAAAAGTTTAATGCGACAGAAGACCCTCCATGAGAATCTGGGCTTCTGCATGGTTCAGTTCAGAGTGGACTCAGAACAGGCAATATCCTGCAGATATGCTTCACATACACGTAAAGTATCTCCAGGGCCTCCACTTGTCTCTGAATTGTTCTTCAGAATTGTGAAGTGTAGCTGTCACTTCTTCCATATAGAGGATATCATTGACTTTGGAGTACCACAAGACTCTGGTTGGCGGTCATGGTTGCCTCCATAAAGCAGGGACGCAAGCCTTTGCTGCATTGATTAACTACCTAGTAAGAGTTTTTTTATACTTCCGTAGGGGTCTTTCCGCCAGTTGGAGTAAACATGCGGCTGGATTTCCTATCAAATCAACAGAGGTCAAATGATTTATGATGTTTTATGGTGGTCCTCACCTCCTCCCAAAAAGGCCCCAGAATGGGAAAGGACCAAAAAATATGGAATATCGTGCCCACCTCCACGTTGCACCACCAACAAGTGTCAAGGATAGCACCATCCATGATGTGGAGTACATAAGGTACTCTGTACCATCGTGAGAGACTTTGTGATATTGATTCGCTATGGAAGATTTGTGAGCCAAGAGGAGAATTTTTTCAACTTGTCGTGATGTAAAGTGAATGTCTAGATCAGCTTCCCAGTGGCGAACAAATGTAATGACCAGTTCATCTGCAGGGTCTGTCAGGTAGCTAAAGACAGTGTGTTTGTAGAGGGTTCCCCCTTTCTGTACAATGATTCAACAGGACTAAAATTACAAGGGGTGTAGTGCACATTCTGAAAAGTCTGCAGAAAATGTCTAAGTTGGTTAGTGCTCAAGTTATCCTAAGGTGGATCCAAGAGCCTGGAAATGATTGCGAAGAAGGGGAGCCCACCCTGTGGCCATATGCCCACTAGATGAGATTTTACTAGTTGGTCCAACCGCCGAACATTTCTACTTGTAAGATCAGGAGTGACGTCAGGGTTTCCTATGATGGGTGTAAGAGGGAAGGGAGGGTAACGGTAATAGGTCTGTGATGTGGGAGATCGACCTAACCACTGCAAGTGTGGTGGCAATCAGGGGGTGGTTCCGCATGTCCCTCAAGAACAGGGAAATGAGCCATGGTGACGCCAATAGGAGGATGGGAGCATCGCCATGGCAACCCACTGCTTGGAGCCCGCATTACAATGCCAATCAGCAAACTTCAAGAGATGCACCACACTGTAAAGCTTGAAAAGGTTGGGGACGCCAATACCCCGTTCCCCTTAGGCAGAGATAGTAGATGCAAATTAATCCTTGGGGATTTATGGGACCATATGAAGTCCCTGAATAGCGAACTGAGCTGTTTGAATGATATCAAGGGAACATGGATTGGCAGGGCTTGGGGTACATACAATATCCTCGGGAGAACAGACATTTTTAAGGTGTTACAGCGCCCAAACCATGTCAAAGTCAGGGAATGCCAATGTTGGAGTTCAGTTTTCAGTCCATTGAGCATGGGCAGCAAGTTTGTGGTGTACAGATTTGCAAGGTCAGGAGTAATGTTGATACCCAAGTACTGTATGGATTTATCACTCCATTGAAACGCAAAAAAAAAAAGAAGCATACTTTGAACGTCGGAGTCAGGGATCCTTATGTTCAACACCACCACGGACCTAGCAAGATTAATCTTAAAGTTTGATAGTTCCCCATAGACACAGAGGGCCTCAAGAATATTGGGGAGGGATACACGCAGATTGGAGACAAAAAAGATTGCGGAAACTTTTTGAAGAACCCTCATACATTGTGGATTGCGGCTTTGTCATTTTTTTTTTATGTATTCTGGTCACTTTTTTTTCAAGTAGTTTAAACCGGTGGTCTCCAAACTGCGGCCCTTTGCTAGCCTTTATCTGGCCCCTCGGGCACTATTCTTCCCACTGACACCAAGAATGGAGCATAATTCCTGCCACTGACACCAATATTGGGGGCACTATTCCTCCAACAGGATATCACTGATAAGGCACAATTTCTTCTACTGACCACAGGCACTATGTCATTTCTATATTCCCACTGACCACAAAGCCTGTGTCATTGTTTATTCCCACTGAATCCAGGATAGTTTCTACCCCCACTGGCCGCAATCCAGCCCTACTAAAGTCTAAAAGATAGTGAACTGGCCCTTCATTTAAATAGTTTGGATACCTCCTGTTTTAAACATATTTTTCACTAAGCGCAAATGTTTTTGCATAAGAGTAGACAGAATAGTGTCTCGAATCATTGGGAGGAAGAGTGCCCCAAGGGCCGGATAAAGGCAAGAAAAGGGCCACAGTTTGAAGACCACTGAACTAGACTAATGTCAGGGGCGGATTGGGGGGGGGGGTGGCAACAGGGCAATTGCCCCCCGAAATAGTAGCACTGCCACTGACATGTCATTGATTTGTCGAAAGGTGCCGCTGCGGTGCTGCCTCTGCCCGAGTCTCTCTCTCACATCAGCTGATCAGCGGTGCCGAGAGAGAGACTCGCACTGACTGAGGCTGAGCAGGATACCAGGAGGAGGTGGATGGAGCCTCTTCCCTGCACTCGTTTCTAACGCCAGGGCTGCCTGGCGTCTAGCAACGAGTGACGTCAGTCACAGTGAGTCACGTCGGACTCGGACTCGAGTCTGAAAGCCGAGTCTGACGTGACGGTGACAGGTCAGGACGGAGCTGTTGCCTGCTGGAGCTGCCCTCAAAACAGTAGAGACTGTGTGTTCCGTACTTCCGTTCTGCACTAAGGTGAGGACTGTATATATGGATGTTGTACAGGGAGAATGAGGACTGTATATATTGATGTTGTCCAGGGGGGGGGGGGTGAGGAGTGTATATATGGATGTTGTACAGGGTTTTGGCTTTCTTCTAGGTGGTGGAGTCCAGCACATTTTAATTTTGTGTATGGTTGGTTGGGAAGACGCAAGATATGTCCAGCCAGCCATAGGCGGGGGTTGATTTACTAAAACTGGAGGGTGCAAAATCTGGTGCAGCTCTGCAAAGAAACCATTCAGCTTCAAGGTTTTATTGTTAAAGCTTAATTGAACAAGCTGAAGTTAGAAGCTGATTAGCTACCATGCAGAGCTGCTCCGGATTTTGCACTCTCTAGTTTTAGTAAATCGGTTGTAGCGAGAGAAGGTATAGACCAGATGTGATGTAAACACTGCAACATGCTCACCTCCTTGCCAACCCGTCACTGGACATCTTTCTCCATACCTCCATCACATTGAGATATAACACTTCTAAGGTAGGTAAAGCTCAGAGCCCCGACCTCAACTCAACTGAACACCCTGGGGATGAATTGAGAACCAGGTCTTCTTCTCATCCAACAAAATCACTCATGCTCTTTTGACTAAATCAGTACAAATTCCCACAGACTACTTCCAAAATTTTGTGTAAATCCCTACCAGAAGAGTGGAGGCTGTAATAACGGCAAAGGATGAGGGAGGGGGGCAACTCCATATTAATGCCCATGGAATAGGATGTCCAGCAAGCTCATCCAACCATCAGTACCTGACCTGATAACAGCTCCTCTGGCTTAATGGGCACACATTTCTACAAAAACACTCCAAAATCTTTTGGAAAACCTTCCCAGTGGAGACTGTTATAGCTACAAGGGGTAGGAAACTTTATAATATTACTAACAGTTTTGGAATGCGTCCCACAAGCACATACAGTTGTGGTGGTCAGGTGTCCACAAAATTTTGGCCATATTGTGTATATGCAGAAAATTACTGTCAGTTTATGCATCATTATAATTTATCTACTGGAGTAACCATATAAAGGTTAGAGGTGGGTGTGCATAGTCTCATTTTCTATTCTTTATGTTCTTTAAAGTGGTTGTAAACCTCAGACATGAAATTTGAACAAAGCATATTCCTCTATAGTGTGTACTTGTCTCAGGAGCACTAAGGGGTTGATTTACTAAAGGCAAATCCACTTTGCACCACAAGTGCACTGCAAGTGCACTTGGAAGTGCAGTCGCTGTAGATCTGAAATGAGGGGAAGCTCTGCTGATTTCTAATCATGCGCAAGCTAAAATGCTGTTTTTTATTTTCCTTGCATGCCACCCTCATATCTACAGAGACTGCACTTCCAAATGCACTTGCAGTGCAAAGTGGATTTGCCTTTAGTAAATAAACCACTTAGTTTCATATTTGTCTGCTATCCCATTCCTCTGCTATCAGTATGAATCACTTCTGACAAGTTTTCCTGACACCAAGAGAAAAAAGGTGACAGGGAGGGAGCTTTAGCTGATTGACAGCCTCAGTTCTTTCTGTTCCTTTGTGCTGTGTGAGTGCTCAGACAAGCTTTATAAATTCAGCACTTTGAACAGATGTAGAGAAGAAAAGACTGTAGATAGACAGGTACAACTTATGTAGGATGATTTGTTTCATCTCTGTGTATTACCTGAGACCAATCACTTCACTGGGTATATAGAAGGGTTTACAACCACTTTAAGTTGATAAAAAAAGCATAAAAAACAGCTGATCATAATAAAATGTTGTTTTCTTGCTCAAAAAGTGCCGCTTGCTGGGCACTTAGTGATCAATGCCCTCTAAGCACACTTGTTACCATACTGCTACTGCATTTGAAAACTGCCTGTCTTTTTACTGTTAATCCTTTTTCAATTGTAAAAGAGCTATGGGGCCTAAATACACAATGGGTTACATTATGCCACTTTATTTTGTAAATAGGGTAGATATGTTTCAGCTCCATTATTCAGGTCATGAGAAAGGCTTTCACTTTCTAGGCACACCAGCGCCCTCTGGTGAATCGGTAAAGAAATAACATGTGTTTTTTTTTTCAGACTATATATAATTCAGGAGCAAGGATTAAGAATTTCTGGAGCACATTCTCTGGCAGAATGAAGGTCACTACATGATAGGATTATGCTCTTGTTATAAAACATATTGTCAGCTATACAATTTGTGTTAAGAGAGCAATAACCTAAAAAGAAAACTATGCTGCTTATGTGCCAATTTTATTTTAGTTATTATTTGAGTGTATCACAAGCCAAAACTTCATGTTTTGATTTTGGATAGAGTGGGCAGGGTAAGAAGAGCCTAGCTCTGAGAAAGAGGGTGCGCCTCTGAAACACGTTTGCTGTACCCCGTGTTCTGTGCTTGTCCATGCATTGTTCATGGCCTTTTGTCAGTTGCATTTTGTGAGTACCCACTTTTATATAAAACATTTTTATTATTAAATTATCTTTGGTAATGCACTAGGTGTGCGCGCCTTCCATTTCTGTTTTTCTTAAGAAGAGCCTCTGTCAGTATTTACTGCTCTGTCTGATTCCTGCTGCTGTTGTGAGCGGCTAGGTGAAGCCGCCGGACCCGTTCTTTATAGTAACAGGTCACCAGCGGCCGCAGAGCCAGCGATTATCTGCCATGAACGCTGCTGGGCATACTTTGTTTGCATCCAGCAGCAATCACCACAGGTAACTGGCTGGCCGGCAACTTGTCATTACAGTGGAACCTTGGATTACGAGCATAATCCATTCCAGGAGAATGCTTGTAATCCAAAGCACTCGCATATCAAAGCAAGTTTCCCCATAGAAGTCAATGGAAATGAAGATAATTCGTTCCGCATTGACTTTTATTACATGCAATACCGCATGTGGCCAGATGTGGGGGGGGGCACCGGAGAGCCTCGGAAATACTCGGGGACAGCTCGGCTGAACTCGGAAAGCCTTGGAAAGGCTCGGAAACACTCGGGAACAGAGTATTTCCGAGTGTTTCCAAGTATTTCCAAGTCATTCCGAATATTTCCGAACGACTCCGAACCGTTCTCTCGCCAAATGCGGTACTGCACCACCCATTAGCTTGAATTCTGCTCGTTTTGCGAGACAACACTCACAAACCGAGTCAGAATTTAAAACGAAAAGTTGCTCGTCCTTCAAAACGCTCGTTAACTGCGTTACTCGTAAACCAAGGTTCCACTGTATAGTGACCATGGTGGGTGGCGGAACCTAGTCACTCACAACAACAGCAGAAATCAGAAGATTCCTGCCCCTGCAATTCGCACGGGCCTAAATCGCCGGTGTGAACGTAGGTTTGAGCCCCATACACATGGGCCGAATGCCGGCCGACGCGGTTCAAACGGACGGCTTCTGTCGGACGAGCATGCTGGAAAACCAGCAGCCAACTGGCCTCCGATCACTGACCAGAGTGTTCAGAGCACAACAGCTCAGGGGGGGGAGATTGCTGTACTAACGTTGGATCGTTAGTACAGCGGCTCCAACCACAGTTGACAGTTGTTTTTTTCATTTAACCCTCAGGGTTGGATGGAAAAAACTAATAGTGTGTACCGGGCATTACCCTACTAGAAAAAAATAATTTTTTAGTCTGTGTCGCAGTTTTTCTTCCAAAACAAAACAGACACTTTGCTGGAGTTAAACATCAGGTTTACAAATAACCATTTATACAGGATAAAGAATTCCCAGAGCACTATGGATTAGCTGACGAGAGCACAACAAAAGCAGGATTTGTCTGGTTGAAACCTTGTATTAAGCTGTCTGATAAGGGATGCCTCACCCCTCCCACTCATTTGGCTGGCAATAAACAACTGACGTCTTTCAGCAGAACTGAAATAAGATGGCCATATGAAGAGCAGAGCTCCACCTGCTGGCTCGATACAAAACGACATAATATTAATATGCTATTTCACATTTACCTAAAAGAAAAAAAAAACATTTTTAATTTTTTTGTCCTGATCTTTAGAGCAATTATGTGCAAAGAACTTTACATTCCTTACAATGTCTTTCAAGTACAATTTACAGATATTCTTTACAAGGCTAGTTTTTACCAAAACTGATATTTGGATGCAAAATGACATGGTTCTGCTCTGTGTTTCAGGGGTGCTGACAACAGCTCCTGTGAGAATGAAGCCTGCAATAAGTAGGAGATGGCTCTTTATGTCATTGCGGTCCTTAACCACTTCATCCTCGGAAGATTTGGCTGCTGACTGACCGGGCCATTTTTTGCGATTCGGCACTGCGTCCCTTTAACTGACAATTGCGCGGTCATGTGACGTTGCACCCAAACGAAAATTGATGTCCTTTTTTTCCCCACAAATAGAGCTTTCTTTTGGTGGTATTTGATCGCCCCTGCGGTTTTTATTTTTTGTGCTATAAACAAAAGAATATCGTCAATTTTTTTCTATAATAAATATCCCCATATTTTTTTTTTAAAAAGCACATTTTTTCTCAGTTTAGGCCGATAATTATTCCTCCACATATTTTTGGCAAAAGAAAATTGCAATAAGCGTATATTGATTGGTTTGCGCAAAAGTTATAGGGTCTACAAAATAGGGGATAGATTTATAGCATTTTTATTATTGTTATTTTTTTACTAGTAATGGCGGGGATCTGTGATTTTTATTGTGACTGCGACATTATGGCGGACACATCGGACACTTTTGACACATTTTTGGGACCATTGGCATTTATACAGTGATCAGTGCTATAAAATGCTCTGATTACTGTAAAGAATGTCACTGGCAGGGAAGGGGTTAACACTAGGGGGCGATCCCCTGTGTTCGCTGTTTGGGTTTCTAACTGTAGGGGGAGGGGACTGACCTAGAGGAAGTGACGGATCGTGGGTTCCTAGCTAATAGGAACACACGATCTGTCATGCCTCTCCTCACAGAACATGGATGTGTGTGTGTTTACACACACACTTCCCTGTTCTGCCTCTTGTGCCCGCGATCGCTCGTGGCAGGAGGTCATCGCGACAGTCGGCCACGAGCATAGGCACCCCCGCTGCTATCCCGATCCCACGAGCCGATGTATAGCTACGACGGCTCATGGGATCGTGCTGACCTGCTGCAGTAAAATGACAGAATCCCTCCCCTCTATGTTCTTGTGATGAGGAGAGGTCAAGGTGTTCTGTAGTTCTGTCCTAGGGTGATAACGCTGCTTCTTCAGATATTGTACAGTACAGTGAGTGTTGTCATCTTGGACAGGAAGGATCACCAGGTGAAGATAACGGGTAAGATGCTGAAAAAGAAAACAGATGCAGCCACCAAATCTAAGGGCCGGTAAGTTGCAATATATTACATTTTTGTTCTTGAGTACGCTTTATCATCACCTCAGAGAGATTTGAGCGCTGCTGGGGAATGAGATGACACGGAAACAGGTAGGGAAAAAGTGAGGAGGTATAACTCGATTGTTCTATAGGCAAGGTGTAGCTTAGCTCCACCCCCTGCTGTAGCCAATACAAAGAAAAGGTTAAAGTATTGTTTTATCTGCTGCATTTTTCATAATGTAATAGAAATAGAAAACCCAGCGGCAGGAATAAGACTTCCCTAGGTTGGCCATAACGTGTCAGCGGACCTGGTATCTGGCTCCGAAAACTTGCTGCTAGCTTAACCGCTTGCTGACCAGCGCACACAGATATACGTCGGCACAATGGCACGGCTGGGCAAATGGGCGTACAGGTACGCCCCCTTTAAGATGCGGCATTGTGGGCGCACGCAGTAATCAGTGCATTTTTATAGCACTGATCGCTGTATACATGTAAATGGTCCCAATATAGTGTCAAAAGTGTCCGATGTGTCCGCCGTAATGTCGCAGTCACGATAAAAATGGCAGATCGCTGCCATTACTAATAAAAAAAGAATTAATAATAAAATGCTATAAAACTATCCCCTATTTTGTAGACGCTATATCTTTCACGCAAACCAATCAATATACGCTTATTGCATTTTTATTTACCAAAAACATGTAGAAGAATACATATCGGCCTAAACTGAGGAAAAAAATTTTTTTTTTATATATTTTTGGGGGATATTTATTATTGCAAAAAGTAAAAAATATTGCTTTTTTTCAAAATTGTTGCTCTTTTTTTGTTTATAGCGCAAAAAATAAAAACTGCAGAGGTGATCAAATACCACTAAAAGAAAGTTCTATTTGTGGGGAAAAAAGGACGTCAATTTTGTTTGGGTGCAACGTCACACGACCGTGCAATTGTCAGTTAAAGTGACGCAGTGCCGAATCGCAAAAAGTGCTCTGGTCAGGAAGGGGGTAAATCCTTCCGGAGCTGAAGTGGCTAAAGCTGGTCTCACCCTAAAACAGCTTCCCTTCAGTGCTATCCACACTGTCTGAAGGCCTGAGTATTTAGTAATCCTCCTTCAGTAGAGATCATGTGACCAAATACATTGACGTCTAATTAAACTATAACTACCGTAATTTTTTTTTCTCGTTTGGGATAGATAAATTTGGGTTGTCCCCAGGACAGTACTAGAGGGGAAATCTTCCAAAGGGGACACTAGTTCTGGTGACCTGGGGGCCCCCGGTGGATTTGCCTAATTTGCAGGGATTTCCTCTAACTTCCTGCTTTGGCTATGGGACATGAACTGGAAGGAAATCTCCCAAATGGGGCACAGATGGGGTTAATCCTCCGCATTGTGTAAAATGGCTCTTTTTTTCCCGTCTTCTCCCCTTCTTCCACTGTCCCAAATCTATCTCCTGATAGTACAGAACCTTTGGTGTCACTCTGCACATGCTCAGTTTGGTGTGTATTGTTAGAGTTTTTTTTTTTTTTTCTGGGAGTGCATGTGATCAGCACAGGGCCAATCAGCACTGTTCAGACAGAGGGTCAGGGGTCCTGCAGCCTCATATGACAGAGTAGAATGAAAACTCCTCCTACAAGCTTTAACCAGACACTGATAGAAGTCAAAAGACTCATATATAATGCTGATGAGAAAAGGTATTTAGCAGTTTATATTTACTAAAATAATTGCATTTCCATGTTCTGTGTACTGTGGGAGACCAGATATAGTAAATGTAGGGTCCTGGGTTTAGTGAGGAAGCATTATGTAAACTGCAATACACAACCTAAAGCTTGCATGGGGCTGAGAGCTCTCTGCTTGCCCCATATTAGAATGGATAAGATAGATAAGATAAAAGATAAGATAAGATAAGATAGACATTCACCAAGCACCAGCACTGTCCTGTGGGAGGAAACAGAGCAGGGGGGGGGGGAGCAAAGAGGGAGTGCAGGGAACATCAGTGTACAGTATGTGCTGATAGGAATGGGCTCACCAAGGACCGAGCCTCTTTTTGAGATTTGTTGTTTACACGTTAAAAACCATTTTTTTTTGCTAGAAAATTACTTAGAACCCCCAAACAATATATATATATTTTTTCTAACACCCTAGAGAATAAAATGGCGGTCGTTGCAATACTTTCTGTCACTCCGTATTTGCGCAGCGGTCTTACAAGCGCACTTTTTTTGGAAAAAATACACTTTTTTGAATTAAAAAAAGCCCCTCTCCTGCCACCGATAAAAATGATCTCATGCCGAATCCGCCGCAGAGACCACTATTTTCGGAAAGCGGACCGCCGTCCGAAGAAGAGGATACCGGGGTCATGGCAGCTAGCTGCTGCCATAGCAACGATATTCCCCTACAATGTTAGGGCGTATATTGTTGTGCGACGGTCTGTTGTCCTGTCCTGCAAGGCCACAATTCAGGGTCATTTTAAGTTAATATTTCAGTATTGGTCAACTTTTAAGGTAAATTGAGCAAACCTGCTTTATTATTAAAAAAGGAGTGAGATTTCCCTAGGTTGGTGTAACGTGTCAGTGGACCTGGTATCTGTTTCCGAAAACTTGATGCTAGCTTAAAGCTGGTCTCACCCAAAAACAGCTAATACTGGTTCCCTCCAGTGCTGCCCACACTGCCTGAAGGCCTGAGTATTTAGTAATCCTCCTTCAGTAGAGATCATGTGACCAAATACATAGATTTCTAGTTTAAATAAACTATTTTTTTTTTTTTTTTTTTAGTTTTGGATGGAGTGGAGAGGGATTAGAACCCCGGTCAGGTTTTTATTGCTGTCTGTGCCCCTGTTAGGGAGATTATCCCTCTTTTTTTATTTCCTGTTTACCGTTATCATCAAAAGTGAAAGGAAAAGAAAATCCTAAATTTGGGTTGTTCAACAAGTAAAAAGGCGCAAAACTAAAAACAGTATATATTCTCTATGAGCATAGATAGGATGCGCTGGATGCACAAACAGTTTCATGCGCGGAGATGCATCAAGTCTACAATCTGGCTGATTGTAAGTGAAGGAAGTCCAAACAATTATAAAATGATATAATAAATAATAAAAAGGAAATGTCATTGGAGGGAGAGGAAGGGGGGGGGTGTAGGTGGTCTGCATCGCAGGGTAACAGAGCCCATGTTCCCAAAAACTGGAAAGACAAAAGAGGTAGAGGAGGCGCCCCTGGGTGCAGATTTTAAAACAAATTTAATATGCACAAGTTTATTTCCAATGCACTCACATTTAAGAAGTTCAAAGCAGGCATATAGTGTTCCCAATAGGGGCTTTCCCGAGGATTTAAATTTGTTTTAAAATCTGCACCCAAAGGCGCCTCCTCTTCCTCTTTTGTCTTCTAAATTTGGGTTGTCCCCAGGACAGTAATAGAGGGCAAATCTTCCAATGGGGACACTAGTTGTAGTGAACTAGGGCCCCCCTCCAATGAATTTGCAGGGATTTCCTCTCACTTCCTGCTTTGGCTATGGGACAGGAACTAAACAAAACAAAAATGACAGGAGTTCTAACCCTCCATTACTCTATTCAAAGCAAAAAAAAAGAAAAAAACCCCCAACGGTTTGCCTTTAGTTCTACTTTGAGTGGGCAGCACTGAAGAAAAACCAGAGCAGCATTTTCCCCAGGAAGGGTTTGTTATTCGTTTTTTTTATTACGTTTTATTCTTGCATGCCATCAGGGCTGCTGCAATGGCTTTAAAGCCGAGCCATATTTAGGAAATAGTCATTTTAGACCTTCAAATAGTGATTGCTGAGAGCCTCTTCTACAACTCTGTACCCTGAGTTTTGTGATGTGCAGCCTGTGTGCCCCACTCCCTATACACTCTTCTTCCCAACACAGGAATATGTTTTTTGCTTATGTACTATGCACATCATCGCTGGGCTTCATTAGCAGCATCAATGGGGATTTTTTGGGGCTTTGCAGGGGGGTTTGTAACATAAAAAAAATCAAAGGAACCCTTTATACTGTATATCTTTATCTACACCTATAGCAAAAAATTGTTGTCTTTCAAAGACCTACAGTACACTATATTAGCAAAAGTATTGGGACGTCTGCCTTTACACGAACATGAACTTTTAGTCCATAGGGTTCAATATTGAGATGGCCCACCCTTTGCAGCTATAACAGCTGGGAAGGCTGTCCACAAGGTTTAGAAGTGTGTCTTTGGGAATATTTGACCATTACTCCAGAAGCGCATTTGTGAGGTCAGGCACTGACGTTGAATGAGAAGGCCTGGCTCGCAGTCTTCGCTCTAATTCATCCCAAAGGTGTTCTATGGGGTTGAGGTCAGGACTCTGTGCAGGCCAGTCAAGTTCCTCCACCCCAAACTCGCTCATCCATGGTGGTGGTGTTTGATTTTTCACTGACACCCAGGAAATTGTAAAAGAAAATCAAAAGAACACAATTTAGGGGCGTTTCCTTGCCGATTTTCAATGCAGTAAAGCAACAGGTCTACTTTAACCACTTCCGGACCGACACAGGACGATATAAGTCCTAAGTTCGAAGAGGAATATCGTTAAGGCAGCAGCTAGCTGCCATAACCCCGGTATCCTCTTTTTCGTCCGGCGGTCCGGTTTCCGATAATCATGGTCCCTGTGGTCGATTCGCCGCAAGATCACTTTTATTGGCGGCAGGAGAGGGGACCCCCCCTTACCGGAGCTGTCTGCAGTGGCGGAGGCGATTGGATTTTGTGAGGGGAAGATGGCCCCCACCGGTCTCCATACCATTGCAGGGCGGAAGCGACGTCAAAACGTCACTTCCGCCCAAAGCTCTTAAAGGGCCATTTTTTTTTTATTGCATTTTAGTGTAAATATGAGATATGAGAGATGTTTATATTCCCTTTATATTCCCTTGTAATAGGAAAAAAAGCAAACAATTTTTTTTTTTTTTTAAAGAACAGTATAAAAACAAAAAATAAAAGGTAAAATCAATAAGAAAAAAAAAAAATGTTTTAAAAGCGCCCTGTCCCGCTGAGCTCGCGTGCACATACGTGAGTAGCGCCCGCATATGTAAACGGTATTCAAGCCCCACATGTGAGGTATCACCGCAATTGGTAGAGCGAGAGCAATAATTCTAGCCCTAGACCGCCTCTGTAACTCAAAATATGCAACCTGTAGAATCTTTTTAACATCGCCTATGGAGATTTTTAAGGGTAAAAGTTTGTCTCCATTCCACGAGCGGGCGCAATTTTGAAGCGTGACATGTTGAGTATCAATTTACTCGGCGTAACATTATCTTTCACAATATATACAAAAAACAAATTTTTAAAAATGGGCTAACTTTATTGTCTTATTTTTTAATTCAAAAAAGTGTTTTTACCAAAAAAAGTGCGCTTGTAAGACCGCTGCGCAAATATGGTGTGACAGAAAGTATTGCAACAACCACCATTTTATTCTCTAGGGTGTTATTAAAAAAATGTATAATGTGTGGGGGTTCTAAGTAATTTTCTAGCAAAAAAAAAACAAACTGATTTTAACTTGTAAACAACAAATCCCAAAAAGAGGCTTGGTCCTTAAGTGGTTAATGCTGGCCCCGCTGGCTGCTTATACTTTCAATACTTTGACTCCTCACAGCCTCATTTGCTCGGCCAAAGTTGAGGAACCATTGTGTAAACTTCCATTCACAACCCGGAGCTTACACAGGGCTAAGAGGTCTCTGCTTGCCCCCAACATGAGACAGTAAGGGGTATATTCACCAAACACCAGCACTGTCCTGTGGGAGGAAACAGAGTGGGGGGGGGGGGAGAGAGAGCAAAGAGGGAGTGATGGGATCAGTGTGTACTGATAGGAATAGGCTCATGTTACAGCCTTATTCCAAAATGGAATAAATTCATTATTTTCCTCAAAATTCTACAAACAATTCCCCATAATGACAACATGAAAGACATTTGTTCAAAATCTTTGCAACTTTATTAAAAATAAAAACACATCACATGTACATTAGTATTCACAGCCTTTGCCATGACACTCAAAATTGAGCTCAGGTGCATCCTTTTTCCACCGATCATCCTTGAGATGTTTCTACAACTTGATTGGCGTACACATGTGGTAAATTCAATTGATTAGACATGATTTGGAAAGGCACACACCTGTTTATATAAGGTCCCACAGTTAACAGTGCATGTCAGAGCACAAACCAAGCTATGAAGTCCAAGGAATTGTCTGTAGACCTCCAAGACAGGATTGTATAGAGGCCCAGATCTGGGGAATGGTACAGAAAAATGTCTGCAGCATTGAAGGTCCCAATGAGCACAGTGGCCTCCATCATCTGTAAGTGGAAGAAGTTTGGAACCACCAGGACTCTTCCTAGAGCAGGCCGCCCAATCAGGGGAGAAGGGCCCTAGTCAGGGAGGTGACCAAAAACCCGTTGGTCACTCTAACAGAACTCCCGCATTTCTCTGTTGAGAGAGGAGAACCTTCCAGAACAACCATCTCTGCAGCACGCCACCAGGCCTGTATGGTAGAGTGGCCAGACGGAAGCCACTCCTCAGTAAAAAGGCACATGACAGCCCATCTGGAGTTTGCCGAAAGGCACCTGAAGGACTCTCAGACCATGAGAAACAAAATTCTCTGGTCTGATTAAACAAAGATTGAACTCTTTGCCTGAATGGCAAGGGCCATGTCTGGAGGAAACCAGGCACCGCTCATCACCTGGGCAATACCATCCCTACAGTGAAGCATGGTGGTGGCAGCATCATGCTGTGGGGATGTTTTTCAGCGACAGGAACAGGGAGACTAGTCAAAATCGAGGGAAAGATGTATGCAGCAATGTACAGAGACATCTTTGATGAAAACCTGCTCCAGAGCACTCTGGACCTCACACTGGGGGAAGTTTCATCTGTCAACAGGACAACGACCCTAAGCACACAGCCAAGATAACAAAGGAGTGGCTACAAGACAACTCTGTGAATGTCCTTAAGTGGCCCAGCCAGAGCCCAGACTTGAACCTGATTGAACATCTGTGCAGAGATCTGAAAATGGTTGTGTCCCAACGCTCCCCATCCAACTTGATGGAGCTTGAGAGGTCCTGCAAAGAAGAATGGGAGAAATTGCCCAAAAATAGGTGTGCCAAGCTTGTAGCTTCATACTCAAAGACTTGAGGCTGTAATTGGTGCCAAAGGTACTTCAACAAAGTATTAAGCAAAGGCTGTGAATACTTATGTACATGTGTGTTTTATTCCCCATTTTTATTTTTAATAACTTTGTAAAGATTAAAAAAAAAAAAAAAATTCTTTCACGTTGTCATTATGGGGAATTGTTTGTAGGATTTTTAGGAAAATAATGAATTTAATCTATTTTGGAATAAGGCTACAACATAACATAATGTAGAAAAAGTGAAGCAATGTAAATACTTTCCGGATTCACTGTACATGTTACATGCAGGTAAATTAGTTGTAAACTCCAACTGAACGAGATTTAGTTTGATAAAGCATGATGTACCATAATTACCATTTTATTTAATTAAAAACTATTTTCACCCGTTATTGCTTCCCAATGCTGCTGATCTTCTGCAGTAATGGCTGCATGGCATTTCTAAAGGTCGGTTTCCTGATGGTAACAGTGGTCTAAGCCTGCATAATGTGTTGAAACATCCACAGGGTAAAATTTAGGGAGCACAAGACGGCCTCATACACGTGAGGTGTTTGATTTTCCCCTTGGAATGCCTTTTACCTCTGGCAGGAAAAAGCCGCTTAACCGCTTCCCGCCTGCTGTACGCCAAATGACGTCCTCAGCTTTGAGCGGGGATATCCAAATGAGGCCTGTAGCTCTTTCAAATATTGTCTTTTAGAGCCGGTGAATCTGTGCACCATAAGAATGATCATAGCGGCTGTTCCGCCGCTTGATCGTTCTTACAGGAGGCGAGAGGGGACCCCCCCTCGCCGCCCTCCGGTGCTTCTACCGACTCTCCGATACGATCGGTGAGTCGGACACAGGATCCGCCGGCCCCGGATGTTCAGAATAGAGATTTCCAGAGGACCAGATGGTCGCCGGAGTCTCTGTGATCGTTTGGAGGCCGGTCGCGATGTTATGACGTCACGCTCGACCTCTGTATTAAAAAAAAACGGCACCGCTTCGGCTGGGAAGCGGTGATTGTTTTTTTTTTTGTTTTTTTTTTATTTCAGGCTTCCCAGCCTAGTGGTGAGATGTGGGGTCTTATTGACCCCATATCTCACTGTAAAGAGCACCTGTCATGCCATATTCCTATTACAAGGGATGTTTACATTCCTTGTAATAGAAATGAAAGTGATCAAAAAAAATTTTTTGGGAAAAAAAAAAAGTGTCAGGCTAAAATAAATAAAGTAAAATAAAAAAAAAAGTTTAAAGCCCCCTGTCCCCATGAGCTCGCACACAGAAGCGAACGCATACGTAAGTCCTGCCTATATATGAAAACGGTGTTCAAACCACACATGTGAGGTATTGCCGTGAACGTTAGAGCGAGAGCAATACATTTGGGTCCTAGACCTCCTCTAACTCAAAACATGCAACCGGTAAAATTTTTTAAAGTGTCAGGGATTTTTAAGTAGCGAAGTTTGGTGCACAATTTTGAAGCATGACACGTTAGGTATCTATTTACTCGGCATAACTTCATTTTTCACATTATGTAAAAACATTGGGCTAACTTTAATGTGTTGTTTTTTTTTAAAGCACAAAACTTTTTTTTTTCAAAAAAAAAAAAACGCATTCGAAAAATTGCTGCGCAAATACCGTGCAAGATAAAAAGTTGCAATGACCGCCATTGTATTCTCTTTGCTAAAAAAATATTTATAGTGTTTGGGGGTTCTATGTAATTTTATAGCAAAAAAAATATGATTTTTACATGTAGGAGAGAAACGTCAGAATTGGCCTGGTAGGCAAGTGGTTAAAAAAAGTGCCAAAATTTGCATATTGCATATGGTGTTTAGGCGTCAAGCACTTGAGTGCTGGATTCCATTGGCCAGAATATAAAATGTATCCTGGTCATTGGAATGACGGCTCAAGTGCTAACTGCGTCTAGCGTTTAAGAGCGTTTAGACATTTAGAGCATTCAAGCATTTTGAAATGTTCTCTCCTGAATGTGCTGGTGATGGTTTTTTTCTGCCTGTAAACACTTCTCTTCTAATAAGCCTGTAAATGCCCAGGTGAGCATAGAAATGCTTTTACAGGCTAAAATAAAAAATACGCCTGTAAAAGTGGCATTTTTTTTTTACAGCCCCGTGTGCATGAGCCCTTAGTACACAGGGACAGATAGTTGTCACCCTTTAATAGGAAGTGCCTGAACAAGGACTTTCATGGCAGAATCAACAGATATTATTTTAATGAAGGCTGCATATTTAAACATATTAAATTTTTTTGAAATTACATGCAAAGCGCAGGGGTTTTTACATATACTTTAATGACTGCAGGTAAGTGCACTCACCTGTGTGACTGTACTACAGGATATGGGAAAGCTGCACGGCTTGGTATTAAGTGCAGTATTTTCAGACATTTAAGAATAGTTTAGACAGGATGCAATCGTTTAGCCACAAAATAAAGAACAGAATGGAACATATTCAATAAAAGTTATCAAATAAGGGGACATCAAAAGTCGGTGTGCCATTTTGCAGCAATCCCAAAAAAGTGGTATCCAATATACAGTAATGCCACTGACTAGGAACCATAACAGCAGATTTTGTGGCCCCAGTCACATGTTAAACACCTCTGCCAAAGATCCCAGTCTACCGCTCTGACCAGTTTCTATGTATGCGGTCTCTCCATCTGTACATTTAAGCAGAAGCCACATATTGCTTTACTGCAGAGAACCTATACAACAAGTCATCAGTCTTGTGTCATGTCTGTCTTGTTTGCTGTATTACAGGCTATGAAGGGAGGGCGGTCTCGTTGTTTCCCTCTGAGGTTGTATTTTGTACTGTAATCTCACTTTCCCAACCCTCGGGGAGCTGGACAACAACCGGAGCACAGTCCAGAGGATCCTCTTCAAAATCCCACTGAAATTTCTTGGTCAAATGGGCTCGGAATCGGATGGCTCTTCGCTTCAGGTCTTTATTCGTAGACTGAGAACATAGGAATGAGAAAAGAACCTGGAAAGAGGTAAACCATAGGTAATTAGTACTTTAAAAAGAGAATCTCCGTGTTCAGCATTGCTGCCCTACATGTGATGGCCCATATGCTATACCAAGTCATTGTTAAAAGGGAAAAGATCATCTTTCTGAACATATTTAGGGTGTAACATGCTCAGCATCTGACCCCCCCCCCCCTGACAGATCACTGTGAATCAATGAACTACAAGTACCGACAGCCTTTGCGGCTGTAGGCTTGTCGTTTTCAATTAACTACCAGGTTGCTAATGAGCACTCTAGGTAGGTCATTGAGCTTGTTGTCATTCAGTAATTGCCTGCCCGTATTGGAGGTATGGGCAGACAGCTACACAGTCAGTCTGCAGGAGCTGGCATTACACCCACAATCTGCTGATAGTGGGTGCAATGCTTTACAGGCTCCTAACAAACAAAAATAAAATAAATGCACATATTTTAACCTGCAAAAAAAATGTGCATTTATTATTTTTTTTGTAAAAGTGAATTTATCCTTTAAACCAGAATTCCACCTTTCCCATCACTTTAAAATATTGTATTGGGTTCAAATGAATGCTTACTGCTACAGAACAGTCCAGCCGCTGTGGAGGCTGTGACAAACTGCAGAAGCTTGTGCTACATAAAGTAAGCAATGCTGTCTTCCTGGCACTTCTCTTCTGTGTCTGGAAACAAACAGATTTGGTCCTAAGGCATGTCAGCCAATCAAGAACAGCCTTGTATTTTTTATCAATGCAGTCAAGATGTTCTCTGGTTGGCCGAGGTGAAGAGACACGTGGATGAGCCAATCGGAGAATGTGCTTTGTAGGACTCTCGGGCAGTGGGTTGGAATGGGAGGATAAGTAAAATTTAAAGCTTCACTTATAAAGAAGATAAAGTTGAGCTTTCTATGTAAATTTGGTTGCTTATGAATCGAAATCTGGTGATTTTTTTTTTTTCCAATTTGACACAGTTCCTGAAAAAGGGTCAGGTGCGGTTTTGACCATGCTGGGGTGTATTGACACCCTTTCATTTTCAAGGGAGCTTATGGAATGCTTGTTAACACATGACAAATTGTCATACTGGGTATTAAGTTGTACAGAAGTACTGAGTATTGGTATTGTTGCCGATTGCAACAGAAGGAGCAGCAAGGGGCCTTTACAAAGGCACTGCCATTGCTCCATAAAAAAAGGACATGGTGACAGTGTGGGAGATTTACTAAAATTGGTGCACTCAGAATCTTGTGCAGCTGTGCATGGTAGCCAATCAGCTTCTAACTTCAGCTTGTTCAATTTAGTTTTGACAATAAAACCTGGAAGCTGATTGGTTTCTCTTTAGAGCTGCACCAGATGTTGCTCTAGTTTTAGTAAATCTCCCCCAGTGTCTCTTTAACATTTGCTGACCAGCAATGTACCCGTACAATGCTAGACTTCAAGTGGTTATCCGGGGATGATGCCAGGCATCATCACGGTACCATTTTTTTAGAGCCAACGGTCGGCTCTCTAGTAAAAGCAATCCTAGCGGCTAATTAGTCGAATGCTTTTACAAGCAGCAGTAGGGGACATCCCCCTGCGGCTGTACTGATATCTTCTGTCCCACTAGGAGTCCTGATAGACCAGCTGGCGCTTCCGTCTGTGACGTCACATCGCTTGCCCGGATGTAAACGGCGCCATTTTTAAAAATCAAAAGCATTTGATCTCACCAATCTTGGTATGATCAAATGCTCTTAAAAAAGAAGTATGGGAATGAGGGTTACTGCAGATTCATACTTACCTAGGTGGATGCAGCATCAATCCGATGTGGCATCTGTCCCCTGGTGCCTCTTCACTGAGAACCGAGCCATCGAACATTGCCAATGGCTCGGTTCTCTCAGCCCCCCCGTCAATCAGCAGCTCTCCTGCTCTGCTCCTCCGTGCTCACTGGAGCGCTGAGTTGTGGAGGGGCAGGGAACAGGCGTCTCAGCGGCTCGCTGAGAGGCTGAGGCGGCTATCAGTCCAGGCACCTGGCGGATCCAGAATCCCAGAGTTGGGATGACGATGTCCCTGGACTAATATTGGTGACGTCAGCAGAGAGCAGACTTGAGACCACTCTCTGCCTAAAACGGGTCACAGCAGTGCAAAACGTGACCCATAGGAGAAGCCCAGCCAAACGAGCTTAGGCTGGACTTCTCCTTTAAGTGCAGAGGAGGGGTTTGGGGTCTTATAGACCCCAGATCTCTCCATAAAGAGTACATGTCACATCCCTTTTACTATCACAAGGGATGGTTACATTCCTTCTGACAACAATAAAAGTGATAAAAAAATATAATAAAAAGCAACTGTGTAAAAAAAAAAAAAATAATAAAAAAAAAAAGTAAAGTGCCCCTGTCCCACCATGCACAGGCAAACGTCAATCCTGCACGCACGTAAACAGCGATCATCCCACACATGAGGTATCACAAGCGTCAGATCATGGGCAGTAATTCTAACACTTCACCTCCTGTGTAAATGTAAAGTGGTAACCTATAAAGACTTTTAAAGTGTCGCCTATGGATAGTAAGATATATGTTGCTGTCGTTGCACAGGTGTGTACAATTTTAAAGCGTGGCATGTTTGGTATCTATTTACTCAACATACTATTTTATATTTTATCAAAAATTGGGTTATGTATTGTGTTTTTTTGCATTAAAAATTAAAAAAAAAAAAAAAGTGTATTTTGTTTTTAAAATTGCGTTTGAAAAACCACTGCTCAAATACTGTGTGGCATAAAATATTGCAAAACCCACCATTTTCTAGGGCCTCCACTTTAAAAAAAATATATATAATGGTCTAATTTTCTAGCAAAAAAAAAATACAGATTTTTACATGTAAACAAAAGTGTCAGAAAAAGGCTTGGAATTGGCATTGCAAGCTTAATCTAAGCCAGTACTGAGGCAGCCAAGGATTTGGCATTTCAGAAGGTTTTCAGCAATGACAGCCTTTCACCTACAGGTATACCATAATAAAGTTTACATTTACCTGCAAAGTGCTGGTCAGGAAGTTGTTCTGGGACACAATGTCTATGAAGAAGTCTGTGGGCACCTGGGCCAACTGGTGATACAGGATAGAGATGAGCTCATTGTACAGATCTAGGTGCTGTAGAGCGTAGGTCTCTGCTCGACACAGAAGGTTCAGCAAACTCTTCCATTGCTCAAACCCCTCATATACATTCCCCAGGAGGAAACACACAAAGGCGAACTGCAGTTCAGCTGAGGAAAAAATAAAAAGAGAACATTATATTTAAAAAAAAAAAGGGTAGATTATTGCAGAGTTCTGGAAAGGAAAGAGTACAGGAAGCTTCATGTCTTCAAACTGCACTTTTATGAAGTTATTTAAAGCTAAACTTCATTTGTAAATACACAAATTAAATATACAGTATAAGCTGTCTTACCAAAAGGTTTATTTTTTCTGTCCATCCAGTCCTAAGATTTACACAGCACAGCAAGGTGAATGATACCACTTGTCTGGCCTACTGACTCAGACAGAGCAACGGCCAACTGATGAAGTCATCCCTCTGCTCTCACCATGTTCATTGTACACACAACTGTATGCAGCACACCTGACTGGCTCCTAGGATTCCCCTCTCTCTGTGTCTGAGTATTGCTGTACAGGGGAATGCAAGAGGCTAATACCAAGTCAAATTTAGGAACTTGCATTACTTGCGTAAAAAACAAAAAAAAAAACAACATTTAACCGCTTCAGCCCCAGAAGATTTTACCCCCTTCCTGACCAGAGCACTTTTTGCGATTCGGCACTGCGTCGTTTAACTCACAATTGCGCGGTCGTGCGACGTTGCACCCAAAGAAAATTGACGTCCTTTTTTTACCACAAACAGAGCTTTCTTTTGGTGGTATTTGATCACCTCTGCGGTTTTTATTTTTTGCGCTATAAACAAAAAAAGAGCGACAATTTTGAAAAAAAAGAAAAAAAAAAAAAAAAAAACACAATATTTTTTACTTTTTGCTATAAAAAAATATCCCCCAAAAATATATAAAAAAGCAATTTTTTCCCTCAGTTTAGGCCGATATGTATTCTTCTACATATTTTTGGTAAAAACAAAAAAAATTGCAATAAGCGTATATTGATTGATTTGCACAAAAGTTATAGCGTCTACAAAATAGGGGATAGTTTTGTGGCATTTTTATTATTAATTTTTTTTTTTTTTTTTTAGTAATGGTGGCGATCTGCGATTTTTATTGGGACTGCGACATTATGGCGGACACATCGGACAATTTTGACACATTTCTGGGACCATTGGCATTAACACAGCAATCAATGCTATAAAAATGCATTGGATTACTGTAAAAATGTCACTGGCAGTGAAGGGGTTAACCACTAGGGGGCAATCAAGGGGTTAATGTGTTCCCTAGTGTGCGTTCTAACTGAATGGAGGGGACTGTGTAGGGGAGATGACAGCTCGCTGTTCATACTCTGTATGAACAGACGATCTGTCTCTTCTCCCCTCGGAGAACCAGAAACTGTGTGTTTACACACAGATCCCAGTTCTCCGTGTGCCAGCGGCGATCGCGGAAGCCCGGCGGTGATCATGACCGCCGAGCACCGCATTGGGTCGGGGGGCGCGCCCCTAGAGTCCACAGGGCGAAGTGATGTTACATAACGTCTTTTTGCCCAGCTGTGCCATTCTGCCGCAGTACAACTGCGGCGGCTGGTCGGCAAGTGGTTAATGAAATACTATGCCTTTGTGGAATTTCTCATTTATTTATATCTTCTGTGTCAAACACAAGGCCCATGGGCCGAATCCGGCCTGCCAAGCCTTTTTATGTGGCCCCCGCACCACTCCTGCAGCACCCCCTTGTCTCTGCCTCCACCTCATCTCAGCAGTCAACCGCAGAACTCCTCCACCAGATCCTGCGCTCTTCTGTGTAGCATCAGCACCCCCTTGTCTCTGCCTCCCCTGGTCTCAGCATTCACCAGACTCCGACAGCTGACTCCAGGCCTTCCCTGGCCCTATTCCAGACCCTGCACTTTCTGCTTCCCAGCTCCACTCCCGGCTGCTTTCCGGCAGCAGCACAAAGTAAGGAATAGTGGGGGACTCTCAACTTCTGATGGTGGCGAGGGTCTTGACATCTGATGTAAGGGGGAGTGGAGTGCTCTGGACATCTAGTCTAACAGATACAACAGGCTAATGCGGCCTGCGATAAAATGGAGTTTGATACTAGTGGTCCACCAAAATGAAAATTCCAAAAACCGAAACGGGCAGTTCTAAAAATTGATTATATATATATATATATATATATATATATATATATATATATATATATATATATATATATATATATATATATATATATATATACTTATTACACATACACTTTTTATTTATAATTGTATTATATTTTCATTTTTTAATATTATGAATTTAAATGACTATGAATTCATTTTCGGCCATTATCAGCACCTTTTCGGGTGATAGGTCACTTTCACACTGAGCAGTTTTTGAAGCGCTTTTGCGTTAAAAAAAAAAAAAAAAAAAACGCAAGAAAAGCTCAAGAGAAATGCATCCCTTTAAATTCTATGTATGTCTTCACACTGGTCCCTTGCGCTTCCGCTGCAGTTTGAAGACCAGGTTCAAACCTGTGCGGCCGCCCAGGCCGCGGTTTGTGTGGGCACGACCGCCCATTCATTTGAATGGGCGGTCTTGCCCTGCGACAAGCAGTAAATAAGTCCTTGCATTATTTTTAAAATCGCAGTCCGCACGGGAACTGAGATTCAATTTCCAGTGCGGGCGGCATGCCATTAGGATAATTGGCATCCACCCACAGGCTCCGCATTTCTCTGTGTGGTTGGTTGCGTCTGCCGGTATTTTTGCAATCCCTGCAGCTGCACCACCGGCACAGATGTGAACCTAGTCTTAAAGCGGAGTTCCACCCACAAAATGGAACTTCAGCTTTAAGTGCTGGTGATCCCCTGACATGCCACATTTGGCATGTCATTTTTTTTGGGGGGGGGGGGGGAGGAGTGGGTACCCTGTTTCTAGAGAGGCACCCAGCTCCCACTTCCTCCCTTGGCGCCGGAAAGAAGATCACCTCTGCCCCCTCCCTCCCTGCAATCTTCTGGGACACGTCACTGGTCCCAGAAGATTGCCCAGCCATTCACAGCGTGCAGCGCGGCTCACGCATTCGCAGTGCGCGCCCGGCTCACGCATTCGCAGTGCGCGCCCGGCTGTGAAGCCACAGCCGGGTGCCCACAGTTAGAATTCCGGTTACTATGGAGAGGAGCGAGGCTTCATACGCCCACATCGCTGGACCATGGGACAGGTGAGTGTCTGATTATTAAAAGTCAACAGCTACACTTTTTGTAGCTGCTGACTTTTAAATGGGTGGAACTCCACTTTAAGATCCTGCTTGCTGCATTTTTGGTGCATATTTGGTCAGTTAAGAAAAAGAAAAAAAAAAAAAAAACGCACCTCCCCATTGAAATGCATTGAAAACCCGGCAAAAATGCATCAAAAATGCACCTGTGTTGCGTCGTTGATGTGGTTTTTGACTCACATGACCTATGAAAAATGCACCGGTAAAGTCGTACACGTTTTTTTGGCAGCCATTATTGGCACCTTTTTTTCTATTGCCAAAATGCTGATAACCCTATTTTCAGCTGATAACTTTCGGCGGCGGATACATCGGTGCATCCCTATTTAAAACCCCTGATCTAGATCATAGTACAGTTATTAGTAGTTGGTCACATTTAACAGGACTTGTTCTGTAATTAATATTGAGGACATTCAACATTGCAGAAGCTTTGAATCTTCTCTAGAATTACAGAACAAGTCCAGCTAAATGTGACAAACTACTACTAGCCATATAATAATATAACACAAACAGAGCTGCAATTATTTCTGTCTTTTGAATCTTTAGCTGTAATGAGGTGATATGCAAAGTGCAGTAAACCATAGCAACCAGTCAGCAATCACCTTTAATTGCTCATATGGTTGTAGACGTGTGAGAGTAGAAATCACACTGGTTGATACGCATCGCTAAACTTTATGCTGTATTACCAATGCAGAAGGTTTTCTGCCTTTGAAGTTTAGGCATAAACTCATCCTCGCCCTCACGGCTTGGCTTTTCTCACCCCAACACTGATTAGCCATGCTGCTTCAGAGTACTGGATTTCTAAGGACTGATTTCACTGGGCTTAAAGAGTAAATAGCAACGCTGAAACTGATCAGCGGGGCTTCAAAGAAGGAAAAGCCATGAAAATCAGAAAGAGGGGCAAAAGCTCATATATTTGCTGCAAGAGCTGTGAAAATGTGACCTTCTACAGAAACTGCTAAAATAAATAAATATAATATGTGCCCCTTTCACATGAGCCCTCTGTGAAGAAATCTACGGTGCACTGTTTTTCAGAGGGTGTCAAGAGCAGCGGCTACCAGTCATACAGGCCCCATTCACACTTTGCGTAGGGGGAGCTCGCAATTATGTGTGGGTGATTTTTACATGATTCCATGCGTCACGCATAGGACAGCCTATTCACTTCAATGGATTGCCCGATGCCGGTTTGTCACCCAAAAGAAGCTCCTGCTCCTTGTTGGGCGACAAGCTTGACGCGATTTTTTTAAAGTCGCGTTTCGCTGCAATCATGGCAAAATCACACCGCGTTTGAAGTGCCTTTTAAAATGAATAACACCCAAACTTTACACAGACTGCCACGTGATTGTGAATCGCGGACAGAACTGCGATTCCAAGTTGCCAAGTGTGAACGGGGCCTTAGGAGACCACCTCCTGAATGTGTCTTTTTTTAGGCTGTTCTTTTTTTTCGAACCCAAGGGGGATTTTGTATTGAATTACCATGCACTGAGTCTTTGGATCGCAGTTGTGGCGCAGACCCATTGACCTCAATGAGTGAGTTTGACAGGTGGTGTCACTTGTCAAACTCGACAAATGGAGTTAAATTTGCCCCAGCCACAAAGCATCACTGCGTTGCAATGTGCATGAGTATCATCCCCTTTGGCTGCCATAGTAAGTTTTACCACCCCTTTGCGGTCTGTGTGAAAGGGGCCAAACGTCTTACTATTTATAAGGGCTATTAAAGAATATTGATTCCAAGAGTAATTTTATTGCCAAATCAAGGTAATTACCGCTCCAGGTGCCATCGCTTGTGTTCACACCGTCCTAGTATATAGGAGATGAAGGGTGCCGGCTTAGCAAAGTCAAATGGCAGAAAAATGGAAAAAAGAACGGCCGCACTTCAAAATAATGCCTTTATTAAATAAAGCTTGATCCATACATCAATCAGAGACACAGGTCCAGATGGTACTGACGCGTTTCGCACTGTTAATGGTGATTAATCATAGCAACCATAGTAATTTTCCCGGTTAGAGTAAACCAGACCATGCTTTATATGGTTTTTTTTTGCCTTTCTCTGGGTTCACTGTAGGTTTAGGTTTCAGTGGATGCAAGTATTTATTTTTTATTTTTATTTGATGGACTTTTTCAATCTATTAAAGAGCATTCCCTTGAGCTGGGGGCTGCATGGAAGGCCACTAGATTTAACAGGTTTGCCAGCAATTAAACAGGTGAATGTATGCAAGTCTGTGAATAAAAGAGACACGAACAGCACACCTAATGGGCAAAGGTGTAAAGGGCAAACTCTGCATGCACACATAAAACATTTTCACTGACCTAGTATATCCAAAGGCTTTTCTGGGTAGTGTTCATCCATCAGCTGACCTAGAGCGTAGGACAGGTCAATGCTGTGCTGTGTGACTTCAGCCGGAGTAGCATTCGCTGGGTACATTTTCTCTGGAAGAGTGCTAAAGCGGATCTGTGTTCCTTCTTTTTGTTTCATCTGTGGAAGTCTTGACATGCCCTCCTTATAGTTCTGACACATCTTGTCATATCTAAACATTGAGCAAATGTATCAGTGCAAGTGTATATCACATGATCCTATACAGTGAGGGGAAAAAAAGTCTATAATTTTAACGGGAGGTTTATTTTAACAGTGAGAGACAGAATAACAACAAAATATCCAGAAAAACACATTTCAAAAAAGTTTTAAATTGATTTGCATTTTAATGAGTGAAATAAGTATTTGATCCCCATCAATCAGCAAGATTTCTGTCTCCCAGGTGTCTTCTATACAGGTAACAAGCTGAGATTAAGAGAGTGCTCCTAAAGGGAGTGCTCCTAATAGTTGTTACCTGTATAAAATACAACTGTCCAAAGAAGCAATCAGATTCCAATCTCTCCACCATGGCCAAGACCAAAGAGCTGTCCAAGGATGTCAGGGACAAGATTGAAGACCTAAGGCCGGAATGGGCTACAAGACCATCGCCAAGCAGCTTGGTGTGAGGGTGACAACCATTGGTGCGATTATTCGCAAATGGAAGAAACACAAAATGCCTGTCAATCTCCCTCGGTCTGGGGCTCCATGCAAGATCTCACCTCGTGGAGTTTCAATGATCATGAGAACGGTGAGGAATCAGCCCAGAACTACACAGGAGAATCTTGTCAATGATCTCAAGGTAGCTGGGACCATAGTCACCAAGAAAACAATTGGTAACACATTACGCCGTGAATGACTGAAATTCTGCAGTGCCCACAAGTCCCCCTGCTCAAGAAAGAACATGTACAGGACTGTCTGAAGTTTGCTAATGAACAATCTGAATGATGCAGAGGAGAACTGGGTGAAAGTGTTGTGGTCAGATGAGACCAAAATCAAGCTCTTCGGCATCAACTCAACTCGCTGTGTTTGGAGGAGGAGGAATGCTGCCTATGACCCCAAGAACATCATCCCCACCGTCAAACATGGAGGTGGAAACATTATGCTTTGGGGGTGTTTTTCTGCTAAGGGGACAGGACAACTTCACCACATCAAAGGGACAATGGGCATTGAAAATTGGTCGTGGATGGGTATTCCAGCATGACAATGACCCAAAAGATACCACCAAGGCAACAAAGGAGTGGCTCAAGAAAAAGCACATTAAAGGTCCTGGAGTGGCCTAGCTAGTCTCCAGACCTTAATCCCATAAAAAATACGTTGAGGGAGCTGAAGGTTCGAGTTCCCAAACGTCCGCCTCAAAACCTCAATGACTTAGAGAGGAGCTGCAAAGAGGAGTGGAACAAAATCACTCCTGAGAATTATGCAAACCTGGTGGCCAACTACAAGAAACGTCTGACCTCTGTGATTGCCAACAAGGGTTTCTCCACCAAGTACTAAGTCATGTTTTGCGAAGGGGTCAAATACCTTATTTCACTAATTAAAATGCACATTTTTTAACTTTTTTAAAATGCGTTTTTTCTGGATTTTTTGTTGTTATTCTGTCTCTCACTGTTAAAATAAACCTATCATTAAAATTATAGACTGATTATTTCTTGGTCAGTGGGCTAACGTACAAAATCAGCAGGGGATCAAATACTTTTTTCCCCTCACTGTATACACATCTGCAAAATGCTCAAACAACAAACCATGAAACATCCTTTCAGGTCCATGCTGTCGCAAAAGGAGGCCATACAGTGGTTATAGAAAAAGAATCACACCCCCCCCCCCATTTTATAATATCACACAATAACATTGCACCACTTTTTGGTTTACTGAATTTATATTTTCAGAAAAAAATACACTGAAATTAAGTTTAGTGCACACAAACACAAAATAATACCCAATTTTTTGTAAAAAAGATGAGCTTGCATCAAGTAAATAGATACCAGAATATGCCAAATCTGAAAATGACATGCACCCATGAAAATGGCACAAAACTACAGTACCCAGATTTGTCCATAAGTCATACTTTAACACTAACACTGAAAGATGGCCCTAGAATTATTCCTTGCACTTAAATGTGTGTAGTGATACAATTGTCGTTTTCGACATGTATGCACGTGGGTGCACAACCGAAACCGACAGTGTGTAAAAATAAATAAATAATCTTTCTAATTTAATTAATGTGGTTGGGCGTTTTTGCATTGAAGCCAACGGGACGCAATTTTGCACTGAAGTCAACGGGGACGCAATTTTTCATGGAAGTCAACGGGGACGCAATTTTGCACAGAAGTCAACGGGGACGCAATTTTGCACAGAAGTCAACAGGGATGCAATTTTGCACAGAAGTCAACGGGGATGCAATTTTGCACAGAAGTCAACAGGGATGCAATTTTGCACAGAAGTCAACGGGGACGCAATTTTGCACAGAAGTCAACGGGGACGCAATTTTGCACAGAAGTCAACGGGGATGCAATTTTGCACAGAAGTCAACGGGGACGCAATTTTGCATGGAAGGCAGCATGCCATTATCGGCACCTTTTTTTTTTTTCTATCGTCAAAACGCTGATAACCCTATTTTCAGCTGATAATTTTCAGTAGCTAATATATCAGTGCATCTCTAACTACAGTATACTGTACAGCAGATCGATGGTCAAAAAGCACAATCAGAGCGGCAACAAGGTCATATGTAAACATTCTAAACTAACAAACAGAAACAATTATCCCATTATTGCAAGGCCATCGCACATGGCATCTCACGTGTCCAAAAAGCAGATACAGACCACCAGGGTGCCAATCCCAAAAAGTTGGGATGGGTCCCAATACTGGAGTTTTGATGGTACAAAAAATGAGGGGGGGGGGCGCATAATAAGGCTGATACACTCTTATGTGATAGCAAAGTGCAGGTGACAGGTTCTCTTTAAGCAGGCCCTAATGTCACAGACTGTGCTCTTTCCCGGCCAGAGGGGCACGAAATTGACAAATTTGAACCGTGAAGTGTTCAAATCTGAGCGCTTCCAGGTTCATTCATCACAGGTGAGATCAGCACCTTTTGCAGCAAGTGCTATGAAGCCACTTGAATCATTTCTACTACATAGCCAGCAACCAGGAGAAAATGCCAAAGTGCTTTTAGCAGCTGAGAATCTGTTTCAATGTTGGCTCTGCCCCCCGATATAATACTTTATTCAGCAGCAGCAAAAGGTTTATTGATTTTAACTAAACACATATAAAATAAAGTAACTGAATGCAAGGCAAAGCAACATGTGCACTTAAAAATGTAAGTCCAGCCAAAACTTGAGCTAATTTTTTTTCAGTTTTCAATACAGTGGGAAATTAGAACCCTTGTTTAGTTTTTACTGTTTTTTAGGGATTTCCCCTTACATATCTACCTTTTTTCACTCACCCATCGATTTTAGCCATTGGGAGCAAACAAAGGTAGCAGTTTGTAAGCTACAAGAGGTAGGTCAGGACCACAGATTTGGTATGAGCAGGCAATTTTGTGGCGTAAATAGTAAGGCTTACACTTTTAATACAGTTAAACCTAACCTTTAATCCTTGTACAGATTATCAAGAGAAAAAACATATTCTCAATAGGTAGACATAACAAACAGCTCTTACTACAGATAATGAGAAATTAAGTCAATATCACAATGAAAAATGCACAGTGTGGCGCTATTAAGTGAATACAAAAAAAGTAAGCATAAATATTTAAATCAAAAACATCTCATGTGAGCATTTGTGACAGTGACTAGTGAAAAAGTAACACATATGTGTATATAGATGAATTAAGCATCAAAGGCAAAATCAAATATAGAGTCCATAACACCAAAAAGAAAAGTCCGTGATGGCAGTGTGTAAATGGTATACAGGTATACTTCTTGTATATGCAGGAAGATCAATTAGACCCGGTAGCCTGGTAGATGAATGGACCATAAACGACCAGAGGTGCACAGAAATTTAAAAACGGTGCCAGGACCATCACCAGAAGATATGGAGGCTTACCAGAAGTAGTGGCCTGAAATAGCATATGCTAGAACAGGTCAAGTAGGCTTGGTGACCAATATCCCTCTATAATGTGTACTTGTCTCAATCCAGAGAACTAAGTGTAATTTCTCTTTGCTGCCCTGTTCTTCTATTATCAGCATGAGTCGCTTCTGACAAGTTTTCACGATACCAATAGGTAAAACAACAGGGGAGCTTCAGTTCACAGCCTGTGAGTGACAGCCTCAGCTCTGTACCTGTGTGCTGGGGGTGTGTCCCTTCCCTCCAATCATCTCTTTTCACTGAGCTCTATAGAGTAACTTCATCTCCCTGCCACCTGCTTTCCGAAAGCTCAGGTGAGCTTTATAAATCCTACACTTTGAACAGCGCCATCTTTCCGCGCCTTTACTTCCCCGACCCGGGCTCTGCCACTTTTACCCTTTCATGGGGGGGGTGACCAAACGATTCCACTTCCCACACAACTCCTAATCCTCACCCCGTCTTCAGTCTCTTTCCGCAGGACACAAAATAAAAACTGCTTCTATCACTCTCCATGTGAACTGAAGCTCCCCTGTTGTTTTACCTATTGGTATCGTGAAAACTTGTCAGAAGCGACTCATGCTGATAATAGAAGAACAGGGCAGCAAAGAGAAATTACACTTAGTTCTCTGGATTGAGACAAGTACACATTATAGAGGGATATTGGTCACCAAGCCTACTTGACCTGTTCTAGCATATGCTATTTCAGGCCACTACTTCTGGTAAGCCTCCATATCTTCTGGTGATGGTCCTGGCACCGTTTTTAAATTTCTGTGCACCTCTGGTCGTTTATGGTCCATTCATCTACCAGGCTACCGGGTCTAATTGATCTTCCTGCATATACAAGAAGTATACCTGTATACCATTTACACACTGCCATCACGGACTTTTCTTTTTGGTGTTATGGACTCTATATTTGATTTTGCCTTTGATGCTTAATTCATCTATATACACATATGTGTTACTTTTTCACTAGTCACTGTCACAAATGCTCACATGAGATGTTTTTGATTTAAATATTTATGCTTACTTTTTTTGTATTCACTTAATAGCGCCACACTGTGCATTTTTTAGTTGTTCTGTTTTCCCTGAGTCTACGGGTGTGTTGGCTGCTTACTTAGTTTGTTTAGCGCAGCGCTGTATCATATTTCCTAAAATTTTGTTTACAATATCACAATGATCCACCCTCCCCTGAATGCTGGACCAAAGAGGTTAAGATCAAGAAATCTATATCTAACAGTATTCAGACAGCAATTCTGATTAAGTGAGCATGAAAAAACAGACATTAGACCCAGCTAGGCCAAGCTCCATAACCTCCCATGCTTTCATATTTACCTGGGCAAGTTGTGTTTAGCACGATCCTCTGTGTGGGTCATCTTCTCAGTAGGAAGGACCTCTGGGAAAGAGCATATTGTCCCACAGGCAGGCTGATACTTTAGCATGGCCTCTTTAGTAATGTGACTGGTTAAGGATACCCAATGACGCAGGCTGTCATAAGGGTACGGCCCCAGGAATGGGTCCAAGGAAGGAAGCTGTTCCCGTAGATTTTCAGCCTCCTCTTGGGAGGTAGCATCCATCTCCTCTCTTTGAGCATCGAACTGCAGGAGGTGGATGGCTCTCTGCTCCAGAAAGAAGAAAATGCCAGAGCGTGGCCCAGTTTCCCCAGCAGCTCCCCTCAGCCTCTTCACACTATAGTGGATAAAGTGAAGTCCAGGGGGCACCATCTTCACCCCTCGGAAACGAGGGCCAGCTTCCCAGCTGTTTAAGTCTATGCCGAATTCTGTGCCCTCTGGAACACCCAAAATCACAAGTGTGGCCCCTTCAAAGAACAGCTTCCGGGCCAGATCAGGATCCATTTCTGTGGACGAGTTTGCCATTTCTTCAAAATAACAAGAAAAATGAAGTCAATTACTATGCAAGACAAGGTCGTGCCACTCAAGTTCTTCTAGTTGAAGGCTCAATAAACATTAGAGCAGATTTTCACTTCCCCCTCCCAAATTATAACCCATTATATATATATATTTTTAACAACCACTGCTTACCTGGTGGTGTGTCTAGAACATTTCAGATACTCACCCACATGGCTCGGTCCCGCATTGCCATATTTGATTCAATATCATTGACAGGCTGCCGGCTGTTCCGGGTTCGGTCGCCATGCCTCCCGATGATGCGCCGGTAGGCCCTCCCCCTCCTCCTTACCTGAACGTCTATGCCTGTTATGCTTGTTACATATCCCAGAAGGCAAAGGAAGCACAGAGCACGGCATGTAAACCTACCTATACATGTAGAGGACTGGAGGAGGGGTGAAGTTTTCTGAAGAAGGGTGAAGAGCTGCTTTAAGCACAAATTTTCATACATTTTCTAACCTTTTACTATAAAAATTAAGGAAGTCGTGTTTCTTTCTTCCAATGTTAAAGTGAACCTTTTAAGTGGGCACACACAGATAAAAGATCCTTAATTTTGCACAGTAAACTAGACATCGATTATTTTCCAGAATTTATGGGATCCTCAGACCATTGTCTTGTTCTGGAGACAGTGTAGACCCTCCACCCCCTTTACTTCTGATTGTCCCACTTCTCATCTCTATCCCCATTTTTTCATGACCTTCATTTGTGTAAGGCCCTCGGCCTAAGTTCAACCAAATTATTTTCAATATATGTACATAACTCATGTTTCTGTTGCCCGTTGTCCTATTATGCTGTGTACCTTGAAAATCCTTAAATTAAATTAAGAGTTATTTGACCCAAAAGACCATAATTTTGTCAGAAATCAAAAACACATTTTTGTAATTCTTTAACTAACCTCTTGCCAACCACCCGCCGTCATTATACTGTGGCGGGTCGACGCGATCCCGCGAGCCGTCGTAGCTGTACGTCGGCTCCTTTAAGCGGGATAGCGCCCGCTGCACTGCGGGGGTGCCGATGCTCGTGGCCGGCGGTTGCGATGACCACCGGCCACGAGCCATCATGGGCATGAGAGGCAGAACAGGGACGTGTGTGTGTGTGTGTGTGTAAACACACAAATCACTGTTCTGTTCTGAAGGGACGACAGATCGTGAGTTCCTAATAGCTAGGAATCACGATCTGTCATTTCCACTAGGTCTGTCCCCTCCCCCTCAGTTAGAAACACACACAGGGAACACAGTTAACCCCTTCATCGCCCCCTAGTGTTAATCCCTTCCATGCCAGTGACATTTTTACAGTAATCAGTGCATTTTTATAGCACTGATCGCTGTATACATGCCAATGGTCCCAAAAATGTGTCAAAAGTGTCCGATGTGTCTGCCATAATGTCGCAGTCCCGATAAAAATCGCAGATTGCGGCCATTACTAGTAAAAAATAAAAAAAAAATAATAATAATAAAAATGCTATAAATCTATCCCCTATTTTGTAGACGCTATAACTTTTGCGCAAACCAATCAATATATGCTTATTGCAATTTTTATTACTAAAAATATGTAGAAGAATACATATCGGCCTAAACTGAGAAAAAAAACGCTTTTTTTTTTTTTTAAAAAAAGGGGGATATTTATTATAGCAAAAAGTTCAAAATATTGTGTTTTTTTCACTCTTTTTCGCTCTTTTTTTTGTTTATAGAGCAATAAAAAAAACGCAGAGATGATCAAATACCATCAAAAGAAAGCTCTATTTGTGGGGAAAAAAAAGGACGTCAATTTTGTTTGGGTGCAACGTCGCACGACTGCATAATTGTCAGTTAAAGCGACGCAGTGCCGAATCGCAACAAATGGCCTGGTCATTCAGCAGCCAAATCTGCGGGGCTGAAGTGGTTAAAATAATGCAAGCAGCAAAGTGCAGCATCATAGACACCAAACCATCTTGTACTGGTCAGCCTTCAGTAGAGTCAAATCCAGTTGTTATGAGTTACGATACTTTGCTCCTTGTACTTGCGAAAGGATATATTTTGGAAAAAACAGCATACATCAGCAGGCAAGGAATACAGCAAGGAAACTGGCTGACTATATTTGCTTTAGTACTATCTGAATCACTGACCTGGGAAAAGCATGCAGCTAGAGAAGATGGAAAAATGTTGCAACTCCAGATCTGCAATGCTTGTTTCAGATCAGAGAGTCAAACTATTGAAGCCACTGGATTACCATGACATCCAGTGATAGAGTCATTTCAGAAGGAAACGTCAGCAATGGCAGCCTGCTTATTTGATCAGTAAGAAAGTCCTTAAAGCCCAACTCTGGGAATTTAAAAAACTACCACCCTTGCAGCGCCTTACGCCCCGCTCCCAAACATGCGCACACACTGTAAGGGTTAAATGTGTAGGGGATAGGGAGTAAGGTGTAATATCTCTCCAGAGCTCTGCTCTGAGCTGTGGACAGGCCAATCTAGAGGATAACTCACCCTCAAATTGATTTCTGCATTTAAAAAAGAACTACCTAAATCTTGGGGTCACCTGAAGCTGCAGTCCTGAGACTTCTTTTCTCTCCTGTTTACATCTAAGGTGAGCCTTCTTCTGATGTCCACATCAATGCCCGTGTCACATGGACAGTTCCTATTGGTTGCAGCGGCAGGGTCCTCTCTGGATTCAGAAGATGAGTGACATCTGCTTGAGCTGACAGCAGGGGAGTGTCTGGTGAGAGACCATCTGTAGTGCTGGATTACTCGTTACCTGCACCTGGAAGTGGTGTCTCTTTCCCAGAGGGTTGAATTTTGAAGTAGACCTTAACGGTTTTATTAATAATTTTTGATTCGATTTCATCGATTCGTTAGGTTATGGATTTGCTCTAGTTTACTGTAATAGGCTTTGAGTATATATATATATCGCATACACAGTTTGCTGTTACCAGACTTGCATGTTTATATACCATTTTTAGTACCGTATATACTCGAGTATAAGTCGAGTTTTTCAGCACATTTTTTTGTGCTGAAAGTGCCCCCCTCGACTTATACTCGAGTCAAGCACTTTTCTGCAGCAAAAAATTTCATTTTCCGAACCAACTTTGGGGCCCCGTATCTCAGGGCCACTTGGTGCTAGGAACCCCAAATTTGGTGTGCAAACCCAGTGGAACTGGTACCACAATATATCCAAAGCTGAAGTTCCTAGCACTAAGTGGCCCCGATGTATGGGGCCCCAAAATCGGTTCAGAAAATGTCATTCTCTGCTGCAGAAAAGTGCTTGACATTTTCTAAACCGACTTTGGGGCCCCATATCTCAGGGCCACTTGGTGCTAGGAACCTCAAATTTGGTGTACAAACCCAGTGGAACTGGTACCATAACATATCCAAAGCTGGGGTTCCTAGCACTAAGTGGCCCTGAGATACGGGGCCCCAAACCGGTTCGGAAAATGTCATTCTCTGCTGCAGAAAAGTGCTTGACATTTTCTGAACTGATTTTTGGGGCCCTGTATCTCGGGGCCAGTTAGTGCTAGAAACCCCAACTTTGAAAAATTTATGGTGCTAGTTCCACTGGGTTTGCACACCAAATTTGAGGTTCTTAGCACTAAGTGGCCCCGAGATACGTGGCCCCAAATTCGGTCAACTGTGTCCATCTGCAGCAATGTCATTTCGGGACCCTTTGGGTTCAGAGACCCCAAATTTTGGCTGCAGCTAGGGGGCATCTAGGAACCCTTAACTACCGAGTTTGAAGTTCAGGGGACCTATGGCTGCAAATGGGCACAGTGATGCTGCAAATGGGCATTGTTGACCCTCTTTTCCACTTACAGTAGCTGTGCATTTTTCACCCTCGTCTTATACTCGGGTCAATAAGTTTTTCCCATTTTTTTGTGGTAAATTAGGGCCTCGACTTATACTCGAGTATATACGGTAATATAGTATATTTTTTTAGAAGATCTAGGCAGGATGAGGGGTGGAGGTAGATGGATTATATGGGGGGCCGACCAGTGGAAACTAAGCAATATGACCCTGACTCATCTACCTCTAGCAATTTTATGTATAGATAGGATGCTAATTAGAAGTGTTTTTATTATGTATGTTTTCAACCATTCATTTTAGTTTATTTCAGATCACTCCACTTGAGCGGGTTATGTCACATTCAGTGATGATTAGGAAATGAGTGGCGATATAAAATATACGTCTGGTTTTCAGATATGCTGGTTTGACATAACAGGCGGGGGGGTATCTATAATAATGTTAACGATTTTTTATATATTGTTATTTTCATATTGTGTGTATGTACCCACTGTATAAAGATGTAATGTCGGTGGTGTATTGCGGGAATGGGGACATAAGAAGTGCGCATGCGCAGGGGATTCATTTTCGCCCGTCATTGGTATGAAGTGAATAAAAGGATTGATTGCCGTGCCATACAGCCAATCCCATGATTAAGTCTGTGACGAAACATGTCGGGGCGTGGCTGTACGGCAATCATCAACGTGTGATGCGATACGCTGTGATTCGATACGCTGCACCAGAAAGTGGAAGCTCGGGTCTGAGGAGTGGGTGAGATTGTTATCAGCTACCGCACACCTTGGGTCCGCCGTGACCGGAATACATCGCTCTAAAACTGCATGGAAGTTCTCTGCTGCGACAATATTTTGCGTGCTTTGAATTTGGACTTATGTGAGTGTAATGGTGGAAGATTACGAAATATTTTATTAAACTGGTTTTACGTTATCACACTATTGGAGCACTTTTTTTATCATTTACATGTGGAGAGATCCTTGGTTTACACGGCTGGAGTTCGGAGATTATTTTTAACCCCTTTTTGTGTGGTTTAGGGCGATTTTAGCCAAACACGAGAGTGTGAGGCAAATCAAGCTGGTGAGTGCGAGCTTTGAGGGGAGTGGAATCGCTTGTGGTGGATGAATAGAAGAACAGTGCACTGGAATTACTTCATTGGATTGTTTTTTTCCCCGTTGTTTAATGGACTTTTTAATACACAGTATATGTTCATCAAAAGAAATCCTTTTTTTTGTTTAGCTTTTGTGTTCACTTGTCACAGAGTGATAGAAATTTATTAATGTCACTTACTATGCCGTGTACACACGACCGGACTTTTTGACAGCAAAGGTCCGACGGAACAATTAGATCGTGTGTGGGCTTCATCTGACCTTTTCTGTCGAAAAATCTGACGGACTGTATAAATAGAACATGTTTCAAATCTTTCCAACGGACTTGAATCCTATCGAAAAAATCTGTTCGTCTGTATGCTAGTCCGACGGACCAAAAACGACACAAGGGCAGCTATTGGCTACTGGCTATGAACTTCCTTATTCTAGTCCGGTCGTACGTCATCACGTTCGAATCAGTCGGACTTTGGTGTGATCGGTTGTAGACAAGTCCACTCCGTCAGAACTCCGTCAAAAAGTCCTTCGGACTTGAGTCCAAGGAAAAGTCCAGTTGTGTGTACACGGCATTATTGTTTAAAAATTATTACGTTTGATATCAGTGTCTTTCACTTGTTATAAGGTGATATGAACATTTGTAACACAGGCAATTTTATTGTATCCACTGTTTATTTTTATTGAGATAGATCACTTCTATTTCTTTATTGCATTTAGCACGGCTATTTTAAGCGCCACTATTTATTACACTATTTTGGGTTTGCTAGAATAGAGGATAAAATACTGTTTACACACTTGTCCAATTTAAGTGGCAGCTCTAGGTATCACAGCAAATTCATCCAGGAGCCCAGTGGTGGGATTACAAGTGCAGACGGGATGAACTTGTTTACCATCAGGTTTGAAAGATAACTGAAATACATCACAGGTATACAGTTTGCTGCTCAGTGATTGCAGTATTCTAGTCTGTATTAGGGTTGCCACCTCATCCCTTTAAACCCGAACACATATGAATTACACATGTTCTGAGGCTTATTTTATTGCACATAAGGCACCAAGTGAGTTTAATTACCACCTTAATCAGCCACAGAACCTGTGTAATCAATATGTGTTCGGGTTTAAAGGGATGAGGTGGCAACTCTAGTCTGTATCTCCCCAAGGTAATACATAAAGGTAATTTGATCAGTTTTACTGCCTTAGTAATTGCCACAGCCATTTCATCTGAGGGAAATCCTGAAAACCTGGCCTGTTAGTGAATCCTGAGGACAGGGGTTGAGAACCACTGGCCTAGGCCAATGTTTCTCAACTCCAGTCCTCGAGTACCCCCAACAGGCCATGTTTTCAGGATTTCCCTCAGATGAAACGGCTGTGGCAATTACTAAGGCAGTGAAACTGATCAAATCACCTGTGCAAAATAATAGGAGAGCCTGAAAACATGACCTGTTGGGGGTACCGAGGAGTGGAGTTGAGAAACCTTGGCCTAGGCGGTGTCCGAGTGGAAATGGGTACCTGCTCCTCAAAACTGCCAATTGTTCAAGAGGAGCAGGGGACGAGTCCTTAAAGTGGTTGTATACCTCCAATGCGGAAGTTGTACCTATAGGTAAGCCTATAATAAGGCTTCCCTATAGGTACTGTAAATATATCCTAAACGTGCACCGTTTAGATTTTTACCTTGTAGTGCGCCGATGAGGTCATCGGCGCATGCATCGGCGCATGCATCGTGCATGCATCGTGAGGAAACCGCCCTCCATGCCGTTTCTTCACTAGCAAGTGCCGTGACGCGACTCCGGGCAGTCACAGAACCGGAGTGCGCGGCCCCGGAAGGAAGAAGATGGACACGGCCACTAGCAGGGGCGGCGCGGGCTTTATTTGCGGGTAAGTAGCACATAATGGGCTAGTATATCACATACTAGCCCATTATGCTTTTACTTTGCAGGGGGAAAAAAAATGAGGAAGTAAAACCCACAAGGGTTTATTTCCTCTTTAAAGCGGAACTTCCCCTTTTGGGTGGAGCTCCGCTTTAAATACATACCTCCCAATTTTTTGAGACGGGAACGAGGGACACACCCCTGGCCACGCCCCCTTAAAGGAGAATTGTACAAAAAAAAACAAGATTGGTTAAACCCACAAGTGCTTTTTTACCACTACTATTCCTTTATATTGGCCTTTGGAATTTACAAATGCAGCAATTTAGAAATCAGATGAAAGGTTTAGTGCTGGAAAACACTTTGATAGCTAAAAAGTGCATTTTATATACATCTATATAGATCAGACCAAAATGAGGGACAAATGAGGAGGGATGAGGGACAGAGACAAGGGGACATTGCTCCAAATCAGGGACAGTTGGGAGCTATGTAAAATGTATGAATAGGGAAATCTGGTCAGTTTTTTTCATGCAAATCGCTGGTAGAATGATTAAAAAAAATGAACTCTATGCCCAGCTTTAAGCCCCGTACACACAATCCGAAAATCGTACGAAAAATGCCGCATTTGAATCGATCGTACGATAATCAGATCATTAGTACAGCGCTTTCAAGAGCCGATCAGGACAGTTCATCCGATATTATTCTATCGGACATGCACGGAAATTATTTTCGTACGATGCCAGATCGTACGATTTTCGTTTAATCAGTACACCCATCGTTCGAAAATGCAATAAAAATGCATTACAACACATGACATCACTTCCAAATTTTTATGCTGTCGTACGGGAATTTTCATGACTTTAGTAAACTCATCAGATTCAACGTGAGATTAGCATGCAAAAAAACCCCAAAAAACGGACGAACATTCGTCCGATAATCGGATCGTGCGTGTGTACCGGGCATTAGGCTGGTGATAAATCATTGTGAATGGAGCCTATTAGATGGCAGAGAACACATCATACACAACACCCCACAGCAATCACACACAGCAGACATTGGAGAAGTGCTCCATCTGTAGATCACTCTCCTCCCTCCTTCTTTCTCTAGAACTAATACAGAACACTCAGAGGATAGTCTGCTGCCTGAACCCTGCCCTGTACCTGGGTGCAGATCATTCCCCTAACACACATGGTGTTAATAACACAGCACTCACCTGTCTGCAACTGCAGAACCACTTCCTGTGTTCCGCATAACCCTTCCCCTAGAAACAGAGCAAAGAATCCCCGGGTTCCGCCTCTCCTCTGTGTTGGTGAGGGAAGTCAGAGATAAAAGCCTGTCATTCAGAGCTTACACTGACACTGAATATGAAATAGTGGGGCCAGAGTGTTTCAAGACGATATAGAGACTAGCTATCTTTATATATATATATCTATATATATATCTATATATATATATATATATATATAGATATATCTATATATATATATCTATATATATATAGATATATCTATAGATATATACATACACACACAAATGACCCGTCTCTGAGGTATCAGTAGAAATATATGTACTATTAGGCTTTATGCACCCAGACATAAATACAGGCGTTTGGCGAAAACACCCCGGTATATATACAGCACCCAGGATCCCCGGTTGCAGCGTATTTCTGTCCATGTTACTGTATCAGGCCTCTTGCATACAGGGCTTTAAAAAAGAAAAACCCTGCTCCTACAGGCGTTTGGCATTTTGTTTTCAGCCTGTAAATGCATCTCTATGTCAGTCTATGGCGGTAGTTACTAAAACTGGAGCAATCAAAATCTGGTGCAGCTGTGCGTTGCATGTACAATAGTAATTGGCTCGGACGTGTCCGTATCGAACCCGGCAGGAAGGCGGTGTTCTGTCAAAAACTCCAACCACGTCACTTCCGGTTTATTAAAACCATCAGTAATTGGAGATTTTGACGAATGCTGTTTGGACACAACACCGGCAACCCAATACAGTCCGGTACAGGAAGATAAAGTTGTTTTGACAGCACTGCGGCTAAGGAGGATAAAGTTGTCGCCGCCTCAGAGGCAGCCATTTTGTTGGCTAGTATCGGTGCGGAGTACCAATCTCTGCTCATAATATCGTGCACCGGACTGTATTCGGTTGCCGGTGTTGTGTCCAAACAGCAATTCGTAAAAATCTCCAATTACTGATTGTTTAAAGAAACCGGAAGTTAAGTAGTTGGAGTTTCTGACTAGATAGATATTTTGACAGAACACCGGCATTGCACGCCACCAATCATAGGCAGCGTGTGTATGTGAAAATGAAAAATGACAAACGGCGCCAATATATAAGTCAAAAAAGATTTTTTAGGAATTGTTATAATGCTGCATCAAAAATTTGTAAAAACTAATAAAATCGCCCTCTCCGTTCCTCCCAAGACCTCCTGCTCTCTAGCTCCCTCATCACCTCCTCCCATATCCGCCTCCAGGACTTCTCCCGAGCCTCGCCCATCCTCTGGAATTCCCTACCCCAATCTGTCAGACTGTCTCCAAATTTATCCACTTTTAGGCGATCCCTGAAAACTTTCCTCTTCAGAGAAGCCTATCCTGCCTCCATCCAACAACTGCACTATTTTCTCCATTAGCTCATCCCCCACAACTATTACCCTTTTGTATAACTTGACCCTCCCTCCTAGATTGTAAGCTCTAACGAGCAGGGCCCTCTGATTCCTCCTGTATTGAATTGTATTGTAATTGTACTGTCTGCCCTAATGTTGTAAAGCGCTGCGTAAACTGTTGGCGCTATATAAATCCTGTATAATAATAATAATAAAAGCATAAAATAGTGAAAAATGGGGCGCAAAAAAAATATATATATCATACATAAATGTATGTCACTTTGGGTGAAGCACTTTGGTTCCCTCAAGATTTAGGCACACTGCACTTTTGGGGGCACGGTGTTGGAGACATTTAGAAGAATTGAACCACTTTATTGTTTTATTCACATGTATATTTGTGCCGGACTGTTTTGACCCTAAATTTATGGTGTATTTGTTGTCACTAAATATTGTACTCATGCTACGTTGAGCGTGTGTATGTGCAGCTGCTGGTCGGGAAATGTCTCACTGCCTATGATTGGCGGGGTGCAGTGACTGCTTCCTGGTGGGTTCGATCCAAACATGGCCGAGCCCCCCATCACTAATGTACAATATACACCCCCCCCCCTTTTTGCAATGTACTATATAAAGTGTAACCGCGCTATATGTGACCATATAAATACTCAAAAAACAGTACAAAATTTCATGTGACTCCACAAATAAATACATTGAATACTAATCAGAAATTATGAACTGAAAATGTCATCACTATTGGTGCATAAAATGAATAACTAGATCCTTAAAGAGGAACTGCAGTCTGCTCACATAATTTGTAATAAAAACATCTTTGCCATTCTGAAGCTTCCCCCCAACCATTTTTCATATTATTTTATATTTATTGTGATTCTGTAGTTGCTAAATATGCTGCAGAAATCTCCCTCCACTGAGTCTGGCTGCATCCATTTTAACTGTGGGCAGCTGAAGCTGCTGCCTGTTCACTTTGTGGATTTACATAGACTCACAGAGGCACACCTCCAGCTCTGCAGCTCTCATTGGCCCTCTTATGACTCATCCCCCTGCCTTCCTGGCAAACTCTCATGAGAGAGAGAGCTGTGCATGATGTCATAAGCCTAGGCCTTTTTACCAGACAAGAAACAGGAAGTGGGCTGTATAAGGTATTTACTGGCAGAAAAAAAAAAACGTTTTACTATCCTAAGTTAAAACAACAAGGGCAGAAGATTTAATAGATGGAAAGATGAAAAAATGAATGAAGTTCCGCTTTAAAGAGAGGTTCCGCCCCCCACTAAAAAATGTAAAGTCAGCAGCTACAAATACTGTAGCTGCTGACTTTTAATATTGGGACACTTACTTGTCCAGGGTTCCCGCAATGTCGGCCCCCCCAGCCGATCTTCAGATCAGCTCTCAGGTGCTGCCGCCGCCATTGATGGTAAGGGTAACCAGCAGTGAAGCCTTTTGGCTTCACAGCCGGTTCCCTACTGCACATGCGCGAAGCTCGCTGCACTTTCTAACTGGCCAGGCGGCAGAGGAAGGAGGAGGGGGGCTGAACGTCTGAGGGACGGTGCCTCGGTGCTGTCTCCCAAAAACAGGAACCCGTTCCCCCCCGAAAGGTGCCAAATGTGCCAGCTTGGTCCCCACAGCACTCGGCAAGGAGGAGGGGCCCAGAACGCCGCAGAGGGACCCAAGAAGAGGAGGATCGGGGGTGCTCTGTACAAAACCACTGCACAGAGTAGGTAAGTATACCATGTTTGTTATTTTTTTTTTATTAAAAATGTTTCCTTTACAATTCACATATGTGAATACCTCCCAACTGTCCCTGATTTCGAGGGACTGTCCCTGATTTGGAGCAATGTCCCTCTGTCCCTCATTCCTCCTCATTTGTTCCTCATTTTGGTCTGATCTATATAGTTGTATATAAAATGCACTTTTAATCTTTCAAAAAGTGTTTCCCAGTGCTAAACCTTTCATCCAAATTATAAATTGCTGCATTTGTACATTTTAAAAGCCAATATAAAGGAATAGTAGTGGTAAAAAAAAGTCCTTGTGGATTTTTTAAACCTTTTTTTTGGTTGATTCTCCTTTAAGGGGGTGTGGCAGGGGCGTGTCCTATGCCTACATATGTTTGTTAGTAGGTGTCCCTCATTCCCTTCTCAAAATGTTGGGAGGTATGCATGTGACAATACCTAAAAATCATATACGTGCCGAATCCAAAACATAAAGTCCATAAAAATCTTAAAAGAACTTTTTGATTTGATTATTTTTAAAGCAGTAGTAAGCTGCTGTGTGTGGTTTTTTTCTTCTTTTTTTGCAACCTGCAAGACTTGCAGTGCAAGTTAAAGACATAATGTGCAGTGATTGCACAAGAAAGACAAAACAGGCTGACTGTACTGAAGTTGATCGATAGATCAACTTCAGTGTAACCAGCCTGCCCATAGATGGATCGAAATTCTTCTGGCTCCTGCTGAACCGACCAAATTTTGTTTAGTCTATGGCCGGCCTAACAGGGGTTGCATCTGATTTGATGCAGTCACTGTTCCGCCATCAATTTTCGACGACAGAGACACTCACAGCTTGACCACATTTCGACCACATTAGCAGGAATCGGCCAAATTTCAAGCCATGTAAGGCAGTCTCGTTATGGCTCCAGGTGATTCTTTCAAGATGGCTGCCATGTATGATGAAGGCAGCATTTTCCAATTGTGGTGCCTCCATAAAAACTCTGTACCATTCTGTTAAACCAGCACCTGTATTACCAGGTATACATGGTGCTAGTTGCTGCTGATCTATCCGTACTCAAAGGAAAATATTATTCAGCTTGTGTGTGCCTAAGATATTATTATTATTAGTACAAGTTGTCCTCAGTACACTGACAGTGTTTAAAGAAGTTTTGAAGGATGGTGACTAGATCTTCCTTAGGGCTTGATCATACAGGTGGCTGGAGGGTGATTAAAATAGACATTTTACCACGCTTTTACCACCCTTATCCCCCCACCCCCATGTCATCTTCGTCAGACAGTACTGCTGCCTAATGCAACCCATTACAGGGGGTTGTGACATGGTGGTGCAGGCTTTTTAGGGGTTAATATAGGTGACGGAGAGACAACATATCGCCTCTCAGCCACCTGTTAACCGCCTTCTGAAACGGGATCCCAAATGAATCACTTTTCAGAGGAGTGGCACATGCTTCCTCAAGTGGGAATGAGCCCTTCTGTTATAACTGCATATCGTGCCCAAGCCCTCCTTTGTGTACATCTTTTACAGATCTTCCATGTGCTGGCTTTGCCTTCTCAGAAGCTTCTGATAGGGTAGCACTGATTGCTGACAAGGAGATATTTGGCACATGACTCATAGAACCCTATAGAAAACTACGGTTAGTGGACATCAGGGACAAAAAGAATACAGTAAAACCTTGGATTGAGAGTAACTTGTTTGAGAGCGTTTTGCAAGACAAGCAACATTTTTTAATGCATTTTGACTTAATATACAAGTAGCGTCACGTCACAACTGAGTATAAAAGAGAAGTGAGGCGCCTCTAAGTGTAGCAATATGGTTACATTTAATGAAGGTACAACATTTAGCAACATATTGCTACACTTAGAGGCGCCTCTCTTCTCTTTTATACTCTGTAGCTCCTGCTGGATTTTGCTTCTAATCCCCTTGTGGAGGCTTCCATTTGTGGATGGACATTTTATGGTTACACAACCTGGTCACATTGCTATAATCTTTTTATATGGACTATAAACTGAAAGACATATGAATAAATGGTTATGGGATGAATCATTTCAGTTTCCATTAATTCCTATGGGGAAATTTGCTTTGATATACAAGTACTTTGGATTACAAGCATGTTTCTGGAACAAATTATGCTCGCAATCCAAGGCTTTTCTGTATTCACCTTCCTTCAATGGTGTTCTGTTAAACATACAGCAGCAAATCTGTAGCATATTGCTGGATAAAATACCCAGAGAGACCTGTAGCTGTAACACATCTCCTACAAAGTTACTGGTATGACAGGGCCCTTACTGAACATCCAGTATTAAACTTTTAGTGACCAGAAGTCAAATTTAGCACTATTAGTATGTGTGCCATTTCCCTGTATATATCTACTGCACGGTACAGATCGAGAGCACAGACCTCCTTGCTGCCTTCTTACGTGTTTCGAGGGAAGAAGAGGGTTCTTCCCTCAAAACGCGTAAGCCAGCTAAGATTATAAGGATGCCCTCCCTGGGCGGATCGAGCAACCTTGAAACTGATACTTTCTTCGATATGCTATGTTCATGATATGGTTTGCGAGTATGTTTCACTTGGATTATTAATAGTTGTTACATGGGATAATGCACTAGGCTGGTGCGCCCTCTTTTGTGTAATTTTCTTTTTTGTACAGGTGTGTCCATGACAGCCTGGGCTCACAGAGAGTGAGTTGGATGACACTATGGGGGAGATTAAGGCCTCATGCACACTGGAGGTTATGAAAACACCACTAGCGTTAGCTGCAGAAAGCTGTAGCTGTAGAATGAGTTTTGCAGCGTTTTTGAAGTAGAGTTATTCAGCGGTTTTTAGTAGGGCTGTTACTGATTAAAATTTTCGTGTTCGATTAATCGATTTTTTTTTAGTCGATTAATCGACTAATTTTGATTAATTATAACGCACATACAGATCCAACTCCTTTTAGCTGAATTAGCACCGTTGTTATGGTAACGGCCGAAGCCGGACATAGCGGGGCATGGCTAGGACATCACACGTCATAAACTCAACCTCACCGTGCCCATCTCAGCCTTACTGTGCCTATAATCGCAGCCTCGCCGTGCCCCTAACCGCAGCCTTACAGTGCCCATAATGCAGTCTCACCATGCCCAAAATCTCAGACTTATCGTGCCCATAATTGCAGCCTCACCATTCCCATAATGCAGTCTCACCGTGCCCATAATTGCAGCCTCACTGTGCCCATAATGCTGTCTCACCATGCCTATAATCGCAGCCTCGCCGTGCCCATAATGTTGTCTCACCATGCCCATAATGCTGTCTCACCGTGCCCATAAACGCAGTCTCGCTGTGCCTATAATGGCAGCCTCACCGTGCCCATAATGCAGTCTCACCGTGCCCATAATGCAGTCTCACCGTGCCCATAATCGCAGCCTCACTGTAGTCAGTGCCTGTGCCTGGATTACACAGTCTGTGGGCATCTCCCGCTGTGTGTCTCGGAGCTGAGTGTGAAAACTTTGGCAGCGCTGTGAGAAAAGTCCCGCCCTCCTCCTAGATCAGCTCGTGTGATAGACAGAACACTGCGTCTATCACACAAGCTGATCTAGGAGGAGGGCGGGACTTTTCAAACAGCGCAGGCAAAGTTTTCACACTCAGCTCGGAGACGCACAGCGGAAGATGCCCGCAGACTGTGTATGACATTAGTGGAGGAGGAGGAGGAGGAGGAGGGAGCGGAGCGCTGCGCTGCAGCCACAGCTTGGCCCAAAGCGGCCCCAGGGCAGGCAACCTACCGATCAAAAAAATTTTGATTGATCAAAAAAATTAACGATTAATCGAGGAATTAATCGCTAATTTACGCAGCCCTAGTTTTTAGCTTTTGTTTAGCAAAACTATACTCCCACCAAAGCTTATGGCTCAAAAACACTGATGAACCCCAAATAACCATGTTTTTCAGCGTTTTTAAGCTTTTATCGGAGCTAGAGCGTTTTTGCAGCTGGAAAAACACCTCTTAAAACCCACTAATTCTGGGGTTTTTTTCAACGCCCCTGCCCCCCACCAAAAAATGCTGATAACAGCCTATGTGTGTATGGACATATAGGATAAGATGCTGGGGAGTTTACTGGCTGCATAAAAAAAAACACCTGAAGCCAAAACAGCAGCTGTAAAAATGTTCAGGCTCCATGCACACTAGCGTTTTTTAACCTCCCTGGCGGTATGATTATGTCAGATTTTTGCGCCTCAAAGTGGTACATTGTTTTGCATAGAAATTTGGCGTTTTTTATTGTAGGCCTGTAATTCTTAGTAATAACACACTTAAAGCGGAATTACACCCATTTAAAAGTCAGCAGCTACAAAAAGTGTAGCTGCTGACTTTTAATTTTTAGACACTCACCTGTCCCATGGTATAGTGATGCAGGCGTACGAAGCCTCGCTCCTCTCCCCCTCCTCTCCGCAGCACCGGCATTCTAACTGTGGGTACCGCGCGGTGTGAATGGCTGGGCAATCTTTTGGGATCTGTGACGTGTCCCAGAAGATTGCAGGGAGGGAGGGGGAAGAGGTGATCTTCCTTCAGGCACCGCGGCGCCCGAAGGAGGAAGTGGGAGCTGGGTGCCTGTAAAAACAGGGTACCCGCTCCCCCCCCCCCCCAAAAATAATATTACATGCCAAATGTGGCATGTCAGGGGGTCACCAACACTTAAAGCGGAAGTTCAATTTTTGGGTGGAACTCCGATTTAAATCTGTCCAAACAAGAGTCTAGTAGATATCCCGGGTATGATAAAGTTTGAAGCACAAAATCATAAATCATAATATGATAAACAACTATAAATAATTATAAGAAAATAAAAAATAAAAAAATAATAATAAAATGAACTTCCTCATGGTTCACTATCGCTCAATTCTGCAAGTGTTCTAATTTACTATCACTGTTTTCTATCTGGTCTAAAACCACTTTTTATGTAGGGACACTTTTTGGTTGCCATGGACAATCTCAAGTTTCCAGGCAGCAAGAACAGTATATATAATATAAAACTGCATGCAGAGACTGGACAAAGCACTAGGGACAAAAGGGATGTGAAATGATTTGATACAGTAAGATTACAGTGTACTGTATGTGTTAAGTTTTGTGTACTGAATTTGCCGCCGGGCTCCGCCTCCATGCGACGCTCGCAGGGAACGGAGCCCGAAACATGGAGCTTCGGGCGGAGGACATGGCCCACAGACACAGCGGGGGGGACATCACAGGAACCTGGGGACAAGGTAAGTATGCTGTACCAGGATCCTGAAATGCAATCCCGAGTGTGGCTCGGAGTTACCGCTAATGGTACTGAAATTTAAGTCCACATGTGCAATCCTGTGCAATATATAATAGACAAAAATGTATAGGAAAAAATTAAACGCAGTAAACAAAAAAAAGTGCAATATGAGTGCAAACAAAGTTCTTAAGTGGCTGATATCCAAAATAAGTGACTTCAGGTGCAGCATGGAACATTGATCAGCTGGTTGACACCGTGATACCCATCACCTCTTTAAGATAAAAAGGCTTACCAAAAAGCCTGCGACCCTCCTTCTCAGGGAGGTCAGACAGCGCTTATTTGAAATCAGAGATCCACCAATGGAGTACTGTGACTTCCCCCTCTGAACGTCCGTTGGCAGCCAGCCAGCATAAGCAGCAGCAGATGATGATATGTAGGAAGAGAAAAATAGTCCAAATAGTGCAGAGTGTCTCTTTCAAGCGTATTTATTTAGTAAAAAAGAGGGGTGGGGTTTAGCAGCTACATAAAAACGCTGGATAGCAGATTCCAGTTCAGAGTAAACACAGAGTAGTACTTGCAAGTAGAAAAATTCGTACAGGTCCTTAAAATCAAATTGCGCATGCGCAGAGTGCGTGCGTAGCGTCCCAGCAATCGTTTCGTCATATGTGACATCATCAAGGGTAATCTTTTAGAGGTGATGGGTAACACGGTGTCAACCAGCTGATCGATGTTCCATTCTGCACCTGAAGTCACTTATTTTGGATATTAGCCACTTAAAAACTTTGCACTTATATTGCACTTTTTTAGCGTTTACTGCGTTAAATTTTTTCCTATATGCATTTTTGTCTATTCTATATTGCACAGGATTGCACATGTGGACATTTTAACTTCTTGGATCACATATGGTATTTATTTCTCTAGCACTATAATATGCGTTTGTCTTTGCAATTTTTTTGTTTATTCCCTTTTTTGCATTTAATCGCATATGAATTGCATATTTGCTTATTTCTAATTACTGTATTGCACATTTGCACTTTATCACATATTATTAGTATTGTATTGCACTTTTGGGTAATAGTTTTTGTCTCCACTGTTTATTTGATATGGGATATCTGTATTCCTTACACGAACCTAGCGCGGCATTTTTGTTACTTTTTTAATGCATTCTGTATGTCTGGCACCAGGGGCGTAACTACCACTATAGCGACCCATGCGGGCGCTATGGGGCCTGCAGCCGAGTGGGGCCCAGTGAGGATAAGAGCACCGCCGCACAGTCTCCCAGCCAGGGGAAGAGAGAGGAAAGGAAGAGGCGAGCTGTCCGTATCAGCAGAGAGCTGAATTGCCCAATGTAAGAGCTTTCATTAGAACTTCCAGTGTTCCCGGGGCTCACGTCACATAGCTCCACCTTTTGGCCCGGTGCCTTTGATAGACAGAACGCCGATCCAATGCGGGACATGTGACGTCATCAAAGGCGTCGGGCCAAGAGGTGGGGCTATGTGACGATGAGCCCCGGGAAGACAGGAAATTCAAATGAAAGCTATTACAGCGGGCAATCCCGCTCTCTGCTGATCCAGGTGGCTTGCCTCTTCCTCTGCATAGGTGGGGCTGTATGGGGCACAGGCAGACCAGGTTGTATTGGGCACAGGTCCTGCTGTATGGGGCACAGGTCCCGCTGTATGGGGCACAGGTCACGCTGTATGGGGCACAGGTCACGCTGTATGGGGCACAGGTCACGCTGTATGGGGCACAGGTCACGCTGTATGTGGCACAGGTCACGCTGCATTGACACTAGGGCAGCTGTGGGGGGGGCTGTTTGCAGGGGGGGGCCCCATACAACATTTTGCTATGGGGCCCTGCTATTTCTAGTTACGCCCCTGTCTGGCACATACTGCCCATGGATACTGGTGGACTAGCTGTCGTACATATTGGTGTAGACACCTTACATGTTTCTGACTAATTATAGTCCTTCTTCAGAGATTTTATGTCAAATGGGTAGTAGTTCTTCAATATAAATATATCATATTAGTAACATAGTAATATAGAAATACATATAGAGCAAAGAAAAGTGCATTCATATATCTATATATGGCATAAACAGATCATATGTCATACTTACAAAATTATAAAAAACAGATATTGCATATAACCGATGAGTAAGTGATCAGTTGTTTCCCAGAGAGGGCAGCGCAGATATGCACCAGATGGAACCACGAGGACTGTGAGGAAATGAGCCCAAAAACTGCACATACAGGGACCCCAGGTAACAGAGCAAAGGCTCCCACCATGTATTGCCAAACAGCCAGTTAGTAATCGGTAGTTGGAGAGTTTTTTATGATGCTTATCTGTATAGATAAGCAGATATAAAGAGCTGTTAAAATAATGTACAGGTATGCAGAGACATTTAGATTGTAATATAGTCATAAGCAAGGTACTTAGGGCACTTTCACACTGAGGCACGGGGGCATCGGTGGCAAAACCCTGCTAGTTTTAGCAGCACTTTACCATAGTTTTCGAGGCGCTTTTCGGCCACTAGCGGGATGCTCTTAACCCCCACTAGCGGGCGAATAAAGGGTTAAAAGCGCCCGCAAAGCACCGCTGCCGAGGCGCTGTAGCGGCGCTGTCCATTGATTTTAATGGGCAGGGTGCTTTAGGAGCTGTGTATACACTGCTCCTAAAGCACCTCAAAGATGCTGCTTGCAGGACTTTTTTTTAATGTCCCACAAGAGTGACAGGAGAGGCGCTTTGCAGGTGCTGTTTTTAGCGCTATAGCGCCTGTAAAACCTTCGAGATTAAATCTGGCTAGTATCCAGTTGCATATCTCATGAATGAAATCAAAATGATCTGCCTCATAGTTCAGCATACCTTAGTCTCCACCGTCAGCTTCCAGTGCAACCTACTCCCAGTTGTGTGCTGCAGGAATGACCACACAGGAAGGAGCAGATATACCCAGCTGGAGGGCTTGATGATTCAATCCCCAATTGAATAATAGGGGACAGCTGATAAGGCAAGATGGAAATGCTGTGCCTGAGTCTGGGCATCCAGTGTCCATCATTGATCCCTCTGCATCAGGGCGTGCAGCGCAGCCACCCCCCCAAAACCCAGACCTTTTGTGGTTGGACTACCATCCTACATAAAGGACATTATTCACCATTTGCAGATTTTGGAGGGCTTCCACGTCGATGACCGCACTATTCTTGTGGCCATTGACATTGAGGCCCTATATAGTTCTATACCTCACGACAGAGGCCTAGCTGCCATCCAAAACGTACTACTCCGAAGAAGCCATTATGAGCGCCAACACAGCGAGATCGTCCTGGCATCTTTGGAATTCATCTTACAACATAACCATTTTACCTTTTCCGGCTCCCACTACCTCCAGGTACAGGGGGCAGCCATGGGAACGTGTTGCGCCCCCTCCTAAGCCAACCTGTACCTGGGGGAGCGGGAGAGGGATTTGTTTTTTGATGATACAACATCTATGTACACGGACCATGCGATCACATTGTACCGATATATTGATGATATTCTAATCTTATGGGACAGCCCCACTACACTTTTGAACCAATTTCTTGATTACATCAATCAGAATAACACCTTCAATCTCAAATTTACCATGACTTGTAGTCCATCCACCATTACATTTTTGGATGTAGCTATACATAAACATGCCAACGGCCATCTGTCTAGTGAACTATTTAGAAAACTTATGGCAGGAAACACCATACTTGGGGCCTCTAGCTTCCATCCGGAACCTTTGATAGCCTCTATCCCATATGGACAATATGTTTGGGCTAGACGCAACTGCTCGAGTGATGCCCTATTTGAGAAGGAGGCTCAAACACTAAGAGCTAGACTACGCAAAAGAGGGTATTCTAATAAGATATAAGCATATAAGAAAGCAAAACATAGATCATGGGATGAGATACTTTTTTCTAAAAAAAAAAAGGTGCAAGAAACTAATACTACTAGAATCATAATGATATATTGTAGGCAACATAAGCAAATTAGTGGTAATTTTAGTAAATACTGGCATCTTTAAAGTATTGATTCTACTTTAGCCCCTTTTGTTGAGAGAGATAAAAAAATGCAAGATTATGGGTACCTGTGGGAACTGTGGCTATTGCCAATGTATGGACACCTGTAAATGTATCACCTTACCAAATGGGGAGAGATTTAAACCTAAACATTATATTAACTGCCACACCCCTGGAATAGTTTACCTATTATCATGTGCGGCTGTTACTATGGTGGCAAGACTAAGTTGGAATTCTGGCGCATAATCTATTGACATATAATGAGCATTGATAAAAAAAAGATTCAGAATTACCACTTGGTAGACATAGTTCTCTGGTTCACAGGGAAACTACTCCAAAAATTAAATTTTTGGCATTAGATCATATCTATGCGAAATCCCAGAGGGGGGTTCAATAAATTGCTTTTAAAGAGTGAACTAAGATGGATTTACCATCTTAAAGCCACCATGCCACGAGGCCTCAATGAGGCGTTTAATTTTAAATCTTATTTATCAAGCTTCCAATCAGGTGTATGTGAACTAGATCTATAGTTTATTCTGCACAATCTATTCATACATTCTATGTTATATTGTTTATTTTTTTATGTTTTTCATTCAATATTTTTTTATTTATTATTTTCTTTTTGGTGTTGTACGCTCTTTGTCCTTTTCAGATTGGCTATTCTATGGGATATACAGTGTGCTTCCTATGTTCATTGCCAATCTGGCAGTGTGCATAAAAGAAATTTAGTGTGTATAACTGTCATACCTGTTATCACCACTAGGGGTCAAACCTCTGCATATGCTGTGCAATGTCTATGTGTAATGGATGATTGCATGTCCCTGGACTGTGCATGCGTGGACACCCTTTTCTTTTTTTCTGGAGGATTGGGCCCTCTCTGCACTGTCTGGTGCGCATGGGTTCAACTCACGCCGACCCCCTCCTCCCATTTGGGGCATGGATGGACTTCCTTTCTGGCCTTAGGGAATCGCAGGGTCCTCGCCATTTCCCTTCCCGCTTGCGTTTTACCCTGGAGCATGGTAGTGCGACCGCACGCGCGTCGGTGGCGTGATGACGTGGGACGCGGCACCACTCTCTTTTGGGGGGGGGGTGTTGGCCACGCCGAGGTATCCATGATGGATGCTGGATACCCAGATTTAGGCACCAGCGTTTCCATCTTGCCTTATCAGCTGTTCCCTATTATTCAATTGGGGATTGAATCATCAAGCCCTCCAGCTGGGTATATCTGCTCCTTCCTGTGTAGTCATTTCTGCAGCGCACAACTGGGAGTAGGTTGCACTGGAGCTGACTGTGGAGACTAAGGTATGCTGAACTATCAGGCAGATCATTTTGTTTTCAATCATGAGATATGCAACTGGATACTAGCCAGATTTTATCTCTAAATACCTTGCTTATGACTATATTACAATTTAAATGTCCCTGCATACCTGTACATTATATTAAAGCGGTGTTTCACTGTCTCTACATAATTTATTTTTTTCTAACACTGACAATGTTTAATCTATTTTAATCTTTAACTTACTTGTTCCATTTCTGCAGCTTACTGCTCTCATTTTTCTCTAGGAAAAATAACTTATAAAAGTTCCTGTAGTCGGTTTTCATCTTGCCTGTGGGCATGTGAAGCCCACAGGCATCCTCTTCCGGGATACAGTGCTGCTGATCGACCAGCATGCACCGCCCGTTCTAGCCCCGATCTCGCGCATGCGCAGTAAAGACAAATCGGAGCACCGTCAAGAGCTCCTGGTTAAGTCTCACGAGATTTGGCGGAGGTTATCCGCAACGTCTCCTGGGATGAAAGACAATGAGATCCCAGGAGACAGTGCGCCGACCCAGGAGACAGTGCAGCGAAGAAAGGATATGACGATAATACCCGCAAAGTCCACGCCCACAACCGCAGGGACAGAACAAAGGAAAGACAGATAATGTAAGGTAGGGAAAAAAAAAAAAAAAGCTCCATATGGCACTCAGTGTTGCCTTTAGAAGCCACCGAGATGCTGTTTAAAAAATGGGTGAAGATCCGCTTTAACAACTCTTTAGATCTGCTTATCTATACAGATGAGCATCATAATAAACTCTCCAATGACCGACTGGCTGTTTGGCATTACCTGGGGTCCCTGTATGTGCAGTTTTGGGCTCATTTGCTTATGGTCCTCGTGGTTCCATCTGGTGCATATCTGTGCTGCCCTCTCTGGGAAACAACTGATCACTTACTCATCAGTTATATGCAATATCTGTTTTTTTTATAATTTTGTAAGTATGACATATGATCTGTTTATGCCATATATAGATACATGAATGCACTTTTCTTTGCTCTATATGCATTTTTATGTTACTATTTTACTAATATGATATATTTATATTGTAGAACCACTACTACCCATTTGACAGAAAAACTTCTGAAGGAATATAATTAGTCAGAAACATGTAAGGTGTCTACACCAGTATGTATGACAGCTAGCCCACCAGTATTCATGGGCAGTATGTGCCAGACATACAGAATGCGTTATTTTGGGTATTATGTATCATGATCTTATAGTCACAATTGCATTAATACTATATGATGTTCATCGTTGATTTGTACTATTTTATTACGTTGTTATAATAAAATATATATTTTTTACACCTACATTTTGGTCTGCCTGTCAAAAATTCATGTGGAGGTTTTGCCATGCTTTATGCACCAGCTGTTTTTGGTTCTAAAAGCTACTAGAAGCTGGCACAAAAATGCTATTATCAGCATTTTTCATCCAGTGTTTTTCTGGCATTTTTTTTAGCTTATAGTGTGCATGAGGCCTTACTAAAACTAGAGCACTCAGAATCTGGTGCAGCTGTGCATGGTAGCCAATCAGCTTCTATCTACTGCTTGTTCAATTACACTTTGACAATAAAACCTGGAAGGTTTCCTTGCAAAGCTGCACCAGATTTGGCATGCCCCAGTTTTAGTAAATCTCCCCTTGGTGTCATATAACCCAGAAAGAAAAGTTGCTGGATGGCAGAGTAGAGACCTAGGGGGTTGATTTACTAAAGGCAAATCCACTCTGCACTACAAGTGCACTTGAAAATACACTTGGAAGTGCAGTTGCTGTAAATCTGAGGGGAAGATCTGAAATCAGGGGAAGCTCTGCTGATTTTATCATCCAATCATGTACAAGCTAAAATGCTGTTTTTTATTTTCCTTGCCTGTCCCCCTCAGATCTACAGGGACTGCACTTGTAGTGCAAAGTGGATTTGCCTTTAGTAAATAAACCCCTAGGAGTCTGTGGGTAGTAGCACCAGTGAGGAGATTTGTATTGCAGCAAAAGCTGCTTTTTAAATTTTAACACATGCTTGACCACTGTTTTTTTTTTTTTTAATTTTATTTTACATCCATGGTGGAGTTGGGCTTTTGATACAATAAAAATATAGAGCCAGCATGTAAAAAATGAGAAATTTTACATAAAAATGACTTGAAGCAATAATAACTGAAAATGCATGATATGTTCCCTTTAAATGTAACTCCAGGCATCTAATGGCGCCACAGATTTAAATGACAGGTTTACTTTAAAAACATACTGGTTGTCCAAAGAGTATATACAGTGCCTTGAAAAAGTATTCATACCCCTTGAAATTTTCCACATTTTGTCATGTTACAACCAAAAAATGTAAATGTATTTTATTGGGATTTTATGTGATAGACCAACACAAAGTGGCACATAATTGTGAAGTGGAAGGAAAATGATAAATGGCTTTCCAAATAAATATGTGAAAAGTGTGGAGTGTATTTGTATAGCGCCCCCCCTGAGTCAATACTTTGTAGAATCACCTTTCACTGCAATTACAGCTACAAGTCTTTTCAGGAATGTCTCTACCAGCTTTGCACATCTAGAGAGTGACATTTTTGCCCATTCTTCTTTGCACAATAGCTCAAGCTCTGTCAGATTGAATGGAGAGCGTCTGTGAACAGCAATTTTCAAGTCTTGCCATAGATTCTCAATTGGATTTCGGTCTGGACTTTGGGCCATTCTAACACATGAATATGCTTTGATCTAAACCAGTGATTCTCAACCAGGTTTCAGTGGAACCCTAGGGTTCCACCAGAGGTTGCTGGGAGTTCCTTCAGCATTGGGCAATTACTGCCTCTCAGATAAGTTCCCACTGACACCATTGATCTTTTTAACTATCTGTAAGGAGGTAATTCTTCCCAATGGCCACAAGTGTAAGGACCATTCTTCCCACTGACCATCACACTAATGTATCATGAGTTGTAGATTTCTAATTTTTAGCAGGGGTTCCCTGAGACCGAAGAACTATTTCAAGGGTTCCTCTGTGTTGAAAAGGTTGAGAAAGGCTGATCTAAACCATTCCATTGTAGCTCTGCCTGTATGTTTAGGGTCATTGTCCTGCTGGAAGGTGAACCTCCACCCCAGTCTCAAGTCTTTTGCAGACTCTAACAGGTTTTCTTCTAAGATTGCCCTGTATTTGGCTCCATCCATCTTCCCATCAACTCTGACAAGCTCCCTGTCCCTGCTGAAGAAAAGCATCCCCACAACATGATGCTTCCACCACCATAGGTTGGACTTGATGGACTTTGTGTCTTTTTTCATCTTCACCTACTATGTAACTATATGTTTCACAGGGGGGGTAGTGTGTTCAGGGTGATGTGCAGTGTTAATTTTCTGCCACAAATAGCATTTTGCTTTCGGGCCAAAAAGTTCAATTTGGTCTCATTTGACCAGAGTACCTTCTTCCACATGTTTGCTGTGTCCTCCACATGGCTTCTCACAAATGTAAACAGGACTTCTTATTTCTTTCTTTCAACAATGGCTTTCTTCTTGCCACTCTTCTATAAAGGCCAGATTTGTGGAGAGCACGACTAATAGTTGTCCTGTGGACAGATTCTCCCACCTGAGCTGTGGATCTCTGTAGCTCCTCCAGAATTACCATGGGCCTCTTGGATGCTTTTCTGATTAATGCTCTCCTTGCCTGGCCTGTCAGTTTAGGTGAACGGCCATGTCTTGGTAGGTTTGCAGTTGTGCTATACTCTTTCCATTTTCGGATGATGGATTGAACAGTGCTCTGTGAGATGTTCAAAGCTTGGGATATTTTTTTAGAACCTAACCCTGCTTCTCCACAACTTTATCCCTGACCTGTCTGGTGTGTTCCTTGGCCTTCATGATGCTGTTTGTTCACTAAGATTCTCTAAAAAACCTCTGAAGGATTCACAGAACAGATGTATTTATATTGAGATTAAATTATACACAGGTATTTACTAATTAAGTGACTTCTAAAGGCAATTGGTTCCACTAGATTTTAGTTAGGGGTATCAGAGTAAAGGGGGCTGAATATAAATGCACGACACACTTTTCACATATTTATTTGTAAGAAATGTTGAAAACCATTTATCATTTTCCTTTCACTTCACAATTATGTGCCACTTTGTGTTGGTCTTTCACATAAAACCCCAATAAAATACATTGATGTTTTTGGTTGTAACATGACAAAATGTGGAAAATTTCAGGGGGTATGAATCCTTTTTAAGGCACTGTAGGTATGTGAGCTTGTATGATTGATAGTGATATAGTGATGTCATATTGGAAGCTCTTCTGGGGAGGGAACTAATGCAAATGGTTCCGTGCATTCTGTAAAATGCTGTGCAATACATTGACACTTATCAATACAGGAAATCATTATCAGAATTAAATCTCAGTTTCAGGGAAACTGTATCTAGAATGGCATGCACCAATAAGTAAAGAAACGTATCACACTGACTTTGTTTTTTATTGGCTATAGAGCAGTGATCACGGTGCACAGGGAGGAGTAGGGACAGGGGGAGAGCACAGCATTGCAGTAGGTCAGGCCTCCCCCTGTGCGAAGTTAACCCTTTCACACAAATGGCTCAGCCTATCCCCCAACTAGCAGGGACATCTTCTAGCTCCACAGCTGGCAACAAACGGGTTAATTTCTGTAGGACTTTCAGCCGGCAGAGCCCAGACCCGCTTGCTGACTTTAGTTTCCCATAGTGCTTATGCTGCAGGACAGGAATTCAGAAGGTGAGCCCTGCTGGAACTCTACCTGGCCGAAGGTAACAGTTTATGACTGAGATTAACAGGACAGGTTCAGACAACATTACGCATCTATATCAGTGATTATCTGGCTGTAAGTTATTGGAGAAGAATAAGACGTAACTAGCTTTCTATATAGAGAAGGCGGAGGCTTTGATCATTAACCCCTTTGTTGCAGGAGTACCCGAAACAACATTTTAGGATATACTTCAGAGGACGTTCGGTTACTCGGAGCTGAAATTCCCTAACAGTCCTTATCCGGTTAGCCCTGCTGATGCCACATGCAGTCACGCATTGCTAGGCATGCTTCTCAGAAGAGGAGCGAGCAAAGGGGAGATGCAGAAGAATGAGTGTCTCAGTGCCTCCTTCACTCTTAGGAGGTGGCTAATCAGCTCCGGGTGGATGACCAGTTTCTCTCTCTCTCTGCCATGGAATGCTGATTGCATGGATGTCCCCTGCCGGTTTGGAGATTTTGCAGCTGGCATGAGGTGTAGGTTTGGGGAAGGGAGGGTCAGTCTTTATTTTTATGATGGAGGGACAGAGAGAGGGAGATGAAAGGGACAATTTACATCCAACGTCCAAGGTCAAGATTGCTAGAAAAGAGGATAAAAGAAGAGTGTAAAAAAGCTTGGCAAAGAAAATATACAAGAGTTCACAATAACAAAAGTTAGAGTACCTGTTGTTTCTCTTCAGGCTCCTCAGGGGAGGGCTCTGTCTCACAATACACCACTGCTTTCGTGACCAGCATATCCGGGTGTTGTAACTTAGCCTCTTTTATAGCCATGGCCAGAGCCTAGGAGGATTAAGAGGTTGGGTGAAGTGGAAAAATAAAGTATTGTCGTATACAGTGCATTGAAATTTTCCACATTTTGTCATGTTACAACCAGAAATGTAAATGTATTTTATTGGGATTTTATGTGATAGACCAACACAAAGTGGCACATAATTGTGAAGTGGAAGGAAAATGATGAATGGTTTTCAAAATCTTGTACAAATAAATATGTGAAAAGTGTGGCGTGCATTTGTATTCAGCCCCCCTGAGTCAATACTTAGTAGAACCACCTTTCCCTGCAATTACAGCTGCAAGTCTTTTTGGGGATGTCTCTACCAGCTTTGAAAATCTAGAGTGAAAATTTTGCCCATTCTTCTTTGCAAAATAGCTCAAGCTCTGTCAGATTGGATGGAGAGCATCTGTGAACAGCAAGTCTTGCCACAGATTCTCAGTTGGATTTAGGTCTGGACTTTGACTGGGCCATTCTAACACATAAGTATGCTTTAAACCACAGGTGTCAAACACAAGGCCCACGGGCCGAATCCGGCAATCCAGGCCATGTCATGTGGCCCTCACACCTCTCCTGCAGCTGCAGGAGAGCTCCAGCCCTCCTCTGGTCCTCCTCCAGACCCCTACTTTCTACTTTCAAGCAACGCATCCAGCTTCTTCCCAGCAGCAGCATAAGGAAAGGGGGTGCACTGTGATGTTAGGGAGAGTAGGGGACTCAACTTCTGATGGTGGGGTGGCTCTTGACATCTAATGTAAGGGGAGGGGATGCGCTGAGGACAATCATGGTGCTGATGCGGCCCACAATGAAGTTGAGTTTGACACCCCTGCTTTAAACTAAACCATTCCATTGTAGCTCTGGCTGTATGTTTAGGGTCGTTGTCCTGCTGGAAGGTGAATCTCCGCCCCAGTCTCAAGTCTTTTTGCAGGCTCTAACAGGTTTTCTTCTAAGATTGCCCTGTATTTGGCTCCATCCATCTTCCCATCAACTCTGACCAGCTTCCCTGTCCCTGCTGAAGAAAAGCATCCCTACAACATGATGCTGCTACCACCATGTTTCACAGTGGGGATGGTGTGTTAAGGGTAATGTGCAGTGTTAGTTTTCTGCCACACATAGCGTTTTACTTTTAGGCCAAAAAGTTCAATTCTGGTCTCATCTGACCAGAGCACCTTCTTCCACATGTTTGCAGTGTCCTCCACATGGCTTCTCGCAAACGGGAATTCTTAAGGCTTTCTTTCAACAATGGCTTTCTTCTTGCCACTCTTCAATAAAGGCCAGAGTTGTGGAATGTATGACTAATAGTTGTCCTCTGGACAGATTCTCCCACCTGAGCTGCAGTTCCTCCAGAGTTACCATGAGCCTCTTTGGCTGCTTCTCTGATTAATGCTCTCCTTGCCTGGCCTGTCAGTTTAGGTGGACGGCCATGTCTTGATAGGTTTGAAGTTTGTAGTGCCATACTCTTTCCATTTTCGGATGATGGATTGAACAGTGCTTATGAGATGTTCAAAGCTTGGGATATTTTTTTATAACCAAACTCTGTTTTAAACTTCTCCACAACGTTATCCCTGACCTGTCTCGTGTGTTCCTTGGCCTTCATGAAGCTGTTTGGTCACTAATGTTCTCTAACAAACATCTGAGGGCTTCACAGAACAGCTGTATTTATACTGAGATTAAATTACACACAGGTGAACTCTATTTACTAATTAGGTGACTACTGAAGGCAATTAGTTCCACTAGATTTAAGTTAGCGGTATCAGACTAAAGGGGGCTAAATACAAATGCACGCCACACTTTTCTCATATTTATTTGTAAAAAATGTTGAAAACCATTTATCATTTTCCTTCCACTTCACAATTATGTGCTACTTTGTGTTGGTCTATCACATAAAATCCCAATAAAAATACATTTACGTTTTTGGTTGTAACGTGACAAAATGTGGAAAATTTCAAAGGGAATGAATACTTTTTCAAGGCACTGTATGCATAAGGACATGTTTCATCTGTGTCTTTCTTACATTTTTCCTTTTTTTTTAATTAAAGCCCATTACCACCTTTCATAGCCTGAACTTTCCTGAGGACCCCCCCCCCCCCACACACACACACACCTATTTAAAAAGAATGCACTGGGTTAACCATTCTCAGCCTGGGTTCTGTGGAACCATAGGATTCCTCCAAAGGTTACCAGGGGTTCCTCGGTTTGTGGCTGATTAACCTTCCATTTGATGATGTCTTCATAGATCCAGGGCCAACTCCATTTGGCAAAGCCAGCAACATAATACCAATTATCTCTTGTAGCTGTCTGTGAGGTTGGCATTCTGACCACCACTTTTGGGGTGGCAGTCTCCTTACTGTAGGGTGTATTTTCCCATTGACCTGCAATGAATTGGTTTTAGCAAGGGTTCCCTGAGATCTAAAAGTTTTTTTAGGGGTTCTTCTGGGTGAAAAAGGTTGAGAAAGACTGCACTGGATACTTACCTTTTAATAAAGCAACTTTTTTTGCCAGTCCAGTGAGATCATAGGTTCTTCCTCTTCAGTGGGGCATGTTCATGGCCCCCTGGACTCACAGGAAATGGGTTGAATGGTGCTGGTTGTCATTCAACTCAAAAGAGAAGCACCAAGAGTGTTGAGAACTCCAGTGCCAGACTGAGACCTCATTCACACGGGCATACTAAATTATATACCTGTGAACACACAGCTGATCACAGATCCAGGTAAAGAGCCACTCACAGCGGCTCTTTACCATGTGACCAGCTGTGTCCAATCACAGCTGATCACAGCGTAAACAGGATTTGCCAGTTTACGCGTTAGTAGAGCCAGTAAGCGGCAATCCACGCAGGGGACATGTACACTGATAATCAGGGCACTGATCATCAGGCAGCTCCAACAGTGCCCATCAGTGCTCCCTGTCAGTGCCTCCTCATCAGTGCATACTATTAGTTCACATCAGTGCAGTCTATCAGTGCAGCCTCATTGGCACACATCAGTGAAGGAGAGAAGTTACTTATTTACAAAATTTTATAGCAGAAACTAAGAAACTTTTTTTTTTTTTTAAATTTCGGTATTTTTTTCATTTGTTTAGCAACAAAATAAAAAACCCAGCGGTGATTAAATAGCACCAAAAAAAGCTCTATCTGTCTCAAAAAAATGATAATGATTGTCATTCAAAGTGCGACAGCCTTGAGTGCTGAAAATTGTCCTGGGCAGGAAGGAGATGAAATTGCCCAGTAGGCATGTGGTTAAAGTAGTTCTAAAGACTTTAGAAGACTCTAATGCACTTTATGCATTAAGATAAAAAACCTTCTGTGTACAGCAGCCCCCCTAATACTTACCTGAGCCCCATCTCGATCTAGCGATGTTGCACGAGAGATTGGGCTGAGACGGCAGCAAAGCGCCATTGGCTCCCGCTGCTGTCAAAGTCAGTGAGCCAACGAGGAGATAGAGGGGGCAGGGCGGGGCCGCAGCTCGTGTCTGAATGGACACAGGGAGCTGCGTCTCGGCTCGGGAGCAACCATAGCTAGCTGCTTGCTGTGGGGGCACTCGGCAGGAGGAAGGAGTCAGTAGAGCCAAAGAGGGACCCGAGAAGAGAAGGATCTGGGCTGCTCTGTGCAAAGACACTGCACAGAGCAGGAAAGTATAACATGTTATTTTTAACAAAAAAAACCCATAACTTTAGTATCACTTTACGGTTAAAAAAAAAAAACCCTTTTGCCTTTTTAACCACTTTAACATCAGCAAATATTTTATGGTATGTTAGTTGGTATGCATCACCTGCTCTTGATCCACATCTTCATCCCCTGTAATAATTATCCTCTTCTCTATCCTTGTCTCAGAGAATCCACCCTTTACAGTCTGCACATACAGAAGATGAAATTAGATTGCAGTTACAAGAATGAAGGAATAAAAAGAGAGTGGAAAGAAGTTAAGTAGAATATATAATGCTGTATTGTAAACAGTAGTCATTATATAGTTATACAAAGTTATTTTCATTTTGTTGTCATGTTTTTGATGTTGATGTTTGAGGTATGCACTATATGGCCAAACATTTGTGGATTCCTGACCATCACACATACCAATATGGAAAAAAGTATGTGGACACCCATCCAAAATATTAAGTTCAGGTGTTTCCATTAAATAATTGTGGTAGTGCTCCAGCATTCAACCCCTGTTCACACCAGTGCGATTTGGCAAATCCAAATCGCATGACAAGTCGCGCCCCATTGTAGGCAATGGAACTATTCAAATTGCCGCGACTCATGTCGCAGCTACTTTGAAAAAAGCTCCTTCACTACTTTTTGCCCATTTCATTGCGACTTGCATAGACTTTTGTTGTATAAAATCGGCAGTGCAAATCGCAGAAGTAGCACAATTTCAAAGCTGCACCGGTGTGAATGGGGGCTCAAACCTTTTAGCCGATTTAAGATAAGCCCAAAGCAAAAAAAAAAATGGGCGAAAGGGAAAACATGACTAGGGGAACAGGGGAATCAAGGAGATATAGGCATATTTTTTAGAACCAGGAGATATGAGGTTATTTACCATTATTGGCTAGTTTGTAGATAGAGGAGGGGCTGTGGAGCATCTTCAAGGAGTGATTTGAAAGTCTTCAAGTAGTTGGAGAAAGAAAGAAGAAACTTCCCGTTTTGCTTTGGATCAGTTCTATTTGCTGGTCGTTATGGCCAGGCGGTTGGGGTCTTTGGAGGTGTTCAAAAATTGACTGATATCTCATATTAGGGACCCATCTAAGGTATGGAGTCCTCTGTTGAATACCAGTTAATGGTGGGTCAACTAGGAAGTTGGAACATGGAGGTATCTGTGGAGAGTTGGGATTTGCCCTGAGCCAGTGTGGTGCGGCTGGGGTCCTTTAGACCCCTTTCACACTGAGGCAGTTTTCAGGCGTTTTAGTGCTAAAAATAGCGCCTGAAAAGCACCTGAAAACCTCCTCCCAATCATTTGAGTGGGTGATTTCACGCTGGGGCGGTGCGCTTGCGGGGCGGTAGAAAAAGTCCTGCAAGTAGCATCTTCTTGGGCATGTTTGGGGAGCTGTAAAAAGTGCTCGAAAAACGACCCTGACCATTGAATAGGCAGCGTTTCCAAAGCTCCTTAAAAGCGTTTCAAAAGCACCGCAAAACATGGCTTTGTTTTGTAAAGGTCACGTGACCTTAAAAAAAAAAGCGACCCGCCAGCGCCCAAAAAGCACCGCAAATGCAATGCTAAAGCACCGCAAAAACAACCGGCGCTTTAGCGGCTGTTTTAGCAGCGTGTCAGTGTGAAAGGGGTCTTAAGTGGTCACACAGATACAAACCTGCTGTTTGTTTTTTGTGCCTCCAAAGACCAGCAACCTTTATGGTCATCGTTATTATCATTACTGTTTCTGTTTTAAGGAATATCATATATTTTGGTTGTTTTGTTAACAAATGGCCGCTATGGCCACATTTTTACTCCAAAATGATATTTGTCTGATCATTTTAGATAGAATGGGTAAGAAGGGTGAGGGGGGCACAGGGGTCCTTATGGTAAGTGGCTGATGACATCTATTTTGACCTAGTCATGTACTTTCAACCTTGTATCAATAGTTCGGGGTAGGCACTTTTCTGTTCCAGCCTGACTGTGCCCCTCCGCCCAAGGTCAGCTATAGACATGGTTTGAGGAGTCTGGAGTGGCCTGCACAAAACCCTGACCCTGAAAAAAAAACGCATAGTCTCACCTTAGTCACATGGGTGGTTGTGGAGGAGGACAATGTTTCTGCGGTGGCAGTATGGGAAACCTGAAGAAGGATTGAAATAAATTCTTGGCAAACTTTATCTGGTGAAACAGGCAGCAGCCTGCAAATAACCTGTGAATTGAATGACTCATTGGTGCTAAATCTTTTATAGCAGTGTAATTCTTGGGTAACACTTACATGATGGGTGCGAGTGACATCTGCTTGCAGTGCCTGGGAGCTTTCAGCAGATGTTGCTGCTCGTGTTGTGTCTGCGACAGCTGCCTCTGTCCTACTGTCCTCAGCCTGAAATACAAAGAACGCATTCACTAAACCTGACGTTTGAAAAACATTCTGCATATTTTACAGAGACAGCGTGAAACCTCTCTACAGTATTGGCTAGGTAAATGTCCACAAACAGGATGCAGAATTTTAAGACCGAGAAAAGGGAATCTTGTAGTCTGTAAAACCAGAACAATAACCACGGACTGAAATACGGCTGGTTCAGCAGGACCTGGAGGGATTTCGATCCATCTATTGGCAGGCTGGTTGTCCTGAAGTTAATCCATTGATTGACTTCAGGACAACCAGCCTGTCGGATTATTTTTTTCGTGTGATCATTGCCGACGGCTATACCAGTATTATACCAGTGGGGAAGGATCCTCACCAGCAGAACACTATAGCACTGCAGGAGCAGGAGGTTGAAGGAAAGAAAATTGTATAATGTATGGCCTTTTTTAAGACTAAACAAAGTGTTTTCTTGGCATGTCACTGCATAACGCAGATATAACATCAGATTAAATCTGGCCATACACCCATAGATTTATTTTGTTCAGCTTGCAAGGTTGAACATAAGAAATCTAGTAGAACTGGCCATATTTCGCTCAGTGTATGGCCATCTTTAGTTTTCACGGTAAGTGCTTAAATGCTAAATAATTGTGACCCAGAGGCTAGTGTTATGCCCCGTACACACAATCGGACTTTCTGACAACAAAACCGCGGAATTTTGTCCGAAGGGCGTTGGCTCAAACTTGTCTTGTATACACACGGTCACACAAATATTGGCCAACAATTACCAAAGTAGTGACATACTACGTGGTTTTTCAGCTCTTTAGCGCCACCCTTTGGGCTCCTTTTGCTAATTTCGTGTTAGTAGAAGTTTGGTGAGTGTTGATTCCCGCTTTTCTTTTCGCGTTTTTCATTTAGCGCTTTTTATTTAGTTTCTGAATGGCCGTTCGTCAACCAGACATGTTGCGGAATCGGAGGAGATTAACGTGTTATTTATTATTGGCCTTGGAGTTATTGCTTTGACATTATTTTTTTGTTTGAATAATGATTTGATTTGGCATATTTTCTATATTTTTGGATGCATAAATGCACTTTTTGGTTAAAGCGGAGCTCCACCTTAAAAAAAATTATTAAAAGCCAGCAGCTACAAATACTGCAGCTGCTGACTTTTAATAAATGGACACTTACCTGTCCCAGGGTCCAGCGATGTTGGCAGCCGAAGCCGATCGATCACTCGTCTCTCAGCTACCCCCGCCGCCATCCTCGGTCAGGGAATCAGGAAGTGAAGCGTTGCAGCTTCACTGCCCGGTTCCCTACTGTGCATCGGTGAGTCGCAATGCGCGTCTTCACTGGTCCCTGTTGTGTTCTGGGAACTGTGTGTTTCCCAGAACACAATGGGGGGGGGGGGGGCGCGGGTATCTGCGGCTATTCTGCGGCTATCTATGCCTGGAAGTGGGTGCAGATACTTATATTATACAGGTATCTGCACCCCCCTTCCCCCTGAAAGGTGCCAATTGTGACACCGGAGGGGGGGAGGAATGCGATGAGTGGAAGTTCCACTTTAGAGTGGAGCTCCGCTTTAAGTTCTATTGGCAGATAGCATGTCTATTTTTTTTTTTTTTTTTTTTTTTAATGCACAATAAAAAAATTGTGTAGAATAATACTTGGCTATGTGTTTTACTTCAAATGACAGTTTGGGAGTAGGCAGTTACATTTAAAAAAATACAATGTAAAATTGACAAGGGACACCAACATAGTTGGAACTTTGATCTTATAAACTACAGGATAATGGTGTTGTGGTAATCTGCCCAAATAAAAAAAAAAAGCATAATAATATTGTTGATATCACTAGAAAAAAAAAGCCTTTGAAAATTTGTTTGCAATAACTCCATCAGTATCACCAGCAAAGCAGCTTCATTATTATTCCATTAAAGAAGAAGAGAATTGTGCGCTTCATTTCGAGATTTCATAATTTGCCACGTCATGAATGTTAATTCTCAATTACTAACGCTAGTTTACAAGACCGACCGCTTCTGGCTCGTCTTTGCCTCCGAGCTGCGTGTTTGTACTTTGGACTTTTGTCCGACGGACTTGTGTACACACGATCGGAAAATCCGACAACAGACATTTGTTTGCGGAAAATTTGAAGACATGCTAGCCAACATTTGTTGACAGAAAATCCAACAACAATTGTCCGATGGAGCATACACATGGTTTTCCGCCAACAGCCTGACATCAAACATTTCCCGTCGGAAAGTCTGATCGTGTGTACGGGGCTTTAGAGTGGTGATTTAATCTCTTGCTACTAAGAGATATAAAGTGACATTGGGGGCATAGGCGTACGCACAGGGTGTGCCAGGTGTGCCTGGGCATACCCTAATCGCCTTGTGTGATGCATATTCCCCCCTGTTTAGACCACTGATATTTCATCCCAAAAAAAAAGTTACAAAATAAAATAATTTTTTAAAAAATCTAATAAAACTACTGACACTGTCCACTGCCCACACACATGCATATGTATTTGAGCTTTGGGGTGCACACCCTAATGCAAGAGGCTGCGCACACCTATGATTGGGGGTTATTTACTAAAGGAAAATCCACTTTGCACTGAAAGTGCACTTGGAAGTGCAGTCGCTGTAGATCTGAGGGGGACATGCAAGGACAATAAACAGCATTTTAGCTTGCACATGATTGGATGATAAAATCAGCAGAGCTTCCACTCATTTCAGATCTACCCCTTAGATTTAGAGCGACTGCACTTCCAAGTGCACTTTCAGTGCAAAGTGGATTTGCTTTTCGTAAATAACCCCCATTGTGTCTTGGAGTAAAAAATCAAACCAAGCCAGCCTGTAGAAGCATCATACTTCCATATATCATCAGTTTAATCTTCACTCTCTTGAAGAGCTCTGGGCACTACTGCTATTGGTCTCTCCCAGGTGTGTCAGATAGCAGGTTCTCCTGCCAACCCCTACATCACTATAGTGTCCTGGGATGGGGGGGGGAAGGGGGGCGGTTACAAACTGAACCAAAGCACCCAGTGGAGGACATGCTTTTTGGCATGCTATCTGACCACTGGGTTTAGGACGCACATAAAGCTAACATTGAAAGCCTATCTAAACCCAGAAACAAAAATGTGATCTTTTACACCATACAGTTTTTAAAAGCGGTGGCTGCATTTGTTTTCCTTTTAAAAGGCGTATTTTATTTTTTTACATGATAATCCTGCCAGAAATACACATTCTGTGTTGGGGTTAAAATGCTCACTCACCATAGTTTATCTGCGGAGGAGCAGCATTGTTGTCCTAGGCTGCTTTCCTGATTGGGACGACAATTATCCCACTTCTCACCATTATTACAAAAGGGAGGAGGGGTGGGTTATGTAGCTAACAGAAGATAGCTGGGGAAGCTGTTAGGGCTCTTTCACACTTGCGTTAAATTTTAAAGCAGCCTAAAAGCGCATTAACGCACTTATAGCGTTAATGAGCATTTAAGATGCATTTTACAGGCGATCATTGTGGCCTAAAAAAAACAAAATGTAGGTGCCGCTCAGGAAGAGAGGTAAAGTCCAACAAGACCGATGTGAGTGCAGGCTGGGACAGGGAGCTCATCCTAGCTCCAGGCTGCAGCAATGTCAAAGGAAAAGATCCATAACCCGCACATCATGAAGCAGACCCGTGTGCATGAACTGAGATGAATGGCAGCCTCAACCCGGACCCCAGCCAGGCCACGCCTCCAATGCATTTCGTGCAGCACCTTGGAGCTTAATTATTCCCCATGATTAAGCTCCAAGGGGCGGAGCAAAATGTGTCGGAAAATGGCCTGGCTGGAGTCCGGGCTGAGGCTGCCATTCATCTCACTTCATGCACACGGGTCTGCTTCATGATGTGCGGCTTATGAATCTTTTCCTTTGATATTGTTACAGGCATTCATGTTGCGCCAGGCAACACCTGTTTTTTTTTTTTTTTTACAAGGCTAAAATGGGAAATGATCACTTTTGATGCACTGTAAATGCGTCTAGTGCGTTTACAGTGCGTTTAAGGTGCAATTCAATAGACGTGAATGGAGGCAGTTGCGAAGCATCAACATCTGCCAAACTCTGCAGGCAGCAGTATTTTTACCTCACAACAATGCTAACGCTGCAGTGTGAACACCTTCATCTGTTCCCTATTGTAACAAATCTGTGCGGCATTGATAGGTGTTCAGGAAGTGTTAAAAAACGCCTATTTTGAACGCATGTGTGAAAGAGCCCTTAAAATGTACTCTAAAAAGAAATCAAGTGCAGCCACCACAGCTAAAGACTGGCATGCTTCAATATATTCAATTTTTGCTCTTGGGTTTGAATATCCTTTAAAGGCCAAACTCTGCCTTACTTCTGCGCATGCATGGAAAAATCCCACTCATTCCAATTGAGAAGCCGTTTCAATAGGAATGAAAGGCAATTTTCGTACGCATTTGCAGAGGAGGTAAGAGACCAGTCAGAAGAGTTTAGAGCGGCAGATATGTGGCTTAACTTAGTCGACATAGCATGAATCTGGCACGGATAAGTGAGTTTATATTTTGGGAGAACCACAAAGGTTTTGGGGTCAACCACAAGGCTCTGTGCTTCTTCTTTGGCTGGGAGCCACTGTGTGGAGTACTTAAATCTCAGTTTTTCTTCCTGCCAGGAGGAACGAAGTTTTAGGGAAGATCAATATTGTATAAGGTAGACTGTGCTTCTGTATGCTGGAGCCAGCAATCTGATGACTGGATCTGGTGAAGAGTGGCTGGTGTTTTTTCATACCTTTTGAAAAAAAAAAAACATGACCAGACCTCCTCTCCAGCCTGGGACCACCTAAGGAAGCACTAGCTGTATTGCCTTGGTGACTTTACATGTGCATTTACACGGTTTACCAATTATGGTTCTCAGAAAACCAGATCATGGGCAATTAGGTTATTTTAACATGAGATGGCCTGGTTACAGTTATGCTTGAGCAGGTAGGCTGCATATCCTGAATTTTAAAAGGCTCAAAATTCAGTCTGGACAGGAGAATATGCCATTTGCATGTACTAGCACAGGGGTAGGAAACGCCCGGCACTGGTGCCGCAAGCGGAACGCGAAGCCCACTTTTGCCGGCACCCGACTCCCTCCCTATCAGCAGAGCAGTGCAGGGAAGTGTCAGTGAGACACTAATACATTCCAATTTCAGAATTCCCCACACCGCACTGAGGAGGAGACACTGCGCTCCCACACATTGTAAAATATGGGATACATTGTTTGGTTCTCTAACTTTGCTGTAGCTGCGATTGTCAGCTTTTGTGATGGGGAAGAAGAGATTGGGTGCAGTTCTGCTGGGGGGGGGGCGCGGTCCCTGTTTCCAGGAGGAGGAGGACTGTCATTGGCCACTGCTAAAGCTAATCACAGTCCTGCTAGCCCCGTCCACCATCTGGAGGAAGATGACTCGGTTGGTTGCCACTACCAATCTCAGAAAGAAGGGATTTCACTGTGATTGAGAAAATAACAATAAGGTGACAGTTTGTGGAATTACTGTTGAGCTCCTGGGAACTTTGTTGAAATTATTCCTGAACCTTTGCATCACTAACTACTGAACCCCAGCACTCTGTGTCCCTTTAAGCCACAGCCAGTGTTCAGCACAATGAAAATCACACCCAAACACTTTTTCTCGGCTGTGGGGCCCAACTTATGATCTTGCACACAGGCCCACTGCTTTCAGAAAATGCCCCTGACCTGAGCTCATCATTGCGCATCCATTCCATATCCTTGTATGTAACATCCCATACAAGCACGTGGGGTGGATGCGAGAAGTGCATTAGCAGGATGCGTGTGCCAGGACAGGTAGATGTGTCTCATCTCTGCTTCCTTTCACCACTCTGCTTATCACGCATATCATAGATAAGAGGGTACAGTGGTGGGGAAAATGAGGAGGGGCTCAGAGGTGGGCAGAAGAGCAGGAGGGTACAGCGGTGGGGCAGATGTCCAGGGAAATACAGTGGTGGAAGAGATGAGAAGGGGGTTCAGCAGTGGGACAGAAGAGCAGGGGGGTTCAGTGTTGGTGCAGAAAAGCAGGGGGGTAAAGCAGTGGGGCAGATGTGAAATATGGTGTATTGGTGGGGTAGATGAGTAGGGGGTTACAGTGGTGGGGCAGGAGAGCAGGGGGAACATAGGTGGGACAGATGTGCAGGAGGTACAGTGGTGGGGCAGATGAGAAAGCAGGTTACAGTGGTGTGGCAGATGAGCAGATAGGTTCAGTGTTAGGACAGATGAGAAGGTGATTCAGTAGTGAGACAGAAAGGGATGGGGATAGGGCAGTGGGGCAGATGTGCAGGGAGGTACAGGGGTGGGGCAGATGAGAAAAAGGGTACATTGATGGGGCAGATGAGATGGGTTACAATGGTGGGAAAGAAGAGCAAGGGGGTACAGTGGTGGGGCAGATGTGCAGGAGGTACAGTGGTGGGAGGGATGGGAAGGGGGTTCAGCGGTCGAACAGATAAGCAGGGGTGTACAGCAATGGGGCAGATGAGCGGGGGTTACACTGGTGGGATAGATGGGCAGGGGGGGTTCAATGTTGGGCAGAGGAGAAAGGAGGTACATTGGTGGGACAGATGAGCAGAGGGTTACAGCAGTGGGGCAGAGGAGCAGGGGGTACAGAGGTAGGGCAGATGTGCAGGGGGTACAGAGGTGGGGCAGATGTGCAGAGGGGTGCAGAGGAGAAAAGAGGTACATCGGTGGAACACATGAGCAGTGGGTTACAGTGGTGGGGCAGAAGAGCAGGGGAAACAGAGGTGGGACAGATGTGCAGGAGGTACAGTCATGGGGCAGATGATAAAGGAGGTTACAGTGGTGGGGCAAATGAGCAGATAAGTTCAGTGTTAAGACAGATGAGAAGATGATTCAGTGGTGGAGCAGATGAGCATGGAGGTACAGTGGTGGGGCAGTTGAGAAAGAGGGAACATTGGTGGGGCAGATGAGTAGGGGGTTACAGTGGTTGGGCAGAAGAGCAAGGTGGTACAGTGGTGGGGCAGATGAGCAGAGTGGTACAGTGGTGGGGCAGATGTGCAGAGGGTTACAGTGGTGGGGCAGATGAGAAAGGGGGTAAATTGGTGGGGCAGATGAGAAAAGGGGTAAATTGTGGGGCAGATGGGAGAGGGGGTACATTGGTGGGGCAGATGAGCAGGGGGTTACAGTGGTGGATTAGATGTGCAGGGGGCTACATTGATGGGGCAGATGATAAAGGAGGTTACAGTGGTGGGGCAAATGAGCAGATAAGTTCAGTGTTAAGACAGATGAGAAGATGATTCAGTGGTGGAGCAGATGAGCATGGAGGTACAGTGGTGGGGCAGTTGAGAAAGAGGGAACATTGGTGGGGCAGATGAGTAGGGGGTTACAGTGGTTGGGCAGAAGAGCAAGGTGGTACAGTGGTGGGGCAGATGAGCAGAGTGGTACAGTGGTGGGGCAGATGTGCAGAGGATTACAGTGGTGGGGCAGATGAGAAAGGGGGTAAATTGGTGGGGCAGATGAGAAAAGGGGTAAATTGTGGGGCAGATGGGAGAGGGGGTACATTGGTGGGGCAGATGAGCAGGGGGTTACAGTGGTGGATTAGATGTGCAGGGGGCTACATTGATGGGGCAGATTAGCAAGGCGGTACTGTGGTGGGGCAGAGGAGCAGGGTGATAAAGTGGTGGGGCAGATGTACATAGGGTTACAGTGGTGGGGCAGATGAGCAGGGGGGTTACAGTGGTGGGGCAGATGAGAAGGGGGGTTACAGTGATGGGGCAGATGAGAAGGGGGTACTGTGGTGGGGCAGATGAGAAGGGGGGTACAGTGGTGGGGCAGATGAGAAGGGGGTACAGTAGTGGGGCAGATGAGAAGAAGGGTACAGTGGTGGGGCAGATGTGCAGGGGGGGTACAGTGGTGGAGCAGAGCAGATGAGCAAGGGGGTTACAGTAGTGGGGCAGATAAGCAGGGGGGTTACAGTGGTGGGGCAGATGAGAAGGGGGTACAGTAGTGGGGCAGATGAGAAGGGGGGTACAGTGGTGGGGCAGATGTACAGGGGTTTACAGTGGTGGGGCAGATGAGCAGGGGGTTTACAGTGGTGGGGCAGATGAGCAGGGGGGTTACAGTGGTGGGGCAGATGAGAAGGGGGTACTGTGGTGGGGCAAATGAGAAGGGGGGTACAGTAGTGGGGTAGATGAGAAGGAGGGTACAGTGGTGGGGCAGGTATGCAGGGGGGTACAGTGGTGGGGCAGATGAGAAGGGGGGTACAGTGGTGGAGCAGAGCAGATGAGCAAGGTGGTACAGTGGTGGGGGGGATGAGAAGGGGGGTACAGTGGTGGGGGGGATGAGAAGGGGGGTGCAGTGGTGGGGGAGATGAGAAGGGGGGTGCAGTGGTGGGGGGGATGAGAAGGGGGGTACAGTGGTGGGGCAGATGAGAAGGGGTCTGAGGTGTGAAGGTGCATGAATTGGGGCTGATCTGAGGCGTGAGAGTGCAGGGTGTTAATTTCTCACTACTAAAATCGTTTACAGCATTTACTTTATAAAAAATCCTTTTCATGATTGAGAGTGTGAAGTTGACATTTTTTTGTTATAAAATCGGCACGCTCAATTTCTTTGAAAACATTTTTCGGCACACTCTGCACAAAAGTTTGCCTACCCCTGTACTAGCATAACTATGCCACCTTGTGCACAATGGTTACCGGCTGAGTACACCAGGTAAGTTTTATTGTAAAGGGTTGTTCTAGTCATTGGTGTTACAATGTACAATCTTACCAGTGTTGGATGTACAGTATGTGAAGTGACAGTATGACTGCTGACTACAGGCTCCTTCTCATCCACCTGCCAAAATATAAACAATTGTTAAAATGGGAAAGGGATAGAAACATTATCATACTTTGGATAGAAGATGAATAACACCATTATGATTTTGCAGGAAACCCAGACAAACACAGAAGGAACGTTTTTCTTTGGAGAATATGCCTCCTGAGCCCACCCATCAAATTAAAGGACCAATTTGAAGGTTCAGGAGTCATAAGGATTTGCTCAACTGTTGCATGGAATGTTGAGATTTGCATATAACTTTAGCTGTCTATAGTGAAATCTATGCCTGATGTTTTGGCTAAAGATACCTTGGCTTATTGTTTTTTGCTTATATATACATTTATATATTTATATTATGTCCACTTAAGGACCACCCTATAGCAGATATACTGCTACAGGGAGACCCTCAAAGACCCTGCAAAGAATCACGTATATATCTATATATATATATATATATATATATATATATATATATATATATATATATATATATATATATATATATATATATATGTGATTCTGCACTTTCACCTAGGGGGGGCATGTACACCCGCCACCGGCGGGTCGCTTCTGCTGTGATTACTCACAGCAGAAGCTGATCTACGGGTGACAGGCACTGGTTGTCTGCCGGCACCCACTGATAGGCAGAGACACAACGGAGCTCTGCATATGTAAACAAACCAGAGCTCTGTTCTGACAGGGAGGATGTGCCAGATTTTGTTTCCTTGCGTAGCAGGGAATAAAATTCATCTCTTCCCTTAGTAAGAGAACCTAACACAGTACACACATAAACACTGGCTAGGCACACAGTTATCCCTTTGAACGCCCCTGATGTTTAACCCCTTCCCAGCCAGTGTCATTAGTACAGTGACAGTGCATATTTTAACACTGATCACTGAATTAGTGTCACTGGTTCCCACAAAGTGTCAGTTAGTGTCCGATTGTCCGCTGCAATATCGCAGTCCTGCTATAAAGTGACTGATCACTGCCATCAGTAGTATAAAAAATAAATAAGTAAGTAAAAATTCCAGTATACTATATACCATAGTTTGTAGACTCTTATTGGGATTTTTTTTACCAAAAATATGTAGCAGAATACATATTGGCGTAAATTTATAAATAAATTAGATTTTTTTTCCATTTTTTTTTTTATTGGACATGTTTTATAGCAGAAAGTAAAAAAAAAATTTTTTTTCAAAATATTTAGTCTTCTTTTGTTCATAGCACAAAAAAATAAAAAAGCAGCGGTGATCAAATACCACCAAAAGAAAGCTATTTGTGGGAAAAATTTACATAAACTTTATTTGGGCACAGTGTTGCATGATCACGCAATTGTCAGTTAAAGTAGCGCAGTGCCGTATTGCAAGAAATGACCTGGTCATGAAGGGGGGTAAATCTTCCAGAGGTCAAGTGAATACACACACACACACATTATATATATATATATTATATATATATACTACTGTGAGAATTTACAGAGGCAGGCACATAGTCAATCATGTCTATAGTGGATCATAGTCTATGAAAACTTGCAAAATGATATTGCAAGATTTTGGTTGGCCAAATAGAATGGTAGGGGGGTGCATAGAAAATAGGCATGTGCCTACCCTCTAATAAAGCCAACACTTTATTAGGAATTACAAAATTACAGGTTTGTTTTAAACAGGCAAACAAAATGGTGCAAAGGGAAGTAACCTAGTTATTTACTGCTTTCACTACAGTAAAAAAGCCCATTGGCTTCTAAAAAAATGCTCATTTGAATCAGACACTGGGCTTGATTTACTAAAACTGGAGAGTACAAAATCGTGGGCAACTCTGCAGTCTCCAATCAGCTCCCAGGTTTATTTTTCCAAAGCTTGATTGAACAAGCCAAAGTTAAAAAGCTGATTGGCTATCATGCAGAGCTACACCAGATTTTGCACTCTCCAGTTTTAGTAAATCAACCCCACGGTCTTAATAAAGCAGAACTAAACTGTACACAAAGATGCTAAGAGGAGGAAGAAAATTTGATGTGCAGTGCAGTGTACACTATGGGGCCATTTACGACATCTGCAAGAAGCCGATAATGGAGTTGTATGCCAGGGCAGTATGATTCCAGTTTGGATATGCAGAAGGTATATGATTAGTAGTCACCCAATATTTAAAGAGAGAAAACGTTGGGCCCAAAAGGAAACCCAGAAGATGACAGTGGCGTTATGGCAATTGCTTTGCAGACCTGCAGTGGGTTTAGTTTTGCTTTAAATGCAAATAGTCTCTAACATGAATAAAGTTAAGTTCCGTAACCCTTTATGCAAGCCAGTCTTTATACAAGTTAGGCTGCTTGAGTTCACATATATAATAATTGCATGCAAGATTTATATACTCAGTATACATCTTTCTCCATGTGTACTGACTGTAGAGAACAGAGGGGTTAGAAATGCATTCCTATATAACCTACAGAGGGGACCATCTGGAAGCTTATGTGCAGAGCTGGTACAGGGGGGGGGGGGGGGTCGGAAGGGGCGGATGCCCTGGGCGGTACAATGGCCGCTGGCTTCTCTATTCTCTGCCAGATGACATCTCCCAAACAGGGGCGGACTGACATTACTTAACATCTGTGCAGAGTGTGCAGTGGCACCGGCCAGGATGCAGCTCAGAGTCAGTGCAGCTAATCAGATCGCTCAAGGAAGGGAGGCGGGATCAGGAGACCAATAGGCGGTTATGATCCTTCTCCCTTCCCCTCCTGGCTGCTCAATGTCATTTCGCTCCTCCCCAGGGGTTACTCCGGCACCTCCGCCCCTCCCTTCCCGTCCAACTCCGATTCTGTAGCTCGCCTCCAAGTATTCCTGGCTCCTCCCTCGGCTCACCCGGGCACCTCGTCTCCGCCCCTCCGGCTCCAAGTATGGAGCTCGCTCCCGGGTATTCCTGACTCCTCCTCCGGCTCACCCCAGCACCTCAGCTTCACCCCTCCCTCCCAGCACGTCTCCTGAGTATGGAGCTTGCTCCCAAGTATTGCTGGCTCCTCCTCCGGCTCAATCCCAGTGCCTCAGCTCTGCCCCTCCCTCCCCAGTTCGGCACCTAAGTATGGAGCTCGCCCCCAGGTATTCATGGCTCCTCCCCCGGAACCTCAGCTCCGCTCGTCCCTCCCTGGGTCGGCTCCCGAGTGTTCCTGAGTGTGCTCTCCCGCCCCAGCAGCACATCTGACCCAGGGTCTCATCAATCACCAAGTCCTCCTCCTCCTTTCCAGGGAAGGATGCTGGGGATGTCAGGACCAATCAGGCTCTGCCAGGATCTGCCTTCTTCTCTAGTTCCCAGGATAAGAGAAGAACCAGGAGCTGCTCCAGACTGTCAAGACTGAGGACCTGGGCACCATGGTGCAGAAGCTGCTGCAGTGACCCAAGGCAGGTAAAGCCTAAAGACATACCTACCTACTCTGATGATAAGTTTAATGAGATCAGTCATTAGATGAGATTAGAGTTGGGGGGGTGATCAGGACAGGCTGGGGGCAGGGGTGGACTAACCATTTGGGCACTTGAACACTGCCCGGGTCCCCATTACCACTGGAGTCCCAGAGCCCAGTGCCGGAACAAGGCACTTGGTTCCACTAATTCACCTCCTACTGCAAGGGAGAATACACTGCAAGGGATTGGGGGATTTATAGGGGAGGGGGGGTATTACACTGCAGAGAGTACACTAGGGGGATTTACATGGTGAGGGTGGGATTATACTGGAGAGGGATTTACTCTTAGGTATGTGCCAACCACTTCAGCTCCAGAAGGTTTTACCCCTTTAATGATCAGGCCATTTCTTGCGATACCGCGCCATGATGCTTTAACTGACAACTGCGCGGTCATGCGACGCTGCACCCAAATACAATTTATGTCCTTTTTTTCCCCACAAATAGAGCTTTCTTTTGGTGGTATTTGATCACCTCGGCGGTTTTTATTTTTTACCCTTTAAACAAAAAAAGAGCGACAATTTTTGCATTATTATTTCAAAGTGCCTCCAATAAAAATACATATAATTAAAAATGATGTTTCTATCGCATTAAACCTAATTGAATTTGTATTGTTTTAAGTATATTCTTGTTTTGAAACAACATTGATTCTTTCTTAAAAACGGGGGGGGGGGGGGGGGGGGGCGCAGTTTGCCATCTTCGCCCTGGGCACCAAATGGCCTTGTCCCAGCACTGCTTATGTGTTTCTGTTTTTAGCAGAATGAATTTGTGTACTTTAATAGAATGTATTGCATATGCTTACCTGAGTGGTTTGCATGGAAGTAATCTGTATATTTGTGATTTTCTCCCCATCTGTGCTGCTAACTGTACTCACGCTGCTGATGACATGTTTCTCTGTCCAGTGTGACTGTGGGAACAAAAAAATTAATTACCATGAGAGGATATTACAGCAGACTGCTATGGGTACTATCTGTATGATACATAGAACATTTTAAGGCCACGCACAATGTGAATTACAAACATGCACGGGATAACTATTAATAAAATGAAGACATATATGCATACAAAGTACATACACATATACTCATGATGCCATGTGACTAAGCAGATGACATTCAATATATTACCTGGCTCAGTGGTTGGCTGTCAACGGCATGCAAGTCAAAGGTAACAGATAATACAGGGGCATGCAAACAGAGGTCGCAGGATAGTTATGGTATAATACAAACACGATGGTCAAAAACAAATGTGGAACGGGAAATATGGACCAGTGTGCTTGGAGATTTCATGCACTTTTCAATACATTCCATGCGGTTAAACCCTTAGGGATGGATGGAAAACTGGAGAAGCCAAGTTGTGATATTCAGAAATACAACATTGATAAGCAGCGGTTTCCAGTGCCGTAGCGTTGTACCTCTGTTATTTCCTCCTCCTGCTTGTCTTCATCATGTACTTCCTGCGGAGCTGTTGCGGGGTTATTCTCTGTGCCACCAGCCCCATCACCCTGGTCTCGATGCAGTTCAGGAAGGCTGCGGGTGAAATCCTCGAAGCCTACATTGGAGTGGTAATCTCCAATCACTGTGAAGTCCACCTCGGCTTCCAGACTGGATGTAGAGCTGACGGTTATGCTTGAACACTTCCTCTCAATGCTTAGTTGGTTTTCTTTTAGAAGGCCAGCTCCTTGTTCCTCGTCACCTGCTGTTCGCCCTTCCTCTGTCTCCCTGCTGCTCACTCTCTGGGGGAATTCAAAAAGCCATGATGGGAAAGTCACAGTGAAATAAGTGGCTGGTGAAGAGGTGAATTCAGATGAGTTCAGACAGATGCGTGATTTTGCCCTTCCATAAGCGTTTGGAATACAATTTTAAAACTACGAATTAGAAAACTAGATATATTCTGTGAAAATACATACAGTACAAGTAGAAAAACTAAACATGTACTGCTTTAATTATACTGAGGTTGCTGATAACACCCCTCTCATCTTATTGTTTGCTTAAAGAAATAGTCCATTTCAGAATAAAGAAAATTATATATGGAACTTATTCTCAGCTCATCACCACTTGATCAATGTCAACATTCCAAAATCTATATACAGCCCTAATAGATTTATGTCTAGGGTAATTAGAACAACAATTACATTTAACACCTTATATCAGCAAAAGAAACGATGAAGAAATACAGTACATCTAGGATTTCTAAATCCAGTTTATATTGCTATATGTACAATGGGGCAAACCATCCTAATCATTACAAGTTCACACGTACAGACAACACAAATTTAGATTTGGACAAAAGAAAAGCAGCTATGTTGGTCATAGCAACCAATTCATACCCAAGTTTTGACCTTCTAACCAATGTCAACTGGATATGACTAAGTGCAGATATCGAGAAACGCGTCAACCTTCTTGTCCCACTCTGTGTCAATGACAGCTTAATGTATATGTCTCTATTTCTGCAATAAAGTGGATTGCATTGGAGTGCGGCTATGCAGATGTTCTTTGTTGCTTTTAGTACAGCTTGCAAGCTAAGTCAACATCCAATTTGAAGATGTGTGGGGTATGTGTATGAGTGGACCTACCTGGAGCCGATTTTCTTTGTTCGAATGTCAACTGGATACTTATTGGCTGCTATGATCAAAGACACTTTTCTTCCTCTCAATTTTTTTATAAAGAAGTCCAATGTACAGCTATCCTCAGAAGTGATGCCGTAAAAAACTATAAATCTGTGACTATCTGAAGATCATTTGTATATAAAATGTATTACATTAAAATAAATATGCACAGACATGAATTTCTTTGCAAGGCAGTAGTGGAATTGAGAGGGCAAAATCAGGGCGTTCATGGCCCTGACCTGAAAATGGACAGTCCCGGATTTCCTATATCCCTGGTCCGGCAGGGAGACCTCTCTGAGGGCACATGGGATATCCCTTTCCTCCCAGGATGTTGGTTCAAGAGGTTGACTCTAGAGCAGGAGAGAAGGGTTAGAGTGAAGGATTCCCAAGGAGCAAACAGCAAGACCCGCAGCACGATGCATGAGACTGATGCTGGGCACTACAGCATCAAGCGAGGCAGAGGTGGACTCAGATTCACTAGGCTGTATTAAATTATTATGAAATGCAACAGCGAAGGGTGTATTCTACTTTCTGGTCACAGTTAGAGAAAAAAAATAACATAGGATGTGCGGAAAAGAAAGAAAAAGAGACAAAGGAGCTCTTGTATGAAATCTGGAGGATTGCCGAGTTGTTTTCTATCACAGCCAATGAGGTTCCAGCTGTCTTTAACCTACACTCTATGTTAAAAGGTTTGTGGATACTTGACCATCACACCTACAGTATATGAGCGTGTTGAACATTCTTTTCCAAAATCATGGGCATAAATATTAAGTTGCCCCCAACCTTCTTGGGGCTATAGCAACCTCCACTCTCCTTGGAAGGTTTTCTTACAAGATTTAGGAATGTGTCTATGTGAATGCGTGCCCATTCAACCAAAAGAGGATTTGTAAAGTCAAAGCCGAATGTTTTACAAGAAAACCTGGTTCGCAATTGGTGTTTCAGTTTATCCCAAAATAGTTCAATAGGGTTAAGGTTGGGGCTCTGTGCAGGCCACTCAAAGTCCTCCACATGAGACCATTGTTGAAACCATGTGCTTACATACCTGTGTTTGTGTACAAGGACACAGTCATGTTAGAACAGAAAAGGGCCTTCCTCAGACTGTTGCCACTGGGCTGGAAGTGCACATTTTTTTAACATGTCTTTGTATGCTGTATCCATAAGAGTACTTTTCCCTAGACACACCTGAACTAATTTAGAGAGATGTCCACATACTTTGGCCATAAAGTAGGTGTGATGGACAGGTGTCCATAAAGTTTACAAAAACTACAAAATGCAAGCTGGAATCCACCTAGATGCTATGAATATGGTTTTTAGGCAAACTGTTCTAACAGGAAGAGATAGGGGTTAAGAGACATAGGTAAGTAGAAGGAAATAAGAGTTAAAAAAAATAATTGAATATCTTTGGAAATAGAGCTGAATATAGCTATATGTTTCTTCAAGTAGTTCAACTTGGCCTTGCCACCAAACATGGTTTAAGACAGTACAAGCTCTTTCAAGTTTTAATGCAGCCCAGTGAATCAGTGTCCATATGCAGAGCACAAAAGCAGGATCACAGCAGCCTCAGTGCAGTGAGTAGGGAGGAGGTGGGATGGAGATTAGTAACCTTTTCTTTTCCATAGAGGTGCAAAGCGCAAGACATTTTTTTTTCAGTCCACTCATGTATTTAACATGGGGCATGAACTGCAGAATATCTGCCAAGTATTGGTTTTCCCAGATGAATAAGAACTAGCTGCCAGAGCCAATGATTCACAGTAGTGTCACTGGAAGCGCTCATTCCTGGGGTGCAGGAGATGTATTTTACTGATGCTACCAGTTTAGCCGTGGCTGCACCCCTTCATTTATCCCTCCTCCAGCAACTCCCTCCCGTCTCCTCTTTAGCTTCCATGCTTTTCAGCCTGATATTTGGGGGACGGGGTATTTTAAGCCAGACGATACTTCAGCCAGAAGCGAATGTTGGGAGGATTTTGGTACAGACAGGCAGACAGATCCCACTACGACATCATGCCCCCTCAGTTGGCTCATACAGAGGTCTGGCGTGCTAGGAAAATCACAATGGGCCCACAAAAAGCAGGTTTGGTGCCTTTTCCCTCCCCCCTACAAACATGCTCATCAGGAGTTACCGCCGCATCTGTGAGTGTTATTTCACAGCCCGAATCTGGAGAGGAGAGGTCTCCAGGCGTGTCAGTTTTGGATTCAGCAGGGCTTTCATTTCCTTCATAATAATGGGCATCATGCTGGCTGTGATTTGGCTGTAGAAGAATTCTTTCAGTTGGATTACTATCTGTGGCTAATTCTTGGTGACCTCTCTCCCTGGGAGCAGCCACTGGTAGTGGAATAATGGTTGGTAACATAAAATGAAGCACTGGTGGACCCCAATCTTCCAGTGGTAAGTCCTCTGTGCTCCTCTCAGTTGTCATTTGTACAGTTGAGGACAACTGTTCATTTGCCAGACCAGAAGGTCCTGCTTCTTCTGTACTGATAATGGTCCTACCATGTTCCTCTTCTTTTAAATCTTCATTATGGTCATCTGGAATAAGAATGTCAGTAGTGATGTACTCTCTGGACAGTTTTGACATTGTCTTCCCTAGCTGACTTTGCTCCTTTTGGTCATCTGAGGCAACAAAATGCTTCCCACGTTGTTTGTTTGGTGACGCATAAATGTCCATGTTCTCCAGGTTTTTGTTTTTCTTTTGGTATCCTGCACTCTCACACCATATCAAAGATTTCGGTTGGTCCTCCCAGTGGGCCTCATTGTGCCATTCTCCTTCTTCAGCACTGTCATCAGCTTCATCTTCGCACAAAATGACGCTTCTGCTTTCCCCAAGCTCAACAATGGTTCTACCCATTTCTTGGTGTCCTTCTGCTGATCCCACTAATCCTCTCCCTATCCTTCTTGTGCTGGTCTCTTCTCTGTCCACTCCATTTTTCCCTCTCAAATCTGATGGTTCACCTTTTCCCCAGGACGTTGCTTTGCCATTTTCCAACCTGAGTGCCCATTCCCTACCATCTTCCGCAGGGGCACCATCAGGTGCTGTTCTTGCTTTGCTTTCTACGATATCCCATTCACTGGTGACCATCACTAGGCGTTCTTCTCTCTGTGGTAGCCTCTTTCTTCTTTCCACTCCCTTTATCATAGATACTGATTTCTCCTCAGTTATATCCACCATTTCTCGTTCCTCCCTATCCTTGTGAGGGTGGTCTTTCTGGTGGTGTTCTTCCCTTTTGGAGGACAACTCCAGTCCAGAAATCTGGACAGACTGCTTTTTTTGAACCTCTTCAAGTGGTGTAGGAGACTTTTCTGTTGTCCTTTCTATAAAAACCCAGTGCTCCATGCCCTGCATGGTGACCAGAGCGAAAGGGGTTAGCTGGAAACTTACGACGACAGCAAATATGGTTTTTACAATAATTGCTTTCCTCAAGTGTTTTCCCTGGATTTCTCTTCTAAAGTCTAGATCATTATTTCAATGATTATGTTTTTAATTGCTGTTTATAAAAGTTAACATATCTGCCTTTGTAATTATCACTTTTAACAATTTTGAATAGAGTAGGGAAGGATTAGTACCCCTGTCAAGTTTTATTTGCTTTGTGAATCCCCTCTAGAGAGATTCAACTTCTCTATTTGTCTTTAATTACTTATGTCACCACTACTGAAAGTGAAGAAATATGCAACATTTTGAATTGCCACCAGAACAGTAATTGAGGGCAAATTTTCCCATGGGGACTCAAATTATTCCTGTGACAACTGTCTAAAAGGAAGAAGGATGAGAACCCCTGCCAATTTTATGTTGCTCTATGTGAATGGGATCCACCCTTTCTTTTTGTCCTGGTGACCTTTGTCCCTAAAATCAAGAGTGTTAAGAAATAGAAAATATTACAATTGTCACCACAAAAAAAAAAAAAGATGAAGGGAAATCTTTCAATGGGGTGCCTGTTCTGGTGCTGTCCAGGGGGATTATCCCTCACTTTGGAAAGATTTCCTTTCACGTCCTGTTAGGTTTAACAAATTGTGAAGGGAAAGCTCTTGCTTGGGGCACAGACAACAAGAAAAAGAAAGCTGACAGGGGTTTTAACTATTCCCTAGTATATTCAAAACAAAAAAGAGAAAGTTTTGGGCTAGAAATACACTTTTACTAATCAAATGTAAAATACAGTGTTTATAAAAACACACGTAATGTACATGAACTGCCATTTTCATGATATTGTATAACAACAAATATACAGATTTTGAGTACAGGCTTATTAGGGACCCTTGTGTGAAAAATCATACCTAACTCTGGAGATTAGATCCTAAAAGACTACCCTTTATTGTCCTTGTGAGTGTGAGACGATTCCCTATGGAGTAGGGCTGGCACATAGTTATAGCAGACAGCAATCGCATAAGCAGCAAGAGATCATCAGCTGAACTTAACGGTAGCCACCATTCTCCACATTCAGTTAGGGTGGAATTCGGTTTAGGAGACCCTGTCACTACAGTACTCATGGTAGACTGAATATATGTAGTAAAAACAGGCCCCTTGTTGCCCTTTTGAAACATTGTTGACAGGTGGCTGGGAGGCGATATGTCGTCTCCTCACTGCCTTTTCTAACCCTTAAAGGACTGCACTACCATAACCACATGCATTGCACGCAATTACAGAGTGTTTCTGGGCGGCCCCAGCCAGTTGAATAGGTTGCTTTCCGTGGAAGTATGTTTTTGCCATGGCCGCAATGCTTTGATTCCAATGAAAATCAACAGGAGCATACCCAAAGTGAGTAGAAATAGTGAGTGCTCCAATCTAGGCAGGAAAAAAGGCATTAGGCATGGCAGGAAGATTGCACCGCCAGAGACCTCAAGAGGTATAAAAATCTTGCCAGTGGCTCAATCCATCGGGCTTCACGTTTAGCTGAACACTTTTGCGTGGACTGCCCTTCTAAAGAAAGGCAACTTTTATTCCATCAGTAGTCTACAGTCCTACTAATCAGTTATTTAACTTTACAATACTTTCTTTGGATGGAAGATGTTAAAATGCACTACAGACATTCACTTATCCATTAAAAGCAATTTAGGAAGGTCTAAGATGGCACCTGTGTGCCATTTGTTTGACAGGTTTGTTTAAAATGAACTTTTATATGTATTAATATGTGAAACAGATAATAAAAAGTTCATGTAATTTTACAAATAGATGAAAACATTCTTTGCCTGTGTATTATCCTACACACTGAACTAAAGCATAGGTGGGCTTAGTTCTTTCTTCCCGATTCTCATTAAGAAGAAGGTGTTCAAAGAGCAATTCAGATATTGGAAGTGCCCCTAATGATATCACTTGTGGAATATTTCAACTCACCTTTCCTATCCTTGATTTTAGCTATATAACTGTATTCCTTGCCCAAAATATTCCTGCTGCAGTTTTGCTGGTTTACTTCCCATCTCAAAAAAGCGTTTTGCCATTCCAATAAATGCGCGCGTAGTATCTTGTTATATCAAAGCTTTTAAGGCCTTCCTTTCATCTGCTAGTCTCACCATGGTTTGATTCTTATTTTGCTTCTTTATTTATTTGCTCTAATCCTTGAACATCCTGAAGAAGGACTTGCAACTGGGCTCGCCATACTTTCTTCATTTTTAACCCTCTCTGCTATTAATTTTCCTCTCATGTAAGCCTTGTGTGCTTCCCAAAGCACAACCAGCAATATATTTTCTGTATCATTCTCCTTAAATAAAGGGATCCAAGCCTGACTCTAGATCTTTGGCCACCCTAGGATCATGTAAAAGAGACTTATCTAGCCTCCAGATTATCTGTCTCGCTGGGAGATCCTTCAAACCTAAGACAACCAATAATGGAGCATGATTTGACAGAGTCATTGATTTTATTTCTACTTCTAACAGGCTTTCTAAAAGATGATGGTCCAAGAGAAGTGCCCTTAATGTCTGATCCTACATAGAGTGAGGAATGAGTAATCGTGTTGTGAGCTGAACTGGAGAGTTTAAGGTCACCCAAATACTTGTGCAGTTCAGAATTGAATGTTGGTTAAAGTGCACAGGAAAATAGGAAAGTGGAGGCACCTCTGGGGATGAAGCCAAGCTTTTCTCGATGAAGACCTCAGAATCCTGGGCTGCACCAGCATCTGTCTCTTCCTCTTCTTTCCCGGTACCTTCCGCCTCCTGCTTTGTACAGAATTCAAACAAAGTGGGTCATTTAGAGAAGGGATCAAACCAGAATAGTTGCATTTTAATACGACTGTATAATTATAGTTAAAATATAGGTTTGGTTTTACAAGCACAACCACATATTATATTATCATAACACTATGTACAAGTGGGAAGCCTGGAGTAACATTTTCTACAGAAAAGGTAAATATATCAGTCCTTCCATTACTATTAAAGTGCACCTGAACTCAAAAAAGTCAAGATTTACTATCGTATATGGAACATCCACAAATTTTATTTGCGCCTAAGAAATAATCCTAAAGATTTTGAATTTCTCAAGAAAAATAGCAGTGTGCTTCCTGTGCATTGAACCTCATAGCTGTAAATCACCTAAGGTACTGCTGCCTCTGACTACCTTTCTCAAGAGATTTGGAGTGAGATTTGGCAATGTTACTACTTTCACCAGGTGAAAATAGAGGTCAAATGTTCAAAGAAAAACAAACAAACGCAGCCACCACAGAAGTGGGGCCGCATATATGCAGGGCCGGATTAACAAAGGGCTATTGGAGCTGTAGCTCCAGGTCCCTACCTTGAGATAGGCCCAGCCCAGTGAGTCATTAATGCTGTTTGCTTTTTGTGTGTGTACATGATTGATATGTAAATTGCGGGCTGTATTAATAAGTAAATCGCGGGCAGCAGGCCGTATAGATATGCAAATCGCGGCCATCAGGCAGTATTGGTAATCTAAATCGCGGGGCACCAGCTGAGTTCCACACAGTGTAGTGTAGCACAACATAGAGGCTGACTCTTGTTCCTTCCCCACAGCTTTCACAAAACGCCCATTTCCTCCTAACTCCCGCCCCTACGGTGACAGTCTCTCTTGCTGGGCACCCATGCTTGCCTTTTGCTGGTGGAGGGAGTGTGAGGAAGGATCCACACACTCTGATTGGCCGACGGTACCATCAGTGAATTACAATAGCTCCGCCCCCTGTATATCGGCAGTGCATATGGGGGAGAACATCCGACACAAGCAAAGCGGCACCCCATGAGTGATGGGAGAGGGTGCAGTGCCCAGTCTACTTCTCATGCAATCAACAGATCTATCTGTTTTATGAGCAATAGCATTCTACAGTACATGGTGAGCCACAAATGCTGATTGTTGTTACTTTCCCACACCGTAAAGTAAATTATTATTTTTTTGTGCAAACATCTTCTAGCTGAAAAGGTGACAGCAGCAAGAATGAATGATCACCATAGTAAAGATATGCAGAAAAAAATCATGACATCTGAACATCTTCCAGCAAATTTTAAATGCATTCCTCCCTTACTTTATTAGCAAGCTTTGTACATATTTTTTTTTTAAGAAGGATGCAGACTCACCATAAGTACAGAGAGAAAACTGTTATGGGGCGTACACACGGTCGGACTTTTTGATCAGAGTGGTCTGACGGACGCCGACGGACCAAATCCGGCGGACAATCCGATCGTGTGTGGGCTTCACCGGACCTTCATCGGACTTTTCCAGTCGCAAATCTGACGGACTTTAGATTTGGAACAGGCTTCAAATCTTTATGTCGTAACTCAGCCGGACCCAGAAATCCGCTCGTCTGTATGCTAGTCCGACGGACAAAAACCGACGCTAGGGCAGCTACTGGCTATGAACTTCCTTATTTTAGTCCGGTGTACGTCATCATGTATGAATCCGTCGGACTTTGATGTGATCGTGTGTAGGCAAGTCCGTTCGTTAGAAAGTCCGTCAGAAGTCGGTCAAAAGTCCGTCGAAAGTCTGTCGGACCAGTCTGGTCGAAAAGTCCGCCCATGTGTACGCGGCATTAATCTGTATGTGCTCTGTTCACACCATGTATGAGCTGTGATGTGTAAAAATGCAGCATGTCTTTTTTTTTTAACAGAGAAAACATGTCTGCATTTTTATTGCAGCACAACGCATGTCACAACAGCACATAAAGTGCAATGAACTATCTTTCATAAATTTTGACTAGATTTTAAAAAAAGGAAAAATTAAACAATGCAAAGCACTTTACCAATTGCACACAACAGAGGGCACGCATTAAATGGACCATAATGCACGCCCACCCCAAGTGCTTGCAGCTGTGTCAAAGTTTCCTCCTACCCAATAAATTGATAATCTTTATAGTGAGTGTAAGGCAGGCTAGACATTACTCTTTTTTTTCATTCAACCAACGTGTTGAATGAAAAAAAAGAGAGCTGATTCCCCCATCCACACAATTACTCCTGCTGTGTTTTTATATTTTGCTGGCGGGGAGCCTTCCCTACCATCAGAATACTATGATCAGTGCTGATGGCTATAGCTGGCGGCACTGGTCATTTGGGAAAAACACTACATTCTGGTTGCACACAAGACGATCGATAGATCAACTTGTGTACAACAAGCTAGCTTGAACATGAATCTAAATTCGCCCAGTCCCTGCTGAATTGGCCAAATTTCGATCAATGTATGGCTGGCTTTAACGACCCCCCCCTCCCCCTCCATCATAGTTACATAGTTACATAGTAGGTGAGGTTGAAAAAAGACACAAGTCCATCAAGTCCAACCTATGTGTCTGATTATGTGTCAGTATTACATTGTATATCCCTGTATGTTGCGGTCATTCAGGTGATTATCTAATAGTTTCTTGAAGCTATCAATGTTCCCCGCTGAGACCACTGCCTGTGGAAGGGAATTCCACATCCTTGCCGCTCTTACAGTAAAGAACCCTCTACGTAGTTTAAGGTTAAACCTCTTTTCTTCTAATTGTAATGAGTGGCCACGAGTCTTATTAAACTCTCTTCTGCGAAAAAGTTTTATCCCTATTGTGGGGTCACCAGTACAGTATTTGTAAATTGAAATCATATCACCTCTCAAGCGTCTCTTCTCCAGAGAGAATAAGTTCAGTGCTCGTAGCCTTTCCTCATAACTAAGATCCTCCAGACCCTTTATTAGCTTTGTTGCCCTTCTTTGTACTCGCTCCATTTCCAGTACATCCTTCCTGAGGACTGGTGCCCAGAACTGGACAGCATACTCCAGGTGCGGCCGGACCAGAGCCTTGTAGAGCGGGAGAATTATCGTTTTATCTCTTGCGTTGATCCCCCTTTTAATGCATGCCAATATTCTGTTTGCTACACACACACACTGAATCCTTTCCTGCACTTTAGCCACAGTGTAGGTGGTAGTGATATCACAGCAGGTGGGACAACAACAAGCTCTACCACTGGTCCAAGCTGACCAGAAGCACCAATTACTGCAGGAGAGGGTAGTGGATTTGCTGGCAATCTTGGCGAAAAGCAGAATCAGGAGCCCTTGATCTGGAGGAGGAGCTCCTTGAGTCAGGAGTCAGCTGAGCAAAATATACCTCTGGATATGGTTGCCACCTCATCCCTTTAAACCTGAACACATATTAATTACACAGGTTCTGTGGCTGATTAAGGTGGTAATTAAACTCAGTTGGTGCCTTATCTGCATTTAATTAGCCTCAGAACCTGTGTAATTCATATGTGTTTGGGTTTAAATGGATGAGGTGGCAACTCTACCTCTGGAGGAAGCTAGTGGTAACATTGACAAGGTCCCATAATAACAACACCTCCCTCCAACCCCATTTTCATTACAGTCCACCCCCTCTCCTAGTCACAGCGACTCCCTACCACCATAACCCCCCCCCCCCATACCAACTCACCTTCTCTACACAGTTGCAGCATCCAATATGCCTATACACCTCCAGTCTACTCATCTTTTACCTCTTCCAGAACTTCTCTCCTATCCATCTCCCCCTCACCGTTTCATTACACTGCCTTTGTGCCATGCATCTCTCACCCTCTAGGTCACAGCACCTACCTTCCACCTCATACACCCCACCTTACCCCCCTACCCCATGACCCACTTGCCAACCCTTTCCCTTTCCCTATGGTGTGTGTGTGGGGGTGCAGCTTGGTATCTTTGCCTTGGGCACTGGATGGCCTTGTCCCAGCACTGGCAGCAGGCGGCACTGATAGGTAAATCGCAGGGCATATTCATAGGTATATCATCACCACTGCTGAATGCATAGTTAGTCAGGTTGAAAAAAGACACAAGTCCATCTACTTCAACCATTAAAAAAAAAAAAAAATATCATACAATCCCATATACCCAATCATATACCAATCATATACCCACAGTTGATCCAGAGGAAGGTGAAAAAAAATCAGAAAAGTAGGATCCATTTTGCAAATTTTCCAATTTGGGGATGTAAACATGCCCTGCCTACCACTGTCACTGAGCCTGCCATCAGTCTGTACTGCAAAGGTGAGCAGATGGGGGAAGGGGGGTGTCCAGAGGTAACAGAGAAAGGATTACGGTTTGGAGTGTTAGCTCTCTATGTTCAGTGTACATAAAATCATAAGTAATGGCAGTTTTTCATTTTTACAGTACAAGAATGCTTTTGTTTTGTCTAACTATGCCCCTTTAAGCCCCTCCCACTCTTACCCCATTGTGGACCCACCCGCAGTTTGCCATGGCACGCTACAAGAACCACATTACTACTTTACTTAAGCTACCCAGAGGCGCCCTCTCTCTCCCCGGTCTTTTAGCCTCCTCTCTCTCACCCCCCCCCCCCCCTCTTCTATTTTCACCCCCCCTCTCTCTCACCCGCCCTTACCCCATCTCTATTTAATTTTATTTTAATGATTTATTTTAACAAAAATTGTTTGGGTTTTCATTTTATTTATTCCTAAAAAAGGCCCACCAAAATCCTCAGCAACAGGCCCATGATGTTCTTAATCTGGCCCTACATATATGCATATATGTGTTTGTGCTGAGAGCGTGCTGCACAGTACAAACTGACATACTGACAATCGGGAACCGGGAGGTCTGGTTCCCAAACACATGATTGCTGCCATAGCCTCTAACTGGATCTCACAGTAATCAGTCACTGTACAGCCCGCCCCTGTGTATTTTTTCCTCTTGAATGAAGAAAAAGATACACAATGGGGGGTATTTACGAAAGGCAAATCCACTTTGCACTACAAGTGCAAACTACATGTGCAAAGTGCACTTGAAATTGCACTGAAAGTGCACTTGGAAGTGCACCCCATAGTTCTTGGGTTTCCTTGCACCAAGTGGCCCCAGATACAGGGCCCCAAAGTCGGTTCAGAAAATGTCATTCTCTGCTGTAGAAAAGTGCTTGAATTGAGTATAAGCCGAAGGGGGCATTTTCAGCACAAACAAATGTGCTGAAAAATTCGGCTTATACTCGAGTCTACAGTCAGGTCCATAAATATTGGGACATCGACACAATTATAATCTTTTTGGCTCTATACACCACCACAATGGATTTGAAATGAAACAAACAAGATGTGCTTTAACTGCAGACTTTCAGCTTTAATTTGAGGGTATTTACATCTAAATCAGGTGAACTGTGTAAGAATTACAACAGTTTGTATATGTGCCTCCCACTTTTTAAGGGACCAAAAGTAATGGGACAATTGGCTGCTCAGCTGTTCCATGGCCAGGTTTGTGTTATTCCCTCATTAACCCATTTACAAGGAGCAGATAAAAGGTCCAGAGTTAATTTCAAGTGTGCTATTTGCATTTGGAATCTGTCGCTGTCAACTCTCAATATGAGATCCGAAGATCTGTCACTATCAGTTAAGCAAGCCATCATTAGGCTGAAAAAACAAAACAAACCCATCAGAGAGATAGCAAAAACATTAGGTGTGGCCAAATCAACTGTTTGGAACATCCTTAAAAAGAAAGAACGCACAGGTGAGCTCAGCAACACCAAAAAACCTGGAAGACCACGGAAAACAACTGTGGTGGATGACCGAAGAATTCTTTCCCTGGTGAAGAAAACACCCTTCGCAACAGTTTGCCGGATCAAGAACACTCTCCAGGAGGTAGGTGTATGTGTGTCAAAGTCAATAATCAAGAGGAGACATCATCAGAGTGAATACAGAGGGTTCACCACAAGATGTAAACCATTGGTGAGCCTCAAAAACAGCAAGGCCAGATTAGAGTTTGCCAAACAACATCTAAAAAAGCCTTCACAGTTCTGGAACAACATCCTATGGGCAGATGAGACCAAGATCAACTTGTACCAGAGTGATAGGAAGAGAAGAGTATGGAGAAGGAAAGCAACTGCTCATGATCCAAAGCATACCAGCTCATCAGTGAAGCATGGTGGTGGTAGTATCATGGCGTGGGCATGTATGGCTGCCAGTGGAACTGGTTCTCTTGTATTTATTGATGATGTGACTGCTGACAAAAGCAGGAGGATGAATTCTGAAGTGTTTTGGGCAATATTATCTGCTCATATTCAGCAAAATGCTTCAGAACTCATTGGACGGCGCTTCACAGTGCAGATGGACAATGACCCAAAGCATACTGTGAAAGCAACCAAAGAGTTTTTTAAGGGATAGAAGTGGAATGTTATGCAATGGCCAAGTCAATCACCTGACCTGAATCCGATTGAGCATGCATTTCACTTGCTGATGACAAAACTGAAGGGAAAATGCCCCAAGAACAAGCAGGAACTGAAGACAGTTGCAGTAGAGGTCTGGCAGAGCATCACCATGGATGAAACCCAGCGTCTGGTGATGTCTATGCGTTCCAGACTTCAGGTTGTAATTGACTGCAAAGGATTTGGAAAGTATTAAAAATTGAAAGTTTAAAGGATGATTGTTAATCTGTCCCATTACTTTTGTTCCCTTAAAAAGTGGGAGGCACATATACAAACTTTTTAAATTCCTACACCGTTCACCTGATTTGGATGTAAATACCCACAAAGTAAAGCTGAAAGTCTGCAGGTAAAGCACATCTTGTTCGTTTCATTTCAAATCCATTGTGGTGGTGTATAGAGCCAAAAAGATTAGAATTGTGTCGATGTCCCAATATTTATGGACCTGACTGTATATGGTATTTACTATTTTGGGACAGATTTTTTTCTAATAATCAAAAAAAATAAATAAATCAGGAGATATCCATTACTATTTACCACCAAATGAAAGCCCAATTTGTCCTGAAAACAAACAAGATATAATACACCTGGATACACTATATGTACAGTTTTAAGTTTAACAAACGCATGTCAAAGTTGCAAAATTGTGTTCAGCCATTAGGATTTGTTTTACCTTTGTCATGAAGGGGTTACATTTTTTTTAGTATAATACTGCTTTGAGGAGCAAAGAATGCCAGCCTAGAATGACTTCTAAAGTGCAAGAAATAAAAAAAATATATAATGGATGAACACAATTTAATAGCTGATGTTAAACTTAAGAGATGAGGTCTGATAAAATCAGCCAATCCAAGGATGAAGGCAGATGGAGAGCATCCCTAGAGAAGAAAGATCTGAGCTGCAGACATCATTAAAGCTTGGTAGACACTAACAGGAGATAAAAATTATCAGGCGTGATATCTTAAGAATAAAGCAGACTGAAATGAAAGTAGGAAAAAAATAAATAAAAAAAATGTATACTGCTTTGGTCTAATCAGGACACAGGAAGAGGCTGCTCAGACCTTCACAAGAGTTTCAGCCCCCAGGTAATCTCTTTGATAAATCTTTGGGGAGACTTAGAGAAATCTGATCAAGCCAAATTAAGATGTTCCAGACAGAACCTTCAGAATAAAAGTCTCTCTGGGATTCATGATTAATGGCGCTTTTGCTGTGTTGTTCCTACCTGGAATGATAACTAACTACAGTGATTATTTAGCATTTTAGACATGCTTAAGGAAACATAATTTGGGATCTTAACACTTTTAAAGAAACATGGAATTTAGAAGTAATAAATAACAGGGCGTTCATGTTACAGATTACCATATATTAGCATGTGACAGCCCCAGCTAATCGCTGTTAGTTTCAATGAACTATCTTGATTGTCAGACACTGCCAGAGCGGCGGTCCAACCATGGTATCCACCAGTTGCACATTCTTGCACAGTCCGAGATGGGCAGCTGAGCTTCCACAGAACAGTGTGTGGGGTGGGGCCTCCTCGCCGTGCACGTGGGGGTACCTCTTCTTGTGTATGTGCTCATCAATGCCCGGGATCAGGCAGGGCAATAATGTGGAAGTCAACATTAAGGCGGAACCCTGGCTTGGAGGCGAGCCGTACACTGTATGCAGCCGTGTAACATACAGAGTTCCTGTGAAACGTCCTCTCCCATGCCACTGCACACCTTAGCCTTCCGAATGTAGCATTTAGGAAGGACACCGCTGAGCCTGTGCCCTACTCCTCACTCCCTGTGGCAAAATTTGGGTCTGCTGTATACGTCAGGCGTGCAATTTGTTAACTCCTTCAGCTCTCCTATACCATCCGGCCAGGTATCTGGGGTCTCTGTACCCTTGGGTTCGATCCCAACTACTTTTGGGTAACTGATTGCTAGGGAAGGACCCAGAACACCAACCCCATTGCTACCAGAGGCCCCGTTACCCATGCCTGAGACGGCTCCTCACTGTCTGCCTGCTGTTACACTTCCACCAGTTTATGATTACCCATAGCAACTACATTTCTTCTGCTTACTCTTTGGTTGAGTTAACCCTTGGTAGTGGCCTTCCACTCTGTTCCTTCTATCCCATTTGTGTTTTAAAGGCCCTGTTCTTCTAGATACACCATGTACCTTTTATGCACTCCTTTAAATGACTTCAGACCAGGCTTAGAACAGTTAAAGCACTTTACTGAAACTTTTGCAGCATTACAGTCTCATAGTGCAAAATACAGTTTTTACCTAGCTGACTCATTTCAGGCTGCCCAGGGATACCTTTCCAGGTAGTAATACATAATTCCAGGTAGTCCTTAGTGAGGTGGATTCCCATGCAGGCAGTTCGTGGGGGAGGATACATCTTCTCAGACTGACTTTTCACTTCTTCCCCATGCAATCTCTTCCCCATTTTTATATGCAGAACAGGGTGGAGGACAGAACCCAAAAAGCCCGGGAAATGCAAAAACTAGCCCAGTAACTATTTACAGCATAAGCGCCCCTAGTAGGCACCTGCCTACAGGTGTATTAAAGATTGATTGTAGAAGCTCTGAAAAAAAAGGAATCAGAGGACAAAAGTCTAGTCCCCAGTATTGATTGTAAACTCCCTGCAGCTGATCTTTCCCCTATGCTTCCTCATGTCAGAACTGCTTCCCTGATGACAGGTGATCTGATAATTGATCACACGCTATTCGGCCTGATTCACACCTATGCATTTTTAGTGCTTTTTGTATTTTGCAGATTTCTACTACAGTCTATTTAACATGGTTTCCTATGGAACACGTCAGGTAGTGCAAATCTGCAAAATGCAAAAAGCACGAAAAATGCGTAGGTGTGAATCAGGCCTTCAAGAAGCAGCAGGAGTATTGTAGAAAGTAAATACCCTTAGGCTCCATGCACACAGGATGCTCAAAAAAGTCACTTTAAAAACGTGATTTTATCGGCGTTTTGCATTGCCGTCAATGCACGTTTAGCGGCGCTAGCTTTTATCCGCGTTTCTCTGCCTCTATTCAAAATCAATGGTTCCCTATGGGATCCCATTGATATGAATAGAAGTCGCACCAGAAGAAGAATCATGATCCGACTTGCGGTGCGACTTGTGTGCTGAGGATGAAGGGGAGCCCCTGCCAAAATGTAAAAAAAAATTGGCATGGGGTTCCCCCCTCAGACGATACCAGACCCTTCGGTCTGTTATGGATTTTAAGGGGAACCTCCTAAGCCGAGAAAACGGCGTGGGGTCCCCCCACAATCCATTCCAGACCCTTATCCAAGCACGCAGCTCGGCCGGTCTGGAAAGGGGGTAGGGACGAGCGAGCACCCCACGCCCCCCCATCATGAACCGTACCAGGCTGCATGCCCTTAACATGGGGGGTAGGTGCTTTGGGGCAGGGGGGGTTCTGCGCCCAAAGAGCAGAAGAACCCGGCAGAAGGCACCGGATAGCAGGAGAAGAACCGGAGAGCGCGGAGAAGAGAGTGGAGAAGTTGGAAGAGACCCTCGAAGTTGGAAGAGACCCCCGGAGCTGCCTAATAAATTACTTTTAAAACCTGTGTAGTGTGTTTTCATTTTGACACTTTTTTTCCAGGTGATTGGGTAGGGGTACGATGTACCCCATACTCATTCACACAGGTTGGGGGCCGGGATCTGGGGGCCCCCCCCGCAGACCCCGACAACCAACTGCCAGGGTTGTCAGGAAGAGGCCCATGTCCACATCAACACGGGGACAAGGTGCTTTGGGGTGGGGGGGCACCCGCCCTGCCCCAAAGCACCTACCCCCTATGTTGAGGGCATGCGGCCTGGTACGGTTCAGGAGGGGGCGCTCGCTCGTCTCCACCCCCTTTCCAGACCGGCCGGGATTCGTGCTCGGATAAGGGTCTGGTATGGATTTTGGGGGGACCCCACGCCGTTTTTTCGGAAGGGTCTGGTATCGTCTGAGGGGGGAACCCCGCGCCAATTTTTTTTTTTCATTTTGGAGGGGGCTTCCCTTATCCTCAGCACACAAGTCGCAACGCAAGTCGGATCATGATGATCCGACTTCTGGTGCGACTTCTATTCAAATCAATGGGATCCCATAGGGAACCATTGATTTTGAATAGAGGCAGAGAAACGTCTAACGAGGCATAACGCTCTTTCTACAGCGTTAACCCTCGTTTAACACCTTTTACCAGTGTCTGGCGTTTCCAGGACTGCTCTTGAACGCAATTTTATGGTGTTCAGAAAACAGCCCATAAACTCCACTGCTGATAAATGTCCAAAAACGTCCATGTGTGCATGGACACATAGGATAACATAGAGTGGAGTTTATGGGCTTGTAAAAAAAACTCCAAACTCCAACAAATGGCTGTTTATGAGCTCCAGTGTGCATGAAGCCTTAGAATGAATAAAGCAACATCAGGGAAATCCTATAATGCAGATTTCTCTCCAGTAAACAACGTGAGCAGCACAGTATTGACATCACCAAATCTCACCCCAGATCTGGTGAGATTAGCAGGCAGAAGCATTTATAACAATCTTACATTTCAGATATACAGATATGAGGCTACAGAACATAAGTGCCAAGGCACAGAAAGCACACTGCTATTTTTCAAGAGGAATTTAAATAAAAAGGGTCAGTTTTCAGTTTGGTCCCTTTCACACGGGCGGACAGATCCCTGCTGATCTGAACAGAGCAGGCGGATGACTGGTCCGTGTCTCCTCAGTTTCTGCAGAGCCCGCTCTGCTATATAGTTGGCCGGGTGTAAACAGACTCTGCTGTCTGTTTACACCTGACTACCCTCCGATCTGATCCGCCTACATAGAGGAGAAAAGATCCCCTTCTTTTTGCTTTTAGTGGAGCAATCAGATCAGAGGTAGGACATGTGTTCATTTACATCCAGGTGCATACGGGTGAATGGAACATTCGATCGGAACCGCCTGAAAAACTGACAGGCAGACCTGATCAGAACAGTTGTGTGAAAGGGGCCTTTAGATCCACTTCAGTACAAGGATAAATTATGAATAGGTCACCAGTAGCAGGCAGTTTACTGTGTACCAGTCTGTAAAAGCTGCATGTCATGTGGTAAGCCATGTTCCTGTCACCCAGGGTGTGATACTGGGAGGGTTTTTGCTCAGTGCTTGTTTGTCCCTGATGTGTACCTTACAGGAAACCTGTAGTAAAATCAATGTTGCTACACTGTCTATACATATCTTTAGTCATCTTTTGGAGCCCCAAAACGCAGATCACTTGTGCTTTTGCATTGTCACCCTGTTGCATAGTCTTCCAATAAGTGGCCATTTTAACCGATATTATGTGAACATGTTGTCACTATCGGGAAACCCACAGTGGGAACTGCCATGCAGTCATCGCTAAAGCGCATGTAGATAGACAGAAAATGGCTGCAAAGAGGGTGTAGGAGATCAACTGAACTGAAGAAAAACAGTATTTTATTGAAAAATGCCTATTGTTTTTGATACCCAGTGCTTGGGCAATCTAAAGCCCTGTACACACAGGCCGAATGTCGGGAGACATCGGCCGGCTCAAAAAAAAAAACTGCTCGCACCCTGTCCGACAGAAGCTGGCCGTTTGGCTGGCTTCTGTCGGACAGGCATGCTGGAAAACCAGCAGCCGACCAGCTCCCGATCTAACTTCGGATGGTTAGTACAGCTGACAGGTTTTTTTTCGTTCAACCCAAAAAAAAACTCATAGTGTTTACCAGGCTTATATGTTAGGGTTTGCAAGTAATTTAATCTGTAAATGTGAGCCTACAGCCCCACTTGTGTGCTTTGACCCACCCTTCCGGCCTTTCTTAGTGTAATAGTAAGCCTCAGTGTCCTATAGTATTGGCTTCATGTACACAGAACATTTACATGGACTAGTCCATTAACTCTGAAAGTAAACTTACCTCCAGTTTGGGGGATGAGGAGGTAGGTGAAGACGGCAGCCTCTTTTCTCGCCCACGTTCTCTGTGAACAAGTTTGCTGTTTGGCTGTTTCAAGGTTCTTTTCAGCTCATTAATACTGGCCTGGTGCTTCAGTAGGACATCTTGTGACTTGTCCAGGAACTACGTGAGGGATATAACAAACACAAGTCAATAGCCTGTTGCAACCCCTTCACTCTACCGTATGACCCATACCTCTCTGGCAGTGAAGGGGTTCCAGTAATTCTGAAAACCTGTGGTTTGAAAATGAATAAGCTAGGTGCAGGGTTCTGGAAGGTCGGACGTTCAGGTGTAACAACAGGGTCTTTAAAGTGGACCTGTATTCCATATTAAGATAAAGGAAAATTCCAGCTCAAGAGCAAACACTACAAGATGTCTTTTTTTAAATTTTAGTAGCCAGAAATGGGCATTCAGCCCACCTCTCTTATATAGTTTTACTTCGTTAGTGGGACGTAACTTACCCTTACCTCATGACTACGCACGGCTACCTGCCATTCCACTGTCCAATGACAGTCTCATTGGCTGGATCATGGACAGAGCACTGGTGGAGCTCAGCTGTAAAGTCATCAAAGTCAGGGTCCAGTAACAAAGTCTAGCTAGATAAGAGAAGGTAAACATCTTGGGGTGTATGTTCTTTGTCATGACATCTACTTTTACATTTTTAAAGTAGAGTACAGGTTCATTTTAAGATGTATTGAGATGAGAAAGTACGTGCAGATAGGTAGGAGAGGTGGGAAGGAAGGTGTCTAGGTGGCAGGGAAAGAGTTGTTAGGAAGTTTTGTATGAGAACATGCTGGGGTGGGCAGGTAATCATGGAAAGTATGTAGTAATCAGGTTGAAGTATATCTAAAGGCTATTTTTTTCGATAAAGTGGGGACGTTCTAAAACCCCCATCACTGCCTGTCCTGTAGACACAACAGTGAGGGAACTTAAGAGTGTCGATTTTCTTATGCTTCCCATCAGTGGCCATCAGGCCAAATAATAATGTAATGCCTGCAGTGTACAACACACCATTCAGCGGATGACATCAGTGCTTAGCCAAATAAGGTTAACCCATTCTTCAGTAAGACCGAAGGAAAGTGGGGATTTCAAAGGCGCTCAGCTGTCCAATTAATGAGATACCTCTTGGTACTCAACCTGATCGACCTACTCACAGAGTGTCTTTAGAGGCAGGGCAAACACTGAGGTAATTCCAATGGCTCTGGACCCAGAAAGTGCTCTGAAGCCAATTTGCTACCAGAGCAGGATTTGTAAAGCACCTAACACAAAACTGAGTGCCTGAAGCTCACTTGTCCCTACAATGGGTTTGGGTACAGCACTCCAAAGTTAGGTTGAAGTCTGAATAGCTGCAATTGTAGAGACCAGCTCAAGCAGCAATGTGGGAAAGAATTTTGATTGAAGAAAAAAAACTGAAGAAAAAATGCTACCAAAATAAGGTTACACTTTTTTTGGCAGAGCTGGAGAAAATATTTTCATCATTCTAGGACAATAGCAAAAAACATGCTGGTTGTAGGAGGGGCTATTCTGGGCTGATCAACAATTTTTTTTTGTTTTTATCTTGTAACCTAACAGCATATAACTTCATGTGTCTTTCAATGAAACAGAATTTCCCTAGCCTCCCTTTCGAGCGCGTTCGCATCATCCCACCCCCACGTAGTTCCTCTTGCGATGGCTCCAGCCTCCTGTGATGCCTGCATCTAGTGCTAAGCTGCAACCTAAAGCTGTCCATACTCTATATGAACTTTGGCCAGTTCCTGATGAACAGATGACATTTACTACATGGATGACCCTGTCGGCCTTCACCCACCCAACATCCTAAAAAAATTTAAGAAGCCAGGTAGAACATTTTTAGCTGGGCAGCTGTTGGTCAGGTATTCTGACAGCCACCTGTGGCAGCATCTAGAATACACAAGGCACAGTGGAATTCCTACATTTTTGTTAGATTACAGTGTATGGCCAGCTTAACATCCCACAAATTTAAATGGGATGCTCCTTCTGCCATTCAAGTTAACGGGGCGTTAATGCACAGACAGGCCAGTGCTACATTTTTATCTGCCAGGCTGCAGGAGCTAACAATAAATGTGTTGCGCTAAAAAACCCCAAATATATTTTAAAAAGTTTGGTGAGTCCATGAGTCACTAGCGTGACACTCTAATGATATAAAAGGTGTAAAAGTGTCTTGACCACTGCAGCCACCAACAAAGTCCTCCACCTTGTGAATACCACCACCAATCAATGGATGTGCTCTTACCATAGAGCAATAACCACCTATTACGAGGGGGGGTCACAGAAAGCATGGGAATTGTATGTTTGGCATTTCATTTCTTTGTTGGGGTATGCCATCTGGTACCATGGTTTGAGACAAGAGAGGACAGATGCATTAAGGTGAAAAAACACGAGGGTTTACAACCCCTTTAATGGCAGCTTACATGTATCTTCCTTTATGTGTTCGTCTTTTAAGGCAGGGGTGCTCAACCTTTTGAAGACAGAGGACCACTAAAGTAATTTGGTAACCAGTCATGGGCCTCAATGAACAATGGGGTTTACTGCCCCTGAAACCACAAATGTAAATGAGCACTTACTGTCCTGAGGCCCCTGATGTGCTGCAGGTTACTCTCGGGTTAGTTGTGCTTTGCACTGAGCCATAGAAGTCTATCGCTTAGTGCAGCTATCCCACAGGACAGTCGCAGGTGTACTGCGCTGCACCCACAGATCAGTGTGACAACAGCCTATTAGTTCTTAACCCTTTTATAGGTGGGAATATGCTCATTGCAAAAGCTATTATACCCAGTGTATGTGTTGTTTAAGGCTGAGTTTACACTATGTGCAGTGCGGGGCACAGCAGGGGGTCTGATGTGTCCCCATTCACCATTTCAGGTCCAAATTTTTGCCTGAATTCAGATCTGAAATGGAGCCAAAGATGCACAGGACCCTTCTGCTGTGCGCTCTGCGGCCGTCCTGGAGATGTGTGATCTGGCACCATTGAGAGCCAGTCACACTCTCCTTTAATGCAAATTCAATCCGGGGAAACCCGCATCGAATTTGCATAAGTGTGAACCCAGCCTAATACACTGACCTTCTTTTCCTCTTGCAGTTGCTGCTGGCATCGCTCACCAGGCTGCTAGAAAGGTTTAAAGGCGGAGTGCACTTTAGCCGGTGCTACAGAGGAAGCATTGACTTATGTGGCTCCTGCTCCCTCCGCTGATGGCGCCAACTCACTGCACTCTGATGCTCTGGGATAGCGGGTCAGCAAGCCTAGATTGCAATCAATGGGTTGCCAACCCTAGGCAAACGCTTCCCTGGTTTGAGGTTGTGGGCTACAGGCTGAGCATCCCTTTTCTAAGGCATGTAAAGACCTCAACTTACAACAATACACCTCCTCTGGATGGTTTCCAGAGTCCAATGTCAAATAGGGTAATTACAGTAATGATAGTCAGATGTCATGCTTGGTTTTTAATTACCTGGTATTTTATTAGGTTGCTGTGACTCTAGATGAAGTTATATATGTGTGGTTGGGAGGAGGGGTAACAGGTGAACAGAGTATAGGATAGCTTATAAGACAAGGGTGATGGCGTCTATGAAGAAAAGAGGTTGGTATTGGGGTAGACCAAAGGGAGCTAGCTGGATGCTGGGTTATAGGATAGGTGGATGGGAGCCAGGATAGGTAAATGGATGTTTGGTTATAAGTGGGTACCTCCTTGTGCCGGGGAGTGCTCTCTTGCTCCGACTGGTAGCAATAGGCAGGAAACAGAAGCAAGCGAGTGAGTGTGAGAAACAAAGCAGTACAAACAGACACATATGGCTACATGGAATTGAAGATCAATGCCCATAGCATGGGAACTTTTACCCGAGGACAGAATTTAAAGCATGGTAAACAAACATGGTGGTAGACAAAATTAAATGAAGCAAAGGCTATAAAATATATGGGGAAAGCCAAATTAATTAGCAACAAACTTTGTTTAAACATGCAGACACGAGACAAACAGACTTGCAGACATACTGTAAAATCTGTAAATTACAAACCCTGCAGAACCATTACTATCAGGAAGTCTGAGCCGCAACTACTGCAGGCTCTATCACAATGGAAACTAGCGCACTGACATTGTTGCTAACGTGACAAAATGCTTAAATAAGTAGCTTGGGCACTGTACATGGGTACTCCCAAATTGAGGTTGATGCGAGAGCTCATATACTCCATGTAAGAACATTGAACTATTTTAATCTGCCATCCTTGCCTGGAAACATATTTTCAGGGTGCAACCATATGATATGATCACAAGATCAGGGTGGCATGACTATGATGGTTTGGGATCATCCAAACAAATAATACATTATTTAAAACACGTAGCATGACAAATAAATTCTGCCTACATTGGCTAGCTAGAGAGCAACCTGGTTAGAATGGGTTACTATCATTGTTACAGTTAATTGTCAAAAGAGTTATTTCAGGGATGGACTAATTAATGTAAAACTCAGGACTCAATTAGCGAGGTCTTTGAGCCAGCAGATATTTTAAGGGCCCTTTAACACCGCATTGTGCTGACCACAAAGCATGGCAAAGCCTGACAGCATTGCAGTGTTTTGTGATTTACTTTGAAGGGCAGTCCAATACTTCTAGGTTGCATAGCACACAGATGGAAACCATCTCTGCATTGAGGCATGCTGCTTTAAAAAAAAAAAAAAAATTGGGCATGTCCGACTTTCAGTGGAATGAGGTCCATGGCAGCCTATTCAAAATTAATTAACCACCTTAACGCAATGTAACTCGTGAACACCACACATTACCTGGTTAACGTTACCAGAATGCGTTAGGTTTCAATGGGACCTTAAGTGGCCAGGCACCTGGGTTAGCTAATGTGGTTGCTTCTTTTGAGTGTTTCTCCTTCTCCTGAATATGAGCTTGTTGGAGTTATTTTAACATTATGGTAAAAGTAGGCGTCAATACCTATTGCCAATGGACTGACTTCTGAACACTTCCATTGGGTTTTAAGTACACAAGCAGATTAATCTGTCTGAACCTGATGCAGTTGGCTGATCTACAGTAGATATGGGCATCAGTAATGACCGAACACAACTAAAGACATGTCCAGGCTGTCCAGAAGCAGCCAGTACAAGAACACGCACAAATAAGGCAATTGTACATGCACAACCGCCACCCAAGCCCTTTAGTAACTAAGCAAGTATCTATTAGCCTTGTATGTTTGAGCTGGGCAGATAACAAGGTGGATCTAAACCTATCTTTCTTGGCAAAGTAATCCCTGCATAGACAACTTTGGCTCTCAAACACTTGCAATTGAAAGACGAATAAAGAGATGCATGCTTTAAACATGGAAGTATGGAAGTCATCTTACCTTAAGCTCTTTGATTTTGGTTGGAGTGGTCACTTCTTCCTCTTCTCCTTCGTCTTCGTCTTCTTCTTCTCCACCCGGAGTTGCCTTGTGATTTTTCTCTGGGGTGGATTCATGATTCTCATTTAGAGCACTCTGTTTAGAAATTCCTTTAAAGAGCAGTGAGTGGGTGTATATGAATATGAGGCAAGAAGATATAAATATAAAATGATATTGCAGATGTGTTAGTAATGGATTTCATAGTTGTAATTCTTTCTATGGGTTATATTTATAAAGGAGTACCATTCTACAGTAAAACCTACAAAAATATACAATGAAATAACTGAGAAGTATATAAAAGAACTCAAACAGGAGAAAAAAAGAAAGGATTTCTTGACCATAGCAGCCAATCATATGCCCGATTTTGATAATCAACACAGACTGATATATGAAACAAATTTTCTAGGTTTCATTACCCAGCCCTTCGAACAACCCTTAATAAATAGAGATGTTTCTCATAGCCCAGTGCGTTATCCCTCATTTTGTCAAAATCTTAATGTTCTAAACATATAACTGTTTTATCTGCATTCTACATTGGCCAAGGAAAGCTGCAGCCTTGCAGTGCTAGTGTTTTGGCTTGATTCCAACCAGGGAAATTGTCTGATGTGGAAATTTTGACTTTGTCTAATGTGTGCAAAAATGTCCTTCAACATTCCAAAACATATTGCCTACTGGCTAAGTCTACTGGCTTCTACCCAAATTTGGCCACAGAATAAGTTTATCTATATGGCTATGATAGGTAAAATCTAGACTATAAGATCAGGAACAGGTATAAAAAATGAATTTATCAGGTCCCTATACATTTTAAAATACAGGGGTTGGAAAATATGAAAACACTACATAATTTGCAGGTGTGAAAGCGACGACATGTTTTGCATTGAAATCGGAAGTGATGTAAGGTTCACACTGGCATTAAAAGCAGGCGTTTGAGGGGTCGTTAAAAAGGCCCCTACAATGCCTATGCAAATGATACTATGGACAGCACGCAGTGCTGTTCACATTATAAAAACATGAAGCGTTACCCCGGCGTTGATTCCAAACTGAAGCTTCAAGTTGAGTCAAGAAGCGATTGAAGCCTGTCAACGCCTCCCAATCAAGTTTATGGTAACGCACCGCAACCGCACTGGCATATGGTTGTGGTGCATTTGCAGCATGGTTGTGGCGCATTAGTACAATGAGAATTTTTGCTGGTTGTTAAGGAGCGGATCGGGCTTCCCTGCTAACTGCTAAAAAAAAAAAACCTGTTGGTAAAAAGAAAAAAGTCAATGCCCCCCCTCAAAATGCATACTAGACCCTTAGGTCTGGTATGGATTTTAAGGGGAACCCCACGCAAAAAAAACCTAAATGTTGTGGGGTCCCCCCAAATTCCATACCAGACCCTTATCTGAGCACGAATATCTTGTCCACCCTGGATTAACACCATTGTCAGATAATAGTTAGGACCGCAGTATATAAGATGCCTTGACATGGGCACTGCGTCTTCCACATACAGTATATTTGCAAATGTGTGCAACAAAGCCCTCCGTTTTTAATGTATATTATTAGACAGGGTTAATTTGGTTTGTTTGCAGGCTGGGGTAGTTACCATCTTTTTGTTTAGGTTGTTTGCTGATTTGGTGTGGGGGCACATTGGATACCTTCAGCTGTCATTGTGCTAATGCTGGGTGTCCAATTTGTCCCTATGCCTTTGAAGAGGAGGCTCCCTCCAGGCAAACCTTAATTTAAACACTGCATTATGTGCTCTAACTTGGAGACTCTCAAAACTATAGAGTTAGGACCACAATATACAGAAGACCCTTGACGTGGGCACTGCGGTTTCCACTTTTATTTTCGCAAATGTAGGCGGCAAAACCCTCTGTTTTTAATGTGAATTGTTAGACATGGTCAGTTTGGTTTGTTTGCAGGCTAGTTGGTAAGTGTGCTGGGAAATGTTTGTCTGTTTGCCATTGTCAGATGATGCCAGAGCTTACCCGGATGGATGACGCTACTGCACTTCCCCACATGACATTGTTTGGGCCAGACAACTGGCTGCTCATGCCATAGCACTGTCACATGAAGCGGGAGAGCTGGGTGGCCATATGCCCCGAAGCTCTGCTCTGTTAGATCTGTGTAGCAAGGAAGTAGCAAAGGAGCACAGTATTGAGTATAATTTTCAAGGTGAAAGGCTGTTATCAGACACTATAATTTAGCCCTGTATATGTAAATGACCGTGTCTCTTTAAGGGATCCCACACAAATATCACACCTTGGAAGAAAACCTGTACTGAGAGGAATATGATGGTTGCCATTACTGATCTACTTCAAGAAATGTTAGATGTATGGCCTTCTCTGGCCTCAATACTTTCAGATGCATTAACAAAATATTAAACATGCAAATCAAGAAAGCTAGGTCAGCAAATGCATTGAATCAGCATGACAGCTAGGAAGATAGTATTTTCCATAGAGGAGGTAATTAATGGCAGCTTCCAATACTTCCTTAGTACATATTTCTTAAACCACCTACGGAAGGGTCCTTCAGGAGAACAAGGGACTGCATACCTTGACAGTTGCAATTTCCATTAATTTCAGCAACATGAATTGCAAGGTGACTTTATCCAATTCCTGAAAGCTTCTGTGTATTGAGCCATTTATATTAATAGATTCTTTTCTGAGGTGTCAGGTATTGCATAGTGGGTGTCAAGCCCACGCACCTCTTAATAAGATCAGTAGAACGGCAATAGCCTGTGTTATGTAATTCTCTCATTTTTGTATTCTACCTGCATCATCAGTGACATTCAAACTTCCAAAGCAGGTTTTAATCTGATTGGTGGCTGTGTGAAACTTCCTAGTGCTAACATATTTTTTTTACATCGAGTTTACTGATTGTGTTCCTGCATCTCCAGCAGGTGTGTTCCAGGATCACCAGATAACAGACAGAATAGAATAGGGGACTGATGCAGTGTAGCAGTGTCTGGATGAAGGGTCAAACTGCTCAGAAGGTAAGCTATGCTCCCTCTCAAGGTATAAAGTGACAGTAAACCATAATTCTCTTTTTTCATAAAACCATTTTTACAAATCGGCAACATAACAGCGCTGCAATTGTTTTATATAAAAATTACTTCTTGCTGTGCATACAATCTTGCTGTTAAAGGCCGAATGTGTCCTCTTCCCCCTCACGTTCTTTCTACTCAAATGAGCAATGCACATAATTTGCAGTCATGTACACAGCTCTATTGACACTACAATTCCCATAATTCCAAGTGTCATTCTTCTTTCATTGAGCATGTGCTGTATTGAGACTCATGTGTGCTCTGTTGTTCTGGGGGATGGAGATAAATGGATAGCGATTAGGTTGAGGGGAGGATTGAAGTATATATGTGCCAGCACTGTGTGCCTCCGCGTGTACATCGGTAGTCTCTAGGGAATGAACACTAGAGGGTGGCTGCTTTCCAACGCACAGGGACCATGGAGAACGAACGTTGCCACCCTCTACCAGAAAGTCAAAGAACTGCAGCAAGGCTAATTTGGGAGAGGTTGCAGATCACTTTGAGCAATAAAAAGTTCTGTTTTATGATGGGAATACAGAATTTTTTTTTCTTAAAGCGGTAGTAAACCGCACCAAAAGTTTTGTTTTTAAACCCTGCAAGGTAGAGGCATAATGTGCTAGTATGAATCGCATATTAGCAAATTATGAAATACTTACCTTAAAACAAAGCCCCCCAGCGCTGCGCTGTCACCGCTGACAGGCGCTTCCATCTTCACCTGGTCTTCTTTCCGGGTTCGCGTCCTCCAGCCGTCTGATTGGCTGTGCTGCGATGATGTGACTCCCACGCGGAGCTCTGAAGGGATGGCACGCCGGCTGCATGCAGTCTGAATATCTCCTAAACAGTACAGGTTTAGGAGATATTCACTGTAACTACAGGTAAGCTTTGTTATAGGCTTACCTGTAGGTATAAGTGCCCAAAAAGGCTTTACTTCTACTGTGATCCTGAGCTTAGTGTCACCTTAATGCTCAATTTTTACTGGAGTGTGCCTTTAGGGTAAAAATAACTACAACCTCAACCTAAAAGAAGGAAATTAGGTTTGCTGGATTCAAGCATTTCGAGGAACCACTTTATTTGTAAATGTTGCATATATGTACATGTTGCACGTACCCCCTTCGGCACTCTGAGACAGGGTATATCGCTTGCTGGCGGATCTCTTGAAGTTAGGAGCCGGCCGGTCTATCAGAGCACTTGCTTGCTGGGTCTGCGCCTGCGTACGCCCGCTGTATCGGAATTTGGAGCCCATCACTAGGAAGCCCTTGGGGGCAGGCTCTGGAGAGACCAGCCTGGGTATGAGATAGAAGGGGTTAATTTTTGCTTTTTGTAAGCAGCATTTTTTTTTTTTTTACGCAGCAGTAGTTTTATGATTAAAGCAAAGGACACTGCAGAGCCAACTTTGACACTGTAATCTGGTTTGTTGTGGTGTTATTGTCTGACCTTAGACATGATCTGTGCATTGCAGAGCCTGCTCATTGTGTTGTAAACATACTAGTATTACACAAGACAGCCATGTCTCTGTGTAGTCAGGTGCTTGGCTAAGAATGGAGAGTTAGAGAAACACTGACTGCAATTGCTCTCAGTAGCTGCTGCCCTGTGGTGCTAAACTGGGTAATGGCAACAAGAGGAGGGGTCTGTTGAGCGGGAAGAGTTCAATAGACTGAGTCAGGCAGCACTGCAATGTGGGAACTGTAGTCCAGAGGAGAGAGACTCTACTGTATTCAATAGCTTTTAAACTGCATTTCCCAGGAGGAGATTGCCAGGAGGAGGGGAAAGAGCTGCATTTTTTTAGGCTGTACAGGACATAGCTTCCTCTTGCCACGAGGGAGCCCGGAGAGTGCACATTGCTGTCCATTGTGCACCACCGCTGCTGCATAATGATGGCCGCATATGGAGTGCTGACTCTAGATGTGCCAACAGCCAGAGTCACCTGGGTGCAGAGCAGAGAGTGGACTAATAGCTGTGTGTGACCAGATGGTGAGCTGCATTATCACTGGGACTGGTGAGCTGCTGCTGTGAGGATTTACTATTTGCTGCTAGAGAGACTGAGCCCTTTAGGAACTGACCATAAAACCATCTAGTAGCCATATTGCTGCCTGCAGACTTAACTAGTACTATTCTCACATGCTCCAATGATACAACTGGGGCCCCGACACTAGCTGGCGGAAGAGTTAGGAATAAAGATTGTCCCTTTTCAGCGGCTACACAGAGATCTTAATCTATTACTCATGCTAAGAGGTACACCTCAGGGGACATTGCACCATATCCTATCCATTCTTCTAGAGTGCACTTTAGACTAGTCACAGTATTATCATTCACATTGCAGATGCTTAGCTGTACTGTTTTTTGCTGACGTTTCATGGGTTAGTCCTAGTGTAGTGGTATAGAACTCTATTCTAAGTTACTTTGGCATAGTGATTATACTGTCTAACAGACGGTGTCTGAACCTACCTTCTGTGTACTCATTTATGCCCAAACCACCATTTATTCTAACCCATACCAATGCATTGGAGTTGATTTACTAACACTGGAGAGTGCAAAAGATTGCAGGGAGGGAGGGGAGAGAGGTGATCTTCCTTCCGGTGCCGTGGAGCCCCAGGAGGAAGTGGGAGCTGGATGCCTCTAAAAAGAGGGTATCACCCCCCCCCCCCCGCCAAAAAAAAAAAAAATGACATGCCAAATGTGGCATCTCAGGGGGTCACCTGCACTTAAAGCGGAAGTTCCATTTTTGGGTGGAACTCCGCTTCTAATTCTGCGCTGAGGTGCTTGGGTAGCCCATTCAAAATGAAAGGGCTTTCTTACTACAGTGCACTTTTAACACACAAACTATTGCATATTGAAACCAAATGAACCTAAAACCTAGTACACGCTAGTAATTTTTGTTCTTCAACACAGCAGGGCTGAATGAAAAAAACTGACAGCTGAGGAGGAGCCGCTGTACAAACTATCCAATGATGGCACAGCGATCTCCCCTGCTGTTCTATTGTGTTCTGACAGGGGGATGCCCCCCTTGCCAGAACACTCCGGTCAGCACACTCAGCCATTGGCTGGCTTCTGGCGGACCGACTGCAGTACACACGGGCCGAATGTCGGCCGGTTTCTATTGAACCGACCGATGCCACCCAACATCCGGCCCCTGTGTACTAGGGTTTAGTCTTAATTGAAGCAGAGGAGAGAGAACCTTTTGCTGTTTTTTTTTTTACTAATGCTTATCCATAAATTTCAGCTGTTTTTGTGCATCCTGATTATTATCTCGATCTGTGGATATTTATTCAGTAGTAAATAGTAATAGTGCAGGCAAGTCAAACTAGTCTGTGTATTAAAGATTAAAACAATAGGCACTCAAGCTGTTCTCCAGTTGGTAAGTTACATTTCCTTACATAATTTTGCAGCTAAATACTTTCATTGCTATTAAATATGTTTAAATGTTAACTATAACGTTAAAGAGGAGCTCCGGTCGGTTATAAAAAGATTACAAGTCAGCAGCTACAAATACTGTAGCTGCTGACATTTAATATAGAGACACTTACCTGTCCAGGGATCCAGTGCTGTCATCACCCAGGCCGGTTCTTCACTGGGCTACGGGTCTCCAGGCGCCACCATTTTGCTTGTGGGAAGATGGCTGTTACTTCTTAGTGTTTCACAGCCCAATTTTCACTGCGCATGCGTGGGACGCGGTGTGCTTTCTCAATGTTCTGCAGTCTCCTGGGACATGTGACGTGTCCCAGGAGGTTGGGGGATAGGGGTGTGTGTGTAGGGGGGGGGGGTCGGTTGTAGGATGGGAGGGTCCGCCAACCTAGGTTAACAGAGCGGAAGTGGAAGTAGGTACCTGTCAGAAATAGGCACTCGCTACCACAAAAAAAAAAAAATTCACATTGATAATAGGGGAGGGGGGAAGAGGGAGGTTGAGTGGAACTTCCCTTTTCAGGTCAAGTTCCAATTTACGTTCCAAAGTCTCAATCTTTTTCTGGAATTAGGTAGGTGTGGTCTGTTGTAAAGTATAGTACTGTATAAATCTAGTTAAAAAAAAAATAATACTGTCTGAACTGATGTTAGTGAAATCCTATAAACTCACCTAAAGAATGTGTGATGCTCTATGCAAACCTTCCAGAGGCGTTTTGCGGCTCGATGATTTGGTAGTTTGAACCCGATGGTGCTCTCAAACTGCTCATACTAGAACAAAGAACAAGTGGGATACCAATTAGACGCCTTATAGCTGCTTGTAAAAGTTCCATTATAATGCAGCTGTTTTATGAAATCTTAAAGTGGATGTAAACCCACTTTCATCCTTTGTAAACTACTGCCATAGTGGTTATCTATAAGGATATACATGCCTCCTGCATGTATCTTCACCTGTCAAATGTCTCCCCTCTGTCTGTTATGAGACCCGAAAAACGGCAGATTCTGTGGGTGGGTCTGTTGTCTGGAGCTCGGTGGGTGGAGTCATGATGTCAGTAGACTCCCCGCCCACCTCTACACTCCCCTTGTCAACATGCATTTTCTTCTGTGTATTTCTTACACTGAACTTCTGCTATGATCACTAACATCCAGTCAAAACCCAGAAAAGTCACCACATGACTTCAGCATGCCAAATCATGCTGAGGCGTGGAGCAGCCAATCCTGGGAAAGCTGGAGAAGAAAGGAGGAGGGGATCTGAAGTACACAGAATGTCTCTCTCAGGCTCCTGCATGAGATATGTAAATCACCTGTCACTCACAGAAAGGGACAAAAATGGACTCCTATTTCTCTGTCTGTCTGTTTTTATCTCACTGAGAATAGATAGGAGGATTGCTCAGAGCTGGATTAACTCTTCGTGGCCAGACTGGGCACAGATGACATGAAATCCTATTCTGTACAAGGTGCAAGCCTTAATTAAAAAAAATTTTTTCGGGTTTACATCCACTTTTATTAAAGGATAAATTAGGTGTAACCAACTGGAAATGACTGGTGAAATCTAACTGGACAAAAGCATTATTTGCTTTTCCTCCAGTATTCATACATCATCTTCATCAATCAAATTAAAGAAAAACTATTTCTATTTTTGCAATCTCTATTGTACTTTTTACACCACTTACCTCACCCGGCCGGATCTTGATATAGAAATTACTCCTCTTGTAAGAAATCTTTAAGATTTTGGGCCAGGCAAATCTGTTTATTCTCAGACGGTCTCTGTATATCAGAAGCCCATTGGCACAGACGCCTAGCATTATATCTATACCTTCAGAATCCTGGGAGGGGGGAAAAAAGCGTAGTGTAAAAATACGTTGGATAATTATTTCAGATATAGTACCAAGCCTGAAATTACATTATTTACCACAAAAAGACACATTTAGTGCAAGCCATTCTATAGCCAATGTTTTAGTGATTAACCCCATTCTCAGCACCATATAGTACATTTAGGAATCCTGCAGTTCTTAAAACATTAACCAGGAAATTTCTTCAAATGCAGGACAGAACCAGTATGTTAATAAGAATCTCCATGAAAAAGTTTACTTTCAATATTTTTTGATTAAAGGTTTGAAAATACAAGTACGGAGGTACAGTGGAGAAGACAGTTCAACTATATGCAACAATTACATAATAGCTGTGGAGTGACTCTGTACTGACAATAATTATATTAAAGTAACATTGCACCATAAGGATTCTACTTCTACAATACGTTAGCCCTTCTCCACAAAGTGATCACCAAAGCTCACTGAAAGGCCTGGCATGTCTTTGCTTTGGGCGCACTACTGCCTCATACAAGGTAGTACTTTAGCGGCCAATCGCCAGGCACAGGCAGCGAACGTTATATGCTGATTCTATGTTATATGCTGATTCTAAAGCCTAGTACACACAGGCCCAATGTCGGGCGGCATCGGCCGGTCCAATAGAAACCATGCAACATTCGGCCCGTATGTACCGTTTGCCCAGCTTCTGTTGATGGGGCATAACCGAAAGACGTCTGCCGATCGTCTCCTGAGTTCTGGTAGGGAGGGGGGGCATGTCCCCCTGTCAGAACACAATAGCACAGCAGGGGAGATCACTGTACTAACATCGGATAGTTAGTACAGTGGCTCCTCCTGAGCTGTCTTTTTTTTCCGTTCAGCTCTGCTGGGTTGAACGGAAAAAAAACTATTGTGTGTACAAGGCTCAAGTTTCATGTATGCTTTGAGATTGGCTCAACCACTCTCCACCTTCCAAGTCTTCCCAATGGCATTTACCTTAGCATGGTGCAGATCCACTCCATACATTGATAGTTTTTTGGCATTTTCTAGAAAATGTATTTCAGCTTCAGCTGGCGTCATTCCCCTGTTTTGAAAAAACATACATAGATATTAGTTTTAGCCCAGGTCAATGTGACCTAAACCCAATGGTCTCTCCAGAAAGGAAAACCTCAGCACTTGAGTTTGAAGAATTTGAATGTCAAGGTCTTGCCATTGGAGTTGTTGTGATCTCACAGACCCATAACCATGTTGGGCAGGGAGGACATTTTCCATGGTTTTTATTTTTTTTATTTTATATATACTATAAAAACTGCATCGGAGGGGGTGGGAACACCTTAAGGGGAGCAAGTACACCTACGACTCCAAGGGAAAAGTGAATCCAGAGCTATGGCAAGGAGTTTTAATATTCTTGTTTCACTTTCTAAAGGAAGAGGAGAAGACTAAGTAGACGCAGGGGTCTCCAAACTATGGTCCTCCAGTTGTTCAGGAACTACAATTCCCATAATGCCTAGTCATGTCTGTGAATGTCAGAGTTTTACAATGCCTCATGGGTCTTGTAGTTCCGCAACAGCTGGAAGGCCGTAGTTTGGAGATCCCTGGAGTAGAGTAACTAAAGTAAATAGTAACAATGTTGTAATATACAATTAATCTATCTCTCTCTATCCCACCACAATATAATAACCTGCTGCTGTATCTATAGTTGTAGATATATACAAATTTATTTTACTCTTATACATCAAGTGTGAAATCTAAATTAAATGAAAAAAAGTATATATATATATAAATATATATATATATATATATATATCGGACTTTCCCACAACAAGTTTTGTTGTGGGAAAGTCCGATCGTGTGTCCGTCGCACAAAAGTTCACGCATGCTCTGAATCAAGCAGAAGGAGCCACACTGGCTATTGCACTTCCTTTTTCCCGGCTCGTTGCACGTCTTGTACGTCACCGCGTTCTCACGTTCGGAATTTTTGGCCAACATTTGTGTGACCGTGTGCATGCAAGACAAGTTTGAGCCAACATCCTTCGAAAAAAAAAAATCCACGGTTTTGTTGTCGGAAAATCCAATCGTGTGTACAGGGCATAATTGTATTTGTTTGTTTTTTTTAGTGTACAATAAAAAAATTGTGGAGAATAATACTTGGCTATGTGTTTTATTTCAAATGACAGTTTGGGAGTATGCAGTTACATTTAAAAAAATACAATGTAAAATTAACAAGGGACACCAACATAATTGTATCTTTGTTCTTAAAAACTACGGGATAATGGTGTTGTGGTAACTTGCCTAAAAAAAAAAAATAAATAAATAAAAAATAATAATATTATTCTTGATATCACTAGAAAATAAAAGCCTTGTAAAATACGTTTGCAATAACTCCATCAGTATCACCAGCAAAACAGCTTCATTAATATCCCATTAAAGAAGAAGAGAATTGTGCGCTGCATTTCGAGATTTCATAATTTGCCACGTCATGAATGTTAATTCTCCATTACGAACGCTAGTGTACAAGACCGACCGCTTCTGGCTCGTCCTTGCTTCCGAGCATGCGTGTTTGTACTTTGGACTTTTGTCTGGTGGACTTGTGTACACACGCTCGGAAAATCTGACAACACACATTTATCCGCGGAAAATTTTAAAGCCTGCCATCCAACATTTGTCCGTGGAAAATCCGACAACAGTTGTCCAATGGAGCGCACAAACGGTCGGATTTTCCGCCAACAGCCTGACATCACACATTTCCCGTCGGAAAATCTGATCGTGTGTACGAAGATTTAGTGCCTTGCCAACTTTTTGTTGCCCTGTCCCAACTTTTTTGAGACATGTTGCTGCAATCAATTTCAAAATGACCTTACTTTTTTCTTAAAATGGTATGTTTTCTCAGTTTAAATATTTGATATGTTTTATATTTTCTGTTGTGAATAAAATATGGGATTTTGAGATTTACAAATCATTGCATTCTGTTTTTATGTAGATTTTACACAGCGTCCAAACTATTTTAGAATTGGGGTGGTACGTACAATATGCATCTTGTATTTGGACAATATTTGCTTATCCAAAATTTTAGCTGTAAACCACTAAAACGTACTTTAACCACTTGCCGCCCGCCATATAGCAAAATGACGGCGGCAAAGTGGTTTCAATATTCTGACTGGACATCATATGACGTCCGGCAGGATATCAAGCCACTGCATGCCCCCCGGGGGCGCGCATCGCGGCGATCGTTGTTGCGGTGTGTCAGTCTGACACCCCGCAACACCGATCTAGGTAAAGAGTCTCTGATGGAGACTCTTTACCACGCGATCAGCCATGTCCAATCACAGTGTAAACAGGAAGAGCCGGTGATTGGCTTTTATCACTTGCGTCTGTCAGACGCGAGTAGAGGAGAGCCGATCGGCTGCTCCTCTGACAGGGGGGGGTCTATGCTGATTGATTATCAGCGCAGCCCCCCCCGAGGATGTGCACACTGGACCACCAGGGATGCCACTAGGACCACCAGGGATACCACCACTAGTCACCACCAGGTATGCCACCCTAGACCACCAGGCATGCCAATCAGTGCCCACAATGGATGCCAATCAGTGCTCACAATAGGCATCACTGATTGGCAGGCATTATTGTTTGGCACTGATTGGCATCCATCAGTAACATTTATTAGTGTACAGTGCCGCCTATCAGTGCCCATCTGGGCCGCCTACCAGTGACCATCTGTGCCGCCTACAAGTGCTCATCAGTGCTGCATATCAGGGCCCATCAGTGCCACCTATCAGTGCCGCATATTAGCGCCCATCATCAGTGCCACCTCATCGGTGCCCATCAGTGCCGCCTTATCAGTGCCCGTCAGTGCAGCCCCATCAGTGAGGAAGGAGAAAAATTACTTGTTTACAAAGTTTTGTAACAGAAACAAAAAAAAACTTTTTTTTTAATTTTCGGTCTTTTTTTTAATTTGTTTAGCAGAAAATAAAAATCCCAGAGGTGATCAAATGACCAAGAGAAAGCTCTATTTGTGAGAACAAAATGATAAAAACTTAGTTTGGGTACTGTGTAGCATGACCGCGCAATTGTCATTCAAAGTGCGACAGCGCTGAAAGCTGAAAATTGGTCTGGGCAGGAAGGTGTATAAGTGCCTTGTATTGAAGTGGTTAAATAATTTATTTCTACATAGTTTAATAAATCCATCCTCTCCACTCCCCAGGGAACACTAACTCTGCTGTGGCCCTGTACTTCCCAGTGCAGCTCTCCCATGAATGATCTCACCATAAACATAGAAGATGTACTGTCTGTGTTGGTGGGGTGCAGCTTGGAGAAGTGCAGTAAGGTGGCCCTGATTTTGAGTTGCTACACCTAGATATCTGGTGACTAAAAACATTCATAGAATTAACATCTAATATTATTTATAGCTGTAATTAAACAATGACATGGGAATGCTAAGGAATTATTCTAAATGTTTTTTTAATTTTATTTCCAATGATGGCAGATTTTACCATATTTATTTATCTCCATTTGGACCAACGTTTCTTAAATTTGTAAAGAATTAAACTTGATGAACCTGTGACTTTTTCAGATGAATAAAAACAGCAATGCTATGTTTGATACACATTTAATTACCCATATGCTCAGTTGCAGTGATAAAAAGTCTTTTTGCACCCCTGGGGTAAAGATCTGTGCTTGTATTTCTCAGAAATTGCACAGCACCCACACACTTATGTCATCATCGTGTTTATTTCTGTGGTACAGATTGCAGATTGCCTTGGGCATACTGCCTGTGTAGCTGTACAAAAATGTATATGAAGGCCCACCAATCACATCATCAGGAATGATCAGGGGTACTTATATGGGCAGCAGTGAAGGTAGGACCCTTCATTTGCTCACCCCACCCTGCACTTCTGATTGTTTTAACCATCAGTACCATTGTCTGAGGGCTGTTGTTGGGGATCAAATGTTTAGGGATGTTGGGAGGACTCTTTACTTCACATTTTCTATCTGCCCTGCTTGCCCTTGACTGGACAGCTTTAGTATTTGACCTCCAGAAGATTTACACCCTTCCTGACCAGGCCATTTTTTTTTTTTTTTGCGATACTGTGCTGCGTTACTCTAAGGGTCCTTTCACACTGGGGCGGTTTGCAGGCGCTATTGCGCTAATAATAGCGCCTGCAAACCGACCCAAAAGTGCCGCTGCTTTCACACTGGAGCGATGCGCTGGCAAGACAGTAAAAAAAGTCCTGCCAGCAGCATCTTCGGAGCGGTGAAGGAGCGGATTGTATGCCGCTCCTTTACCGCTCCTGCCCATTGAAAACAATGGGACGGCGCGGCTATACCGCCGGCAAAGCGCCTCTGCAGAGGCGCTTTGCGGTGGTTTTAACCCTTTCTCGGCCGCTAGCAGGGGGGTAAAACCGCCCCGCTAGCGGCTGCATACTGACGGTAAAGCACCGCTTACAATAGCGGCGCTTTACCGCCGACAACGCCCCCCCCCCCCCCAGTGTGAAAGGGGCCTAACTGACAATTGCGCGGTCATGCAACGCTGCACCCAAATAAAATTTATGTCCTTTTTTTCCCCACAAATAGAGCCTTCTTTTGGTGCTATTTGAATTTTTTTTTTTTTTTTGCACTATAAACAAAAAAAGACCGACAATTTTGAAAAAATAAAAAAATAAATAAAACCACAATATTTTTTACTTTCTGCTATAAAACATTTCCAATAAAAAAATTTAAAAAAATCTAATTTCTGTATCAATTTAGACCAACATATATTCTGCTACATATTTTTGGTAAAAAAATATCCCAATAAGCGTATATTGACTGCTTTGCGCAAAAGTTATAGCGTCTACAAACTATGGGATATTTTTATTTATTTATTTTTTACTAGTAATGTCGGTGATCACTAACTTAAAGCGAGGCTGTGATATTGCAGTGGACACTAACTGACACTTTTGAGACTTTTTAGGGACCAGTGACCCGAATGCAGTAATATTTCTAAAAAGATGCACTGTCACTGTATTAATGACACTGGCTGGGAAGGGGTAAACATCAAGGGTGATCAAAGGGTTAACTGTGTTCCTAGCCAGTGTTTTAGTGTACTGTGGGAGGCGCTTTTACTAGGGGAAGACGTGTATCCTAGTCCCTGCTTTGCAGAGACACAGGATCCATGCCTTCCCTCCTATCAGAAAGGCGATCTGCCTTTGACATAGGCAGACCGCTGTTCTGTCTCTGCTGGATGATCGGCAGGTGCCGGCGGATATTGTGTCCGCGGTACACGGAGATAAGCTCCCGCTATGTAAAATCGCAGCGGGAGCGGGCCGCCGGTGGCACACATGTGCGCCCTCTACTGGAAGTGAGAGGTTACATTCTAGGTAAGTGATCTGGCACAGCAGTGCCACCTTGCCACCGTATACGTAAGTTATTTGGTCGGCAAGTGGTTAAAGTATATCTAAAAACTTTTTTTTTAATAGAGAAGGGGGAGATAAAACCATTGTTTTTTTACAAACAGTAAATTCCTGTCCTGTAGTCCTAACAAGAAGTAGGAGGATATCTTTCAAATGTGAGGAAAACCTCCTCTTTAGAGAGTTGTCACAAAGAAGCGTTCCCATTGGAAAATTTCTCCTCTATTCCTGTTATAGTGGCAACTCAAAATTTTGGATTTACCCTCACATTCAGCCCTGGTGACCCTGATGATCAAAACCAGGGATAGGCAACCTTGGAGGGGTGGAGATCTACTTGAACATCTTGGAAGAGATCAAAGGTCACCAGCGCGCTGTGCACTTTTTTTTCCTCCCCATTATAAAAGAAAATTGGAAAAGATTAGGGGACAGTAGCAAGTACTGCGGAATTCAGAGATCAGTAGTATGTAACATGGAGTGCAGAGGTCAGTAATATGTAATACAGGGTTCAGAGGTCAGTAGTTTGCATTTCACAGTGCAGAGGTCAGTAGTTTGCATTTCACAGTGCAGAGGTCAGTAGTTTGCATTTCACAGTGCAGAGGTCCTTAGTACTTATTTCACAGTGCAGAGGTCCTTAGTACTTATTTCACAGTGCAGAGGTCATTAGTACTTATTTCACAGTGCAGAGGTCATTAGTACTTATTTCACAGTGCAAAGGTCATTAGTATGTATTTCACAGTGCAGAGGTCAGTAGTACTTATTTCACAGTGCAGAGGTCAGTAGTACTTATTTCACAGTGCAGAGGTCAGTAGTATGTATTTCACAGTGCAGAGGTCAGTAGTACTTATTTCACAGTGCAGAGGTCAGTAGTATGTATTCATACCTCCCAACATTTTGAGCTGGGAATGAGGGACACCTACTAGCAAATGTATGTAGGCATAGGACACGCCCCCTGCCACACCCCCTAAAAGGAAAATTAACCAAAAAAAAGGTTAATTAAATCCACAAGGGCTTTTTTACCACTAATATTCCTTTATACTGGCTTTTAAAATTCGCAAATGCAGAAATTTAGAAATTGGATGAAAGGTTTGGCACTGGGAAACACTTTTTGGTAGATAAAAAGTGCATTTTATATACAACTATAGAGATGAGACCAAAATGAGGGGCAAATGAGCAGGAATGAGGGACAGAGGGACATTGCTCCAAATCAGTGACAGCCCCTCGAAATCAGGGACAGTTGGGAGCTATGTGTATTTCGCAGTGCCAAGGTCAGTAGTACTTATTTCACAGTGCAGAGGTCAGTAGTACTTATTTCACAGTGCAGAGGTCAGTAGTACCTATTTCACAGTGCAGAGGTCAGTAGTACCTATTTCACAGTGCAGAGGTCAGTAGTACTTATTTCACAGTGCAGAGGTCAGTAGTACCTATTTCACAGTGCAGAGGTCAGTAGTACTTATTTCACAGTACAGTGGTCAGTAGTACTTATTTCACAGTGCAGAGGTCAGTAGTATGTATTTCACAGTGCAGAGGTCAGTAGTACCTATTTCACAGTGCAGAGGTCAGTAGTGTGTAAGGGTCTGTTCATACTAGAGCAGTGAATATCAGTTCCCGCTATGACACATAGAAGCAACTGTTTTCTATTTGCCCTGTTGTCACTGCAACACAGCTCGGAGGTGCGATGCAGTGAGGTGTGACATACTGCATAACTGCCTCACTGGATGGTACCGCGTGTCACCTCACAACCAACAAAACACACCATGCTGCTGTGTTCAGAGTGGACCAAGAACTGAGAGATCAGCAGTCATGTTGGGCGACTATGTGGCAGATGAGGTTTAATGTTGAGAAATGTAAAGTTATTCACTTGGGGGCTAAGAATATGCATATCATACATACTAGGGGGAGTACAACTGGGGGAATCCATGGTGGAGAAGGATCTGGGGGTTTTAGTAGATCATAAGCTCAGTAATAACATGTAATGCCAAGCTGCGGTTTCCAAAGCGAGCAAAGTCCTTTCTTGTATTAAGAGAGATATGGACTCCAGAGAGAGAGATATCATTTTGCCCCTGTTCAAATCATTAGTAAGACCTCATCTGGAATATGCAGTTCAGTTTTGGGCACCAGTTCTCAAAAAGGATATCGGGGAACTGGAGAAAGTGCAGAGAAGGGCAACCAAACTGATAAGAGGCATGGAGGAGTTTAGCTATGAGGAAAAATTAGAGGAACTGAATTTATTCACTCTTGAGAAGAGGAGATTAAGGGGGATATGATCAACATGTTCAAATATATAAGGCGTCCATATAGTGAACTTGGTGTTGAGTTATTCTCTTTACGGTCAACCCAGAGGACAAGGAGACACTCTTTACATCTACAGGAAAAGAGATTTCATCTCCAAATACAGAAAAGTTTCTTCACAGTAAGAGCTGTGAAAATGTGGAATAGACTCCCTCCAGAGGTGGTTCTGGCCAGCTCAGTAGATTGCTTTAAGAAAGGCCTGGATACTTTCCTAAATGTACATAATATAACTGGGTACTAACATTTATAGGTAAAGTTGATCCAGGGAAATCCGATTGCCTCTTGGGGGATCAGGAAGGATATTTTTCCCCTGCCGTAGCAAATTGGAGCATGCTCTGCTGGGGTTTTTTGCCTTCCTCTGGATCAACTGAGGGTATAAAATTGGGTATATTGGATTGTACGATATTTTTTATTTTATTTATTTATTGTTTTTAAGGTTGAACTGGATGGACTTGTGTCTTTTTTCAACCTGACTAACTATGTAACTTGTAACTATGTGATCGCTCAGTTCTCTGGCTGAGCCATGAACACCGTGGTCAGAGTGTGTCCCTGCGTCATACGTTGCCCTGCTCTCAGCTCTCCTCTCTCACCCCCTCCTTCCTGCCTGTCATCTCCCTCTCTCTGTCTCCATTCAGCCCCGTCCCCCGCCGCTATTATTGAAAAAAAAAAAACCTACAATTGTCACTGCCAGCCCCTCTATTAGTGGCTGGCATACCACACTGTGTAAATCATTTTAAGTGGTTGTAAAACCCTAGAAAAAAAACAAACAAAAAAAAAACCTGCAAGACAAAGGCATAATGAGCTAGTATGCATAGCCTTCTAATCTTACCTGTATGTCTTGTGCAGCTCCATCACTCTCTCCTCCAGCTCCCTCGTCTGATTGGGTGAAAAACGGAGCTCACTCACGTAATTCTCATGATGCTCCTCAGGGTCATAATCACCAAGCTCCGCTTGTACGGTATATGACCCCAGTAGAGCATGTGTAACAAAAGAACAGGGCAGACGCCCACTGATGATGTCAGCACGCAGCTGCAGGCACAGATAATACCTGGGGTGTACAGAAAAACATCATTAAAAAAAGAACCATACATTTGAATGTAATCAGTTTACATCATCTCACTTCCATTGTACAATCCCTATCTATCTAATTATCTTCTGCAAAAGAGCCACTGTTAGGTCGGCCATACGTGGAGCAACAGACAATGCCGATGCGGCTATCCCTCCTGCTGGGCCATTGTCTTCACCCGGCGGTGAGGGCGAGGGGAAGCTGTCCCCGCTGGGAGAAGACAGTGATTATCGCTAGTGGCTGTAGCAGCCGCTAACCATAATCACAAGAGAATCTGTTAGGCTGGTTGTACCCAAGTTGATCAATCAGCACATTCAGCCTACCCAATAACAGTTCAAATCTTGGCCAGTTCCTGCTGAACTGGCCAACATTCTAACCGTGTATGGCTGGCCTAAAAGGCTTCATAGCGGTGCTCTATTATTATTTTTAAAAAAAGAGAATTTCTTTATTTTTTACTAATGTTGCCGAGGCTTTAAATTGAAATGATGAAAACAAGCAATTCTTTTTGATGAGTACTTTTATTGTTTCAGAATCGCTCCCTGTTTTATGGTGGCCAACAAGTCTAAAGCATTGTATGCATGGCTAAAATGTAATTTTGGCCAATGTGTACAGCTGTCTGTTCTACAGAAGCCGGTCCAACGACCGTCTTCTGTTGAACGGGCATCCTGGAAAACCAGCATTCAACCCGCATCCGATCAGCGCTGGCCGCCAAGGGTGGCGAGCGCTATTTAGTGCGTTCTGGTGGGGGGGTCAATGCCCCTGTGAGAACACAAGGGCACAGCAGGGGAGATCGCTGCATTAATATTGGTAACTTCTCCGTTTTCTTTCGTTTAGCCTGTTGGGTTAAACGGAAAAAACTTCCAGTATATACCAGGCTTAAAGTGAAAGTCCATGCTAAAACTAAAATTCCTGCATCTATAGACCCACGATCTAACAATAACCTATATAGCCCTGTAAAGAAAAAAACAGTATACATACCTTTTTTGAAGCTGATCCGACCCAATCCCACGCTGAGCTGTCAGCCGCGGCTTCGCTGTGGAGGAGGGTGCAGAGGGCACATGTCCGACAATGGAAGCCCCATAGTAAGTCTATGGGTGATGTCACTTCTCATTCTTTTCACAGCCGTTGTCCTCTGCAGAGCTTCCGCCGCTGGAGATCGGGTCGAATTGGCTTCAGAAAAGGTATTTTATACTCATTTTTTCTTTATAGGGCTAGATAGGTTAGTGTTAGATCAAGGGTGTCTATAGATGCAGAGATTTTAGTTTTAGCATGGACTTCCACCTTAATTCTGGCCATACACAGAATGACTTTCGCCTGGTTCCTGATCAACTGGACAACTTTTGCCCTCTTGTACATCAGGAGGCTTATGGAATAGTCCCCCCCCCCCCTTCACTTTTTTTTTAGTATTTCTTTTGGAGAGGTTCTCGGACTCTATCTTTAAAACATAGATCAATCTCAGGTAATGCATAGTATTTTTTTACATGATGATTTCTGAAGTACTGTTTGCTTAGCGCATGCTATAGGCTTTAACCATTGAGAGCCACGTGGTTCACTATTACCCCAATAGACCATAATAGCATTGAGGTACCCTCACCTGGTTGCTTTGTGTCTCTTATTGTTGTTACTGGTTATACCATGTAAGAGGCCTATTAGTTTGTGGTATATATGTTGTCATTCTCAAACCACTCTCAGCCAATACCAATGGCGATTGTTCACCGTTTTGTAAGTTGTATGGCATTTAATAGGGAAATAATACAGCTACAGCATGAGCCTGCCAGACATTACCCGTGACAAACTAATGTCCACCATATCCAACTCTTTAATTTTGGTAACTAGTCCAAAAGTACACCCTGTCCTATTACAGTCACATCATTATGTTCCTCACACCTTGTAATGTCCTCTGTGAGCTGTGCTGGGTCAGGAGGGTAAAATTTCACTGTGAAGCCAAATGACCAGGGACTACCTGAGGAGACAGAGAGACAAGGCTGAAATCAATAGGCAGAAATGGTATTTGGAAGGAAGGGTGGAGAGGAGAGAAGGACAGAAGAGAAGGGAGAGAAGGAAGGGAAGAGATAGAGAAGGAAGGGAAGATATAGAGAAGGAAGGGAAGAGATAGAGAAGGAAGGGAAGGGATAGAAAAGGAAGGGAAGAGATGGAGAAGGAAGGGAAGGGATAGAGAAGGAAGGGAAGAGATAGAGAAGGAAGGGAAGGGATAGAAAAGGAAGGGAAGAGATAGAGAAGGAAGGGAAGAGATAGGGAAGGAAGGCAAGGGATACAGTAGGAGGTATGGAAAGAATAATAAAGGGAGAGGGAACAAAATGGATAAGAAGAAAGCAGTGAATGAGGGAAAAAGAACAGAGCGTGGGACAGAAAATAAATGGGGAAGGACAAATGGAAAGAAGAGATGGTAAGGGAAGGAGAGGACAAAAAGAGATGTGAGGGATAGGAAGAGAAGCAGGCAAAGAAAAAAAGGGAAGGGGGAGATGAATGGGGGGAGAGAATTAGGGGTTGATTTACTAAAGGCAAATAGGCTGTGCAGTTTGCAAAGTGCAGTTGCTCCAGAGCTTAGAAAATTAGGTAAAGCTTCAATTTGCAAAGAGTACCCAATCACATGCAAGGAAAATAAAAATAAAAACAGTATTTTTGCTTGCACATGATTGGATGATGGAAGTCAGCAGAGCTTCTGCTCATTTTACTAAGCTCTGGAGCAACTGCACTTGCAGAGTGCAACTGCACTTTTCAAAGTGCACAGTCTATTTGCTTTAGTAAATCAACCCCTTAAATAGAGAGAAGGGAGGCAGAAAGGAAACACGAAAAATGGAAGTGAAAGAAGGATGTGGAAATCGAGATAAGAATATGAGGAAAGAAAAGGAATGAGAGGGAGAAAAGGAAGGCAGAAAACAAATAGGAAAAACAGAATGAATCAGTGGCGGCCGCTCCATTGAGGGCGCCGCCCCCCTAATCCATGCGCTCGGCCCCTAATTCACATGCAGGGCGCTGGACACATGGATTTCAATGTGGTTTTTTTTTCTTTGAAGCACATGATTAGAGCCTGAGGCTCTAATTGGCTTAAAAAAAGGGTGCGCCCTGACTAATGTCTTCCTGCTTCTCCTCCCGGCCAATCAGGAATTGAGTCTTAGGACTCCCGGCCAATCGGGTCTCAGGACCCACTTCCTGTTCGGTCGGGAGGAGAAGCAACGCCTGTACAAGCTGGAGCGAGGAGCAGGTAAGGCCGGACTGATCGTCCCGCGGAAGGGAGGAGTGGTGGCGAGAGTGAGGAGGGCAGGTTTGTTTGCCGCCCCCCCAAAAAAAATATTGAGCACCAGCTGCCACTGGAATGAATGGAAAGGAGAAAAGGAAGGCAGAGAAGGAAGACAAGGGAGGAGGTAGGAAAATAATATGAGAACATGAAGGTAAAGAAAGAAGAGAGAGAAAGGAATACAAGTGAGAGGAGATGGTAAAAAAAAGAGAAGGAAGGGAGGGAAGCAAGAAAAGAAGGTTTGTTAAGACAGAAGGCAAAATTACCAATGATATCAGTGGAGATTTTGTTTTACCTTCCCTTGGATCAACCCCACTTGAATTTGTAAAATGTAAAACTCTCTGTCACCTCATTAAAAATGTTAAAGGGACTGATAGAGAAAAAGAAAATGAATGACCAGAAAGAAACAAAGATGGAGACAGAGACAATATTCCACACTCACTTCTGATCTGTTTTTTTATCTCCTTGGAGGGATCCAGCCAATTCTGAAAGACGAAAATGACAAGTTTAGGGCAGAAGAGTGACAAAGCTACTTGCAGTTTGGTGTTACTTCCAGCCATGTGGTTATCAATGGAAGCTTGTTATCTTGATATAAACAGCCTTATGCCCCGTACACACGGTCGGATTTTCCGACGGAAAATGTGTGATAGGACCTTGTTGTCGGAAATTCCGACCGTGTGTGGGCTCCATCACACATTTTCCATCAGATTTTCCGACACACAAAGTTTGAGAGCAGGCTATAAATTTTCCGACAACAAAATCCGTTGTCGGAATTTCCGATCGTGTGTACACAAATCCGACACACAAAGTGCCACGCATGCTCAGAATAAATAAAGAGATGAAAGCTATTGGCTACTGCCCCGTTTATAGTCCCGACGTACGTGTTTTACGTCACCGCGTTCAGAACAATCGGATTTTCTGACAACTTTTGTGACCGTGTGTATGCAAGACAAGTTTGAGCCAACATCCGTCTGAAAAAATCCTAGGATTTTGTTGTCGGAATGTCCGATCAATGTCCGACCGTGTGTACGGAGCATTACAGTGAGAAATGTGGATGGCCATATTGGTGACTCTATTAAAGTTCTTCATACATGATGTAGACGGATTAATTCTGGGATTATCTGCATGGATAAACCTTAGATTTGCAACATTTCTACAAATGATATAACAGTCCTAAAATCAACAAAATGGGCACTGCAGTAAAAGCATAACAGCAAACCAAGCATGACAGTGACTGCTTCACCTTCTGGCTGTCAGTGTCACAGAATGTCAACCCAAAATAGTCCTTCTCCAAGAGGTTGAGGTGTCCACAGACAGTATCAAACAGGACCTGGCCCCGCGCATGTTTCTGTAAGAGAAAAGTCAGGAAACTAAAGTTAGGCCATATACATTACCACATAGTCAGCCTTCTGAGAGGGGAATGGTCAGTAATGCTCCAACTGCAATGGTGGTTTCTCTGAAATTCAACCTAAACTATACTACACTAGTTAAAGCACCCATAAAATTTACTTTGCAGTATTCAGCAGCAATAAAGCTAAGCAACAACATTTGGAAAAAAAAAAAATTTTTTTACTCATTCTTTCCTGTCTGTTGCTAAGGTGTGCCTTGTAATCTGCCTCTTCCTCTCCCTGGTGCCTGACATCATTTCCCTCGGCGCCTGTGCTCGCTACTGCAAGATTGTGTGTCATCATTTGCCAGGAGTCAGTGGGCAGCGCCAAGGGATTTGTTGCCATCACAACGGGGCGGGCACTTCCGCCGCCCGTTGTGATGGCAACGTCAGAAGTGTACGGCGCTGCGAGCTGTACAAACTGCGCATGCGCGAGTACGGGCGGTGCATGCTGGTCACTCAGCTGAAGCTGATCCCGGAAGATAGTGCTTGTGGGCTTCACATGCTCACAAGCAATATGGAAATTGCCAGGAAAGAGGAATATAAGATATCTTCCTCTATGAAATCGGAAATCAAGCTGCGATTCATCATAGAAACATGAGTGCTATAAACAAGAATTTGAAACAAACGATATTCACCCAAAAAAAAAAAAAAAAAATTAACAGTTGAAACTCCGCTTTAATGCAGTTATGTATTCCATAAAATGCGACTAGTTACATAGTTACATAGTAGGTGGGGTTGAAAAAAGACACAAGTCCATCAAGTCCAACCCATGTGTGTGATTATGTGTCAGTATTACATTGTATATCCCTGTATGTTGCGGTCATTCAGGTGATTATCTAATAGTTTCTTGAAACTATCGATGCCCCCCGCTGAGACCACCACCTGTGGAAGGGAATTCCACATCCTTGCTGCTCTTACAGTAAAGAACCCTCTACGTAGTTTAAGGTTAAACCTCTTTTCTTCTAATTGTAATGAGTGTCCACGAGTCTTGTTAAACTCCCTTCTGCAAAAAAGTTTTATCCCTATTGTGGGGTCACCAGTACGGTATTTGTATAGTGAAATCATATCCCCTCTAAAGCGTCTCTTCTCCAGAGAGAATAAGTTCAGTGCTCGCAACCTTTCCTCATAACTAATGTCCTCCAGACCCTTTATTGGCTTTGTTGCCCTTCTTTGTACTCGCTCCATTTCCAGTACATCCTTCCTGAGGACTGGTGCCCAGAACTGGACAGCATACTCCAGGTGCGGCCGGACCAGAGTCTTGTAGAGCGGGAGAATTATCGTTTTATCTCTGGAGTTGATCATCTTTTTTAATGCCTGCCAGTTTAAAGCTGAAGTTTAGGTATGGCTCTTTTTTTGCACAGTTACATCGGTCCAACCAATCCCCGTGGAAGCTGGAAATCACTGTAGTAGGTACTGCTACTACAATGATCGCCACTAGCTTCCGAGTCTTGTGCCAGATGGCTGCCCTACTGCGTCAAGGCTCTCACTTGGCATTGGTGCCATTTAGAGAACACTTTGCATTATCTCAATGAATGCAAAGCATATTCATATTGGACAAAATGGAGATTGTGACATCACCACCCCTGCCTTTCCACCTTTTCTAGTCAGAGGACCCTTTACATTCACTGAGAAATCGGAACGCGAAAGCGAGCAAGAAATCGGAACCCAGAGTCTAGTAATGATCACCTACTACTGTGATTTCCAGATTCCACAGGAATTGGCTAGGTATGCACATGAGTACTTACAATGACCAAAGCTGCACCAATGTGAGTATGCAAAAAACCCAAACCTAAACTTCATCTTTAAATATTTGAATTGGACCTAGTACCAGCCTCCTGTAATCCTCTATACCAGGGATATGCAATTAGCGGATCTCCAGCCGTTGCAGAACTACAAGTCCCATGAGGCATAGCAAGACTCTGACAGCCACAAGCATGATCCCTGCTCTATACAGTGAAACTCTGTTTAGGAGAAGGAGGAGCAGTACTAGGAGTCAGTCAGATATGTTGCATGCAAATATACTGACTTGGAGCATACAGAGAGGAGAAGAGAGCCATTTTCTGTGCCTATCATTGATGTGTTACAGGTTGGGGGCAGGGAGGTGACTAAGGTTTTTTACTTAAAGCCTTTTTTACTCCAACACTTCATATTCCTGATATGTGGCTGCTGTACCATGTACTTGTATGAGAAAGTCTCCTGTTTTCTTTATATTACTTCCTTTATGTGAAATCGCTGGTGTTCCTGTCAGTCCCTCTGCTTTCCTATTAAAAACTGAGCACACTAAGCAGGAGAGCGCATCATGGTCAGTTCTCTAGCTATGCTAAGAGCTCAGCCTGCTCTAATCAGACTTGTCCTGACACGCCCCCCCTCCCCCCTGCACAGCGTGTCACTGGAAAGCTCAGTGTGCTGCTGCTTCTCCTCCCCCAGCTCTTAGGCTGGGTTCACACCAGTCCGGTGCAAATTCCAGCTCTGTTCTCTGTGGGAAGAGAAAAAGCAGCTGTTCAGCGCTTCCTCTCCGTTGTAGCTTCGGATCAGCTGAGCAGGGAGCAGGGGAGGTGTAGTGAGGAGGGGGGAGAGAATGCCTGTTCACAACGGAACGCATCTGCGAATCAGATGTGTTCCCATAGAAGAATATGTGCCTGCAATTCGCACCGCACTGCCTAGAAAACGCACAGGTTTTTTGGGCAATGCGGAGTGTGAATGCAACGCACATATGTGAACCAGACTGATTGAAAGTAATAGATTTTAATATGTTCTCCGAATTGGAAGCCGCATCCAATTCGCATAGGTGTGAACCCAGCCTCTTGCAGCTGAGAACAGAGGGAATGTGATCACTTATCAAAAAAGGGGAAAAGGGTATTTATAATGTTTTTTTTATTTTTTTTTATATATCTATACAAAAATGTTTTGCATTTAATTTCTATTTTAAACTGAATGGAAGGTTTTACAAGGTGATCGTTTACAATCACTTTAACTGCAGCGGATAAAAGTCAGGTCACCGGCCCGTCTGTATTGTCTGGCAAAGCTGTATAAATCTCAGGCATTAATGGACAGGCATATACATCCTTTGCAAGGAAAACCGTTTCCTTATATATTCCCTATTTTATCCATAGATTTACTGGTTTGCCTGGAATTCACTTCACAGTGACCCTGCCACTAATGGGTCAAAATGGCGAACAGACATACCAGTAAAAAAAGGGGCTATACTTACCTTTCCAATGTGATTTGCTGCAAAGTTACAATGCTGCAGTCCGATCTGGGAACGGGAGACTAAGAAAATTCTTCTTCCTGCCTGCAGCAGGCTAATTGCATCTCGGCCTAGGCAAAGTCACTTGAACAGATCTCAAGAATGGCTTTTATAGCAAAAGGGGACAGCTTTTTGGAAAAAAAAAACATATTGCTGTATATTGTGACATGCCAGGAATTTATTCTTGCAGATGTTACATACATTTTTCAGAAAAGTCCACCTTTTATAAAGTGCAGAGATTTCCAATCATACTAAAAAAAATCTCTGCAGTTCTCAAATGCTACTTATCATTTCTTTGTAATTCCTATAGTAATGCTTTGATGTTAGTTATTCTCTACATTGCTAATGACATACCTCCCAGCTGTCCCTGATTTCGAGGGACTGTCTCTGATTTGGAACAAAGTCCCTCTGTCCCTCATTCCTCCTCATTTGTTCCTCATTTTGGTCTGATCTATATATTTGTATATAAAATGCACTTTTTATCTATCAAAAAAGTGTTTCCCAGGGCTAAACCTTTCATCTGATGTCTAAATTGCTGCATTTGTATTTTCCAAAAGGTAATCTAAAGGAATAATAGTGATAAAAAAAAGCACTTAGTGGATTTAACCAATAATTTTGTTTGTACAATTCTCCTTTAAGGGGGTGTGGCAGGGGGTGTGTCCTATGCCTACATACTTTTGCTAATAGGTGTCCCTCATTCCCATCTCAGAAAGTTGGGAGGTATGTAATAAGCGTGTATTGCTGGTCTTAGATGAAGGCTGGATTTTGCTGCATCAGAAAATTGCCATTTCCTCTCCATATCTTGCATATACATACTCGTCTTAAAGTGTCCCTCCATAGTTCTTACCTCCACCTCACACTCATAGTGGGAGGAGTCCAGAAGCGTCACCCTGCAGAGTGCATTTTTCGGTTTCCTAGACACTTTTTGTGGCGATCGTTGAGTGTGGGAGGGCGTTGTTCTGTCTTCCGAATCAAACCTCTCTTCACTCTGTTATTCACACAAGGGAAGACAACACTTAAATAATACTTCCATTCATATAAAAATACACATATTAAAACATTACATAATCCCTCCCTTTAGCTCAGGTTCACACTGCTGCAGGTTAGAAATCGCGCAAGTTCAGCTGGACTCGCACGGTTTCAAACCGGCAATGCAGTCTGACTTCTGGAGCGATTTTACAGACATCTGTGCGAGTTCCTATTCAAATCGCCCTGAAGTCGCCAAAAGAAGTACAGGAACTGGTTTTGGGAATCGGCGCGGCGCCGGACCGATTCAGGAGGCGTCATTGCCGGAAATTGCCGCCCATTTGGCATGCGATTTGACATGTCAAATCGAATACTAATAAACCAAACTTTTTCTACTGATGTTAGAAGGCAGTAGACCCCAAGAATCAATGGGGTTAATTCACTAAGGGCTAAAAACCACATGAATGTTTGAATTAAAATAACTCATACGGTATTTCACTAAAAAAAACACATGTTTAAATACTGCATGAGGTAAATTTTTTTCATTTTGTGGTTTTTAATGTATGCTTTTGCATGGTATTTTACCGCAGACCGGCTGCAGTGGAAACTGTATCAGTGCTATCCTACCATTGCTAAATGTGACAGTTCATCTCAGGGATGCTGGTTTTAGGGAGCCGGCACCTGTTGGCGCCCTTAACAACCAGGGAATAGCTGGTTGTTAAGGAGCGGCACCCGCCAGCGTCCTTAAAAGATAAGTTTTGAAAAAAATAAATAAATGCACGTTTTTTTGCAGGTAAAAATCTTGCTTTTATTTCATTTCTTTCTAACAAGCCTGCAGAGCATTGCACCTGCGGCAGTCTCAGGCTTCTGCAGACCCTCAGGATAGCTGTCTGCCCATACCTCGTAGGGGCAGGCAGTTACCTGACTGCAGGAAGATTCCCCACTGACAGCAAAATGTACACAAAAAAAAAAAAACAGGCTCGTGGGGCCTGGTATGGATTTTGGGGGCACCCCTCCAAAATCCATACCAGACCCTTATTATGCAGCTTGACAGGCCTGGAAAGAGGTGGGGAAGCGTGTGGCCCTCCTCCTGATCCATACCAAGTCACATGCCCTCAACATTTGCTGGGGAGCGCCCCTCTGATAAAGTCTCTTGTCCCCATTTTGCTGAGGGCAAAGGACTCTTCCCAACAACCCTGGTTCGGTGGTTGTGGGGATGCGCCCCCTCCAGCACAGAGCAGGTGATTGACAGCCTCAGCTGTGTATATTTGTCTATGAGACTGTGTAGTGGGGGTACAAAAAACACAGTCACTTCCGATGCTAATAGGTCTTCCAAGGTGTGGAGATGTCAGATAAAATGGTGGTGTGAAAGGTATATATGGTATCCAAAACTGGGTGGATGCTGCCTCCAGGGCTGGACTGGGACAAAAATTTGGCCCTGGACTTCCTCATGACCAGCCCACTTTAATTTTAAGTGTCCTCAACAGCGTCCCCCTTACATCAGAGTGTCCCCAACAGCGTCCCCCTTACATCAGAGTGTCCCCAACAGCGTCCCCCTTACATCAGAGTGTCCCCAACAGCGTCCCCAACAGCGTCCCCCTTACATCAGAGTGTCCCCAACAGCATCCCCCTTACATCAGAGTATCCCCACCAGCAGCCCCCTTACATCAGAGTCCCCACCAGCAACCCCCTTCACATCAAAGTCCCCATCAGAGAGTCCCCACCAGCAGCCCCCTTCACATCAGAGTCTCCACCAGCAGTCCCCTTCACATCAGAGTCCCCACCAGCAGCCCCCTTCACATCAGAGTTCTCACCAGCAGCCCCCTTCACATCAGAGTCCCCACCAGCAGCCCACTTCACATCAGAGTCCCCACCAGCAGTCCCCTTCACATCAGAGTCCCCACCAGCAGCTCCCTTCACATCAGAGTCCCCACCAGCAGCCCACTTCACATCAGAGTCCCCACCAGCAGTCCCCTTCACATCAGAGTCCCCACCAGCAGCCCACTTCACATCAGAGTCCCCACCAGCAGCCCACTTCACATCAGAGTCCCTACCAGCAGACCCCTTCACATCAGAGTCCCCACCAGCAGCCCACTTCACATCAGAGTCCCCATCAGAGAGTCCCCACCAGCAGCTCCCTTCACACCAGTGTGTCCCCATCAGAAGCCCTTCACATCAGAGAGCCCCCACCAGCAGCCCCCTTCACATCAGAGCCCCCACCAGCAGCCCCCTTCACATCAGAGTCCCCACCAGCAGTCCCCTTCACATCAGAGTCCCCACCAGCAGTCCCCTTCACATCAGAGTCCCCACTAGCAGCCCCCTTCACATCAGAGTCCCCACCAGCAGCCCCCTTCACATCAGAGTCCCCACCAGCAGTCCCCTTCACATCAGAGTCCCCACCAGCAGCCCACTTCACATCAGAGTCCCCATCAGAGAGTCCCCACCATCAGCTCCCTTCACACCAGTGTGTCCCCACCAGAAGCCCTTCACATCAGAGAGCCCCCACCAGCAGCCCCCTTCACATCAGAGTCCCCACCAGCAGTCCCCTTCACATCAGAGTATCCCCAACAGCATCCCCCTTACATCAGAGTCCCCACCAGCAACCCCCTTACATCAGAGTGTCCCCAACAGCATCCCCCTTACATCAGAGTATCCCCAACAGCATCCCCCTTACATCAGAGTCCCCACCAGCAACCCCCTTCACATCAAAGTCCCCATCAGAGAGTCCCCACCAGCAGCCCCCTTCACATCAGAGTCTCCACCAGCAGTCCCCTTCACATCAGAGTCCCCACCAGCAGTCCCCTTCACATCAGAGTCCCCACCAGCAGCCCCCTTCACATCAGAGTCCTCACCAGCAGCCCCCTTCACATCAGAGTCCCCACCAGCAGCCCACTTCACATCAGAGTCCCCACCAGCAGTCCCCTTCACATCAGAGTCCCCACCAGCAGCCCACTTCACATCAGAGTCCCCACCAGCAGCCCACTTCACATCAGAGTCCCTACCAGCAGACCCCTTCACATCAGAGTCCCCACCAGCAGCCCACTTCACATCAGAGTCCCCATCAGAGAGTCCCCACCAGCAGCTCCCTTCACACCAGTGTGTCCCCATCAGAAGCCCTTCACATCAGAGAGCCCCCACCAGCAGCCCCCTTCACATCAGAGCCCCCACCAGCAGCCCCCTTCACATCAGAGTCCCCACCAGCAGTCCCCTTCACATCAGAGTCCCCACCAGCAGTCCCCTTCACATCAGAGTCCCCACTAGCAGCCCCCTTCACATCAGAGTCCCCAACAGCAGCCCCCTTCACATCAGAGTCCCCACCAGCAGTCCCCTTCACATCAGAGTCCCCACCAGCAGCCCACTTCACATCAGAGTCCCCATCAGAGAGTCCCCACCATCAGCTCCCTTCACACCAGTGTGTCCCCACCAGAAGCCCTTCACATCAGAGAGCCCCCACCAGCAGCCCCCTTCACATCAGAGTCCCCACCAGCAGTCCCCTTCACATCAGAGTATCCCCAACAGCATCCCCCTTACATCAGAGTCCCCACCAGCAACCCCCTTACATCAGAGTGTCCCCAACAGCATCCCCCTTACATCAGAGTATCCCCAACAGCATCCCCCTTACATCAGAGTCCCCACCAGCAACCCCCTTCACATCAAAGTCCCCATCAGAGAGTCCCCACCAGCAGCTCCCTTCACATCAGTGTGTCCCCATCAGAAGCCCTTCACATCAGAGAGCCCCCACCAGCAGCCCCCTTCACATCAGTGGGTCCTCCCTCTCCTCCCCCTCCCACATGTACTCACATTTTTGAAGGCAGCTTCTCGTTCCTCTCTCCAGTCATGTAATAACAAGTGATAGGGGAGAGAGGAAGGTAGTCTACCGTTGGTCTATCTCCCCCTGCAGGCTGGAGGGATCAGAAAGCCTAATGCTCTCTCCAGAATATGACGGAAGCTGCTTCTCCTGACAGGAGTGAAATTGCGATCACTCACTGTCAGAGAGGAGCGGCTCCAGGACCGCACCTGACTGGCCCACTGAGCCATCGGCCCACCGGGAATCTCCCGGTAGTCCCGATGGCCAGTACATGCCTGGCTGCCTCCCTCAGATGGGGTAATCCGAAAGGAACTACAAGAAAAACAGAAATGGAAGGCGCGGACACCTAGTGCATTACCAAAGATAATTTAATAATAAGAAATTTTTAAAGTAGGTACTCACAAAATGCAACTGATAAAAGGCCATAAACACAGTGCATGGACATGCACAGAACAGGAGGTACAGCTAACTTGTTTCGGGGGCGCACCCCCTTCCTCAGAGCTAGGCTGAGGAATCGGGTGCGCTCCTCTCCCGCCGCTGATAAAAGTGATCTCGCGGAGCCGCAGAGACCACTTTTATCTTGTAGCCGACCTCCCGCCGAATACGAGGCTAGCTGCTGCCATAACAGTGATTTCCGTCCTCAAAGTTAGGACGTATATCGGCGTGCGCTGGTCGGCAAGTGGTTAAAGAGTTCAGCTTTAAGAAATTAAAAAATGTATAGGTCACTGTGACTGGAGTTCAGCTTTAACTTTTTATTTCTTTCTGTGGAGACACAACCTAAGTTACAGAGATGCTGGAAATACTACCTTTGTCCATTCAGTGCTGGAAGCAGAATGAAGCTCACTGCAGTCAGTATAACCCACACAGTGGCGTGGGCTTTCTCTGCTAATGACAAACCCTAACTTGAGTCTGTCTACCACGAGAGACAGTGGGAACAAAGTTGCTAACCTACTCGTAGGCAGGTGCAGTCTACTTTCTCCACTGCAGGAGGTGCTCCCTTGCAGTGGCACCATTGTTGCAGAGACAGTCAAGAGGAAGAAGGTTCCTATATGGTTTCCTGTGTCATCCAATAGGGAAGATATCCTTTTGGATGCTACTGCACCATGTGATTCCAGAAGCCATCTTGGTTCAGGCAGAGCCTATTTAGGGCCCTGGCTCCTGGGTTTGGCACGCATTTGCGAGTTGGTAGAGTAGGGACAGGTACCCCGCCTGTTAGGGACAGTACTAGTGTTAGGGAGAGGTTCCTGATGAGGACGGAAAGCGTAGGGTTGCAACTCCTTTGGACATCCCACTTGAGAATGAGACAGCCAAGCCACTTCCTGCTCTCTTAACAGACTCTCAGTCCAGCTGATACCTGCTCTCTTCACATGACTGGAAACCATGAGTGCACCCATTTGGGCAGCCTTCCCACTGGGTTTGTTTGTACTCTGGCTGTACTGTTTCAATACAGGTTTTCCACTGCACCTGTCTGTGTGTATTGCCCCTGCACCACGCTGCACCCCACCTATACACTGATAAGACCATTTACATCCAGCTTACCTCTTGTACCCATATATCTAAGAAAACATAAAAATATATTAAACATTTAGGCGAGATAGTATAGTACACACAAGCACTTGGCACAGCCACAGAGTGCCCAGAGCAATGAAGAAAGCATACTGCAGCATCTGACACTGCAGTATTGTTCATTTATATCCCTTTGCAGGAAAAACATAAGCATCGGGGAAAACGCAAGGCCAAAATGATAGCCATGGGTTATGCCCCTGAATCCAGCATCTGTAAATATAAACCTTTAATAACTCTGTACATTTATATATATAGCTCATAACACTTCTATTAATAACCTGTGTAATATATAATGATCTTATCAAGTAATATCCAATAAATTGTATCATGCCATGGGTATCATCTTTCAGCAGAACTCGTTTATACTCACTTCTGCGGATCTTCGCGAGCTGTCGCTGGCTCCCGGCCTGTCTACGCTATTTGCTGGCGTTTGCGGGGTATCATGTGGGAGCAAAGCAGGATTATGTACCCCATCCTGAGCAGGCCCGTCATGCCCGGGAGTAAGTTCAGTGTCAGAGCCCACCTCCGTGGTCATTATAACTCCTCAGGCTTGTGTAGGCTGAAAGAAAACAGATGGTAAACTTATCAATGATATAATTTGAGTTCAGTGCTGCGTCATTCTTAAAAGAAACAAAATAGCATTGCCTAATCATTTCCAGACATATACATTCTTATCAGTGGACATCATGTAGTAAGCCTTCGCTGTCAAAACTTGTTATAATGTCATATCATTGGTCACCGTATAAAACGAATGACATCTTCAGGTCCAGGTTACAGCTGGGAGTTTACTTGACATAATACCCAAGCTCAAAACTGCCTGATCATGCCCTAATTATTTGAGAAGATATTCAGAACATAACTATTGGAGTCAAGCCCAGTCTGATCTAGTCCTTATAATGTACAATGCAGTGAACAAACGATCTTATAAGAAGTCAGCGGAGTCTGCTCTGACGTAATGGAAAACCATTTAAAACCTTCAACTGTCAGATACTGTCCAAGGGATCAAGTTCAGTAACCTATGGAAAGCCAATATTCACAAGCAGTGATGAAGCAATCTGCAAGGATCAGTAGTGCTTGTTATGGTTCGTAGGGGTTTTTCCCCTTGTGTGTGAAGCAGTTTAACCATTTCGCCTAAAATAGGCTAACCCCTCATGCCCTACCTTGTAAGCAAGAGAAGTCCTGGTTCACGAATACCCCAGCTGGTCAAGATATCAGTGATGATATGTTCTAGGCCCAGCATCCTGTATTAATATTCCACAGTTAGCACTTCTCTGGACATTGCATAAAAATCCAACATTGTAGATGCATATGCCGGTCTTTTGCAATCAGAATGACTCATCCCTGAAAGCTTTTCAAAGCAGGTCCTTAAGGACTACTTAGATGACGTCATGTGAGCATCCTTAGTAGCAGGTTATCCCTAGAGGATGGATTTGGGAGGAAATGTCCTAATTCTCATGCTCTGAGTTTGTCCTATGCTGTCTCATACCCCCAGTTTGCAGAGAAAAAAAAATCTCTCTACACCCACACAGATGTCTCTGCTTGGCTGGCTGGGGGTGTGAAGGGAGAGGACCCCCTCCCTTTCAAGGCCTGATTAATGCATGCTGCAGTTAAAGCATCATAGGCTGTTAGGCCTGACACCTCCTATATATATAGAGAGAGAGAACAGTCTCTCAGCCCGTGTACCACCCTTTCTTGTTGTATTAGCTCTTTCTGCTTCCCCCACCCTCGAATTGTTATCTCCTGTTTTAGCTGTTGTGTGTCTCAGGCTCCTCTGAACTCCATCATCTCACAATACCCACCATTTTTCCATTCACTTCTCTCCTTCTTATCAGGCGCCCCAGCCCCCTTCTTCCCTTTTCTCTCCTTTCTTTGCTTTTTTTTTTCCAGGTCTTGGCTTACTACACCTTTGCCTCTCTGTTTTCCTGGCGTAAGATGAATATGGACTTCTAGGCAGCTTACAGAGAGTGTATGAACATTTGTAATAACAGAACGCCGATCAGACCAGTGTTGAGGCTGTTGCGAAGGGGGAGAGGAATTACTGTGACAACAGTCTAATAAAATAAATCCTTGCAGATCTCCTGTAAATGTAATGCTGCCACAGCTGGGGAAAAGAGAGGTTTGCGTCACCACACCAAGATTAACCCTCATCGCTCCGCATAGTTCTAAGCTGATCGCTTTCAAATATTGAGAAGACTATATATTACCCAAAACCATATTTCTAAACATATGACATTCCTGCTATGCTTCTCATTCCTTCACCCGAAAATCAAAAACACCAACAGATGGCATGAAATACCACTGTTGGGGCTCCAACGCATACCAGAAAAAGGTGTGTGAACTATTTGTTGTAATTCAACGCAAGGTCGTTTTTTGCCACCAGCCAAGAATGGCGAATGGCACCCCCTTAATGGTGTTTTGTGGGGTGAGGCCCTGCAGATCTGTAACTATTGAGCAAGGACCGTACAGTACATTTTTGGGTTTACATAGGGAGGGTAGGCACCATTTGGCCTGATTTGTGACCAAATGTTTTCATGGATGTTTGGCTTGATCTTACATGGGGTTTCTCAACCAGGGTTCCATAGAACCCTAGCTTTCCTCCAGAGGTTGATAGGGGTTCCTTGAGCAGTGGGCAATTTCTGCCTCCAAGATAAATTTGCACTTACACCAATGAGCTTTTTAGCTATCTGTATGGCACTTTCTTCCCACTGACTATTACACCAATTTATCATGAGTTGTAGATATAGTAATTTTTAGCAGGGGGTTCCCTGAAACCAGCAACTTATTTTAAGGGTTCCTCTATGTTGAAAAAGTTGAGAAAGGCTGATCTGACAGAGATGTCAAATGTGCCTCATCTGTATATGCCTTTTCTGTTTTTTTTTTTTTATCCAGATGTCTGTGCTGCACTTTGATAGCCTATTTGTGGTCTGGTTAACGCATTGCATTTTATGTGACTTATGCATGGTTGGGCGTAATCCTGATGCATGAGGATTTGTCAGAGCAAAAAAAAACCTTTTCCCTGAAGAAGCCCCTTTTTGGGTGAAATGCATTGGGAATTATTTTATGCAGTATTTGTGTTTTCCTCAAGACTTTATGAACCAAGGTGAGACAACCACAGATTTGGCGCCTTACTCTAATGCCCCGTACACACGATAGGATTTTCCGACGGAAAATGTTTGATAGGAGCTTGTTGTCGGAAATTCCAACCGTGTGTAGGCTCCATCGGACATTTCCATCGGAATTTCCGTCACACAAAATTTGAGATCTGGATCTCAAATTTTCCGACAACAAAATCCGTTGTCATAAATTCCGATCGTGTGTGCACAATTCCGACGCACAAAGTTCCACGCATGCTCGGTGTCAAGCAGAAGAGCCGCACTGGCTATTGAACATCATTTTTCTCGGCTCGTCGTACGTGTTGTACGTCACCGCGTTCTTGACGTTTCGAATTTTCAACAAGATTTGTGTGACCGTGTGAATGCAAGACAAGTTTGAGCCAACATCCGTCGGAAAAAAAACATGGATTTTGTTGTCGTAAAATCCTATCATTTGTACAGGGCATTAATGTTTTAAATGAGCAGTGTTGTTCTAAATCAGCTATTCCAAGCAAGGGTTCCTCAAGGGGTTCCTTGAGTTGTGGCTGATTGACCTATTGTGATGGTATCTGCAGAGCCAGCTGTATGAACCCAGTGATGTTTTTAGCTGTCTGTAATAGTGGCGTTCTGACCACCACTTTAAGAGGGGCATTCTTTCCACTGGCCACCAATGTAAAGGACATTTGTCCCACTGACCACCAATAAATATTTTTTTTAGCAAGGGTTCCCTGAGACGTGACAATTATTTTAAGGGTTCCTCTGGGGTAAAAAGGTTGAGAAAGACTGTTCAAAATAGTATCATATATTGAGCGGTTGATGTCCTGTACGGGACTAGGTTCCAAAGTGTGTCTTACGTTTCAGAAAAGGGCCCGGTATATCCTATTTGTTTTAAGATTTCTATGGAACAAAAATAATTGATTTTATAAGTTGTTTGTGATCTTTTTTCTGAGAGACCACCCACTTTAAAAATCCACTTTAATCGTGGGTTTCCTGAGATTTTGATACTGGTATACAGTGCCTTGAAAAAGTATTCATACCCCTTGAAATTTTCCACATTTTGTTATGTTACAACCAAAATCTTAAATGTTATTTATTGGGTTTTTATGTGATAGACTAACACAAAGTGGCACATAGTTGTGAAGTGGAAGGGAAATTAAATGGTTTTCAATTATTTTTGCAAATAAATATCTAAAAAAAATGTGGCGTGCATTTTGTATTCAGCCCCGTTTACTCTGATACCCCTAACTAAAATCTAGTGGAACCAATTGCCTTCTGAAGTCACCTAATTAGTAAATAGAGTCCACCTGTGTGTAGTTTCATCTCAGTATAAATATAGCTGTTTTGTAAAGCCCTCAGAGTTTTGTTAGAGAACCTTAATGAACAAACAACATCATGAAGGCCAAGGAACACACCAGACAGGTCAGGAATAAAGTTGTGGAGAAGTTTAAAGCAGGGTTAGGTTATAAAAAAATATGCCTAGCTTTGAACATCTCATGGAGCACTGTTCAATTTATCATCTAAAAAGAGAGTATCACACAACTACAAACCTACCAAGACATGGCGGTCTACCTAAACTGACAGGCCGGGCAAAGAAACCATGAATCAGAGAAGCAGCCAAGATGGTAACTCTGGAGGAGCTGCAGAGATCCACAGCTCAGGTGGGAGAATCTGTCCACTGAACAACTATTAGTCGTGCACTTCACAAATCTGGCCTTTATGGAAGAGTGGCAAGAAGAAAGCCATTGTTGAAAGAAAGTCATAAGAAGTCCTGTTTGCAGTTTGCGAGAAGCCATGTGAGGAACACAGCAAACATGTGGAAGAAGGTGCCCTGGTCAGATGAGACCAAAATTGAACTTTTTGGCCTAAAAGCAAAATGCTGTGTGGTGGAAAACCAGCATTGCACATCACCCTGAACACACCACCCCCACCGTGAAACATGGTGGTGGCAGCATCATGTTGTGTGATGCTTTTCCTCAGCAGGGAAGCTGGTCAGAGTTGATGGGAAGATGGATGGAACCAAATACAGGGCAATCTTAGAAGAAAACCTGCAATCTGCAAAAGACTTGAGACTGGGGCGGATGTTCACCTTCCAGCAGGACAACAACCTTAAACATACAGCCATAGCTACAATGGAATGGTTTAGATCAAAGCATATTCATGTGTGGTCCAGTCAAAGTCCAGACCTAAATTCAATTGAGAATCTGTGACAAGACTTGAAAATTGCTGTTCACAGATGCTCTTCGTCCAGTCTGACAGAGCTTGAGCTACTTTTCAAAGGATGGACAAAAATTTCACTCTCTAGATGTGCAAAGCTGGTAGAGACATACCCAAAAAGACTTGCAGCGAAAGATGTAGGGTTGCACCAATACCACTTAAAGAGCGAGTACAAGTACCGATACTTTTTTTTAAGTACAGTGGAACCTTGGATTACGAGCATAATCTGTTCCAGGACAATGCTTGTAATACAAAGCACTCGCATATCAAAGTGAGTTTCCCCATAGAAGTCAATGGAAACGTAGATAATTCTTTCCACATTGACGTCTATTGCATGCAATACTGCATGTGCTCAGAGGTGGAGGGGCCCCAGAGAGACTCGGAAATATTTAGAGACCGCTCAGCTGCATTCGGAAACCCGCTGAAAGGTTCGGAAACACTCGGGAATGGAGTATTTCCAAGTGTTTCTGATTATTTCCAAACAGCCCTGAACAGCTCCGAGTGTCACCGGCGCCCCTGTAGCTCTGGCCAAATGCGGTACTGCGCACCGCAGAGGCTTGAATCCTCCTCGTTTAGCGAGACAACACTCGCAAACCGAGTCAGGATTTTTTAAAAAATAATTGCTCGCATTGTGAAATGCTCGTTAACTCGCAATCCGAGGTTCCATTGTACTCAGCGATACCAATTACCGATACTTTTTTTTAATGTTGTGTGACAGTGGCAATAATACGCAGCACTGATAGGTGGCACTGATGAGGCGTTTTTTTTTTTTTAATTATTTTTCTACAATTTATATATTTTTGTTACTTTTTTTACGATGCTTTCTTTTTTTTGTGGGGGGGGGGTGGATGCAGTCAGTGTTGTTTTTTTTTTTTTACTTTACTTTATTATTTTTACAATTCAACCTTTAAAAATGTATTTATTGCAATTCTTTTTCTTTTTTTTTTGTATCAGCCCTGTTGGGGGGGTGGGGGGTTTGGGGGCTTTGTTGAGATATCAGGACTCTAAACTGACCCCTTACATCTTCCTTTTGAGACAGGAAAAGAGACTAAGGACACAGATTCCCCAGTCCCTTTCTCTGGAGCCTCAGCTGCACTGAAGATGAATGGACAAGAGACAGAGGCTCCTCTCCTTTCATAAACTGAAGCATCATAAACACAGATTACGATACTCAGTTATGAATGAACAGAGTCAGTGATCACTGACTCTGTGCATTCAGAAAAGAAAGGAGCCAGTAAATGACATTTATCGACTCCTTCCTCCACTCTCCATCCTGACAGGTCAGGGACGAGGGGGGAACCGGAGGAGTACACAGGGGACCCGGAGAGAGGGAGTAGGACCCGGAGGAGGACACAGGGGGACAGTCCGGGTCGGTGATCAGTGTCGCGTTGGGGGCTGTTAAATGCACCGATCTCCCTGTATAGCTTTCAATAAAGCACCTGACACGGGAGGGAGAGGAGGAGATGCGGCTGTCAAAAAAGCTATACAGGTAAATCGGGGCTTGTAACTGCCCTCATTGCTGCACCGATCACCTGTAAGGCTGCCCACCCCCCTGCTGAGCTTGAGGATGCCTGATCCGATACAACAGGTGTCGGATCAAGCATCAGAGAATTTGTATGAGTACCGATACTTGTGCAAATGCTTGGCATCAGCACTGATACTACTTGGTGCAACCCTAGAAAGATGGTTGTATTGACTCAGGGGGGTCGAATACAAATGCACGCCACACTTTTCACATATTTATTTGTAAAAAAATAAATAATCCCAATAAAATACATTTACGTTTTTGGTTGCAACATGACAAAATATGGAAAATTTCAAGGACTTCAATTTCAAGCACTTTTTTAAGGCACTGTATTACATTGGATTCGGTGGGTTATCCCGATTCTTTCCCAAAAACTATACTATGCTTTGTACAGGCAGGTATGTTGGCAAGGTGGGTTGGCATGCTCATAAGAATGAATTGCTCCACAGTGCACCAACGTGCCTACCACACATGTTTGCATGTTGCCGCAGTGCAACAGTTAAAACCTGGTGTAAAAATGGCTCACAGTGTCTTGTCAGATGACCAAAGGTCTAGAAACATGCTCATGTGTACTCTGCTGTACGCAAAGATTGATTGATCTTCCCCTTTAGCAGATATCGTCTGACAAAATGCCCCCAGCTATTTGGTCACATGACTGACTTGTGGCATCACAGAGCTGAAGCCTCTGCAGTGAAAGTAACTCTGCGTACACATGGGCAAACTTTTCAGCATCAAAGGTCCGACGGTTTTTCCGACGGACTTTCGACAGGGTTACGATGGACTTTCGGACAACCGGACTTGCCCACACATGAACGGACTAAAGTCAGTTTGAAAGTCCGTTGGTTTGAACGTGATGACGTATGAAGGGACTAGAATAAGGAAGTTCATAGCCAGTAGCCAATAGCTGCCCTTGTGTCCTTTTTTGTCCGTCGGACTAGCATACAGATATGGATTTTTCGACCGGACTAGAGTCCGTCGGAAAGATTTGAAACATGTTCTAAATCTAAAGTCCGTCTGATTTTCGACAGAAAAAGTCTGCTGAAGGTCTGATGAAGCCCACATACGGGTCGGATTGTCCGACGGATTCGTTCCATCGGACCAGTCCGGTCGAAAAGTCCGGTCGTGTGTACACGGCATAAGTCATGGCTTCTGTTAGCCTTTTTTGAGTTTTAGGGAGCTGGATTGGTGGAGTAGCAGGAGGTGTCCTACTTGGTTAGTCTGCTCTAATTGCCTTTTGCATTAAGTTCAAACGAAGTAATTAAGAAGTAGATGTGGATACTCTACTGAATGTGGCATTACACAATCCTTCAGAGGTCTTGGAGATTAAAAAAAATGACATGAAAAGGACAGATTTGCTTTTGTTGCTTTAAAAGGAACTAGTATTTTGAATTTTTTAGATATATATGTAAAAGAGATCAGCTTAAAGTAAATCATCTTCTGACCGCATGTTAACATTTAAAAATCCTAGTTTATGTGTAACTATTCACGTACAAGGGTGCGGCCATGTTTGCTCATTAGATACTTATTTTTGCTTTGCTGATTCTCATTTCCCAGCACAACCATACCATACAGGGTTTGTTTAATTGGAAACATTAGGCTCACTGCAATCTGTTAGGCCCCTTTCATACAGGTAATCTGATCAGGTTCACCTGTCAGTTTTTCAGTCGGTCCTGATCGGAAGGTCCATGCATTGCTATGGACTTGCATCCATTTACACCGCCTACTCTGCGTCTGATCCGCTCCACCAAACAAAATGGAAGAGGACCCGTCCTCATGCATTTAGGTGGATCGGAGGGTAGTCAGGTGTAAGTAGACAGTGGAGTCTGTTTACTCACAGCCGCCCATAGAGCAGAGCAGCTTTGTCACGGACCTGTCATCCGCCCGCTCTGCTCTGGTGAGCAGGGGATCTGTGAGCTGATCAGAACAGAATCTGCCCTGTGTGAAAGGGGCCTAATGCTTATAAACACTCACAATGCTCTGGCAGCCAGATAACATGACCTGACGTAGGCTTTATATCACAGTAAGGATCTTGGTTGAAGCTTTTTTTATTTAAAGGGAAGAAAGGGATACCTTTCATTCAAAATTAGGGGATTTAATAAGTATTCTGTTGATTTGAGAGTTGATCCTGAAATTCGGATGAGATTAGATTGGGACTTAAAGTGATTGTAAAGGTAAATTTAAAAAAACTGAAAAAACAAACATATCATACTTACCTCCACTGTGCAGCTCGTTTTGCACAGAGTGGCCCCGAACCTGCTCTTCTGGGGTCCCCGGCGGCTCCTCCCCACATCTGATAACCCCCTCTGAGAAGCGCGTCCCCGAGGGGGTTACAGTATTTGGTGTCCATAGAGGCTGAATGCAGGACTCGGCCCCGCCCCCCACCGCTCGCGTCATTGGATTTGATTGACAGCAGCGGGAGCCAATGGCTGTGCTGCTATCAATCTATCCAATCAAGAGCCGAGGACCCCGGGCAGAGAGACAGCGTGTCCCCGCTGGGTCAAGTTCGAGGGTTCAGGTAAGTAAAATGGGGGAGCTGGTCACTGACAGGTGTTTTTTCACCTTAATGCAAAAGATGCATTAAGGTGAAAAAACACGAAGGTTTACAATCCCCTTTCATTTTATAAACGATGATTTCCCAAACCAAATCCAAATTTCAGTGTTATTTTTAGGAGTTTGGATTCCCAAAAAAGCTTCTGTGTGGAAGGGACCCAAGGGTGCTCCAAAGGCCGTTTCTGCTTCTGATGTTGCATATGCACCCTTAGTTGGCTGTCAGTGCCACCAGAACCCATTCTATTATCTTTTTATCCCTGGAAGAATTTTTAAAATAATTTATGGTCTCATTAGGTAGGGCTGCCAGGAGCTTCCCAAACCATTCTGCACAGTTTTGCATCATTTGCTGCTCTGTAACTTTTTTGGAGCCTGGTTCAGATTTAGGCCCCTTTCACATGATCGACCTGCTCGGATCCCCCTGTCCGTTTTTCAGGCGGATCCCAGCGGGCCACCCATTGATTTCTATAGGCAGGCAGATGTCAGCGGAGATGTGTCCGCTGACACCCACCTGCCATCCGATCTGACTAGAGCCGCCCAAAACAGACAGATGGTGATACGTTCGCCATTCCTCCAGCGGATCGGTGGAAAATGGACAGGCTGTCCGTTTTCATCTGATCTCCCCATAGAGAACAGCGGGGCTCTGGCAGGTCCGTCCCTGCACAGTGAGCGGAGATGGACCTGTCATCCGCCTGTTCAGTGGGGATCAACAGAGCGATCCCCCACTGAGCTAGCAGAGTCCAGCTAGCGGATCCGCCCCGTGTGAAAGGGGCCTAACTTATGGGCATGGAAATTCAGAATTTCGGAGGTTCACAAATTTTTAATGGTTCATCTCCAACCACTGATCAAGCTTTTCAGAGGTTTGCTTATTTCAAATGAGGAGTGTGAACTTAAATATTAGGACCACTTAAAAGATCTGGAGCAACTTCACTTGCAGGGTTCAACCGCACTTTGCAAAGTGCACAGTCTATTTTCCTTTAATAAATCAACCCCTATTTGTCTGTAAAAACCTCCCTTGTTTAGACATCCAAAAGCCAGAGACTTCTGCTGGGTGCTTCCATCTTGGATATGATGTGAGCAGCCCTAGCAGACTGACAGCTGTCACTCAAGTAACACTCTGTAGTATTCCCCTTCATTCCTCCCTCAGCAACTGCATAAAAGGTTATGTAGGGATGTGAGGGGAGAGATGCTGGATCAGCACAGACAGTATTTAAACATTCCCAGAAGAGGAGAGGGCTATAACATGTAAGATGTCCTTTAGAGCTTTATACCCATTCAACGCATGCTTGGGCTATACTGAATAGCATTGTATTAGATATTTCACTGATACAAATGACTTCATCAAACTACTTAAAGCTGAAATTCAAGCACAAAAAAACTCCCATTCAAATATATTCCTCAATAGACGCAGAAGTTATTAATCCACTTTGTGTTCCCAAAAAATGTTTGCAAATACAGATATTACCATGTAAAAGTAGCAGTGACATCATCTCTGTGCTGTGCGTAGCCTATGCAGAGAGAAGAACTGTAGGAGGTCCAATCACTACAGTCTGCCTGAAGAAAACTACAGGAAGGGGCGGATACAAGACTAGTCACCCTGCACAAGGAGAAAGAGCAGCAGTGACTGGTCTTTATTACAGGAAGCTTCTGTGCAGTTGCAGTTTCACACTTGATTACTGCACAGATCTGAAAGAAATGTCTAAAACATGCCAAGATTCAAGTAAGAGTGCACTTGACTCTATTTGCTTATCCTGAAGTTCAGCTTTAAAGTAGAATTTCAGCCTAAGACTAAAGCAGCCTATAGGTTGCTCAGTGTTCTTCATTCATTCATCCAGTGGGTTGAATGAAAAAAAACTGACTTGACTCTTCCATCCACACACTTGATGTAGGCTGGTTGGTAAGTTGACCTAAGAATTTTCTTTGGTTGCAGGCTGGTTGGTAAGTTGAGCTGGGAATTTTCTTTGGTTGCAGGCTGGTTGGTAAGTTGAGCTGGGAATTTTATTTGGTTGCAGGCTGGTTGGAAGGTTGAGCTGGGAAATTTATTTGGTTGCAGGCTGGTTGGTAAGTTGAGCTGGGAATTTTCTCTGGTTGTAGGCTGGTTGGTAAGTTGAGCTGGGAATTTTCTTTCATTGCAGGCTGGTTGGTAAATTGAGCTGGGAATTGTCTTTGGTTGCAGGCTGGTTGGAAAGTTGAGCTGGGCATTTTCTTTGATTGCAGGCTGGTTGGAAAGTTGAGCTGGGAACTTTCTTTGGTCGCAGGCTGATTGGAAAGTTGAGCTGGGAATTTTCTTTGGTTGCAGGCTGGTTGGTAAGCTCAGCTGGGAATTTTCTTTCATTGCAGGCTGGTTAGTAAGTTGAGCTGAGAATTTTCTTTGGTTGCAGGCTGGATAGTAAGTTGAGCTGGGAATTTTTCTTTGGTTGCAGGCTGGTATGGCATGTTGAACTGGGAATATTCTGTGATTGCAGGCTGGTTGGTAAGTTCAGCTGGGAATTTTCTTTGGTTGCAGGTGATTGGAAAGTTGAGTTGTGAATTTCCTTTGGTTGCAGGCTGGTATGGTAAGTTGAGCTGGGAATATTCTGTGATTGCAGGCTGGTTGGTAAGTTAAGCTGGGAATATTCTGTGATTGCAGGCTGGTTGATAAGTTAAGCTGGGTTTTTCCTTTGGTTTTGTTTGGGATGAGGGAATCTCCCACTGAGCTATTGTATTCTGACAGCATGAAGACTTTCCCACCATGAGAATACATTGAATAGCCCTTAACCTTAGCCTGCAGCACTGATCGAGTAGTGAAAAAATGACAGGGTAGTTATACAGAAGTCAATTGTTAGATTAACTTCTGTACAACTTCAGTGCCCATACATGTATGACTGGCTTTAGGCCTTTTTTACAGGGCATACTACAGCACAGTTGTTTCATGCATCCCTGTGCAGGCGGTTCCATTGATGTCAGTTGGGACAAAGCAGCTACATGGACACAGCCACTGCTCCCAATTTGACATTTGTGTGGGTGCATGTCCCCAAACTCTCACAGTGTGAGTATGAACACTTACACCTGTACCTACAAAGATGTCTGATTGGGAGCAGCACACAATGTGTCCGCTGTCGACACTCCTTCCTCTTCCCTGCAGCTGCCTCTGACTGACATGGGATTCAGAGCTTCAGATCACCTGACCGGACAGAAGTGAACTAAAAATAGGTAAGTAAACAAATCTTTTTTATACAGGTTAGGCAGTATAGGTAGCAGGAGGTAAGAGGGAACATTTTTTAAGACTAGTTAGTGTAATGCCCCGCACACACGATCGAATTTTCCAACAACAAATGTTGGATGTGAGATTGTTGGCTGAAAGTCCGACCGTGTGTATGCTCCATCGAACATTTGTTGTCGGACTTTCCGCCAACAAATGTTGGCTAGCAGGTTCTCAAACTTTCCGTCAACAAAACTGTGTTGTCGGAATTTCCGATCGTGTGTACACAAGTCCGACGCACAAAAGTTTGCGCATGCTCGGAATCAAGCAGAAGGAGCCGCACTGGCTATTGAACTTCCTTTTTCTCGGCTCGTCGTATGTCTTGTACGTCACCACGTTCCCACGTTAGTAATTGTTGGCCAACATTTGTGTGACCGTGTGTATGCAAGACAAGTTGGAGCCAACATCCTTCGGAAAAAAATCCACGGTTTTGTTGTCGGAAAATCCGATCGTGTGTACGGGGCATTAGGCTGGAATTCTCCGTTAACTAATCACTGCATTTTTTAAATTTTTAATCAACAGAGCCTCCCAACTTTGTTTAAGATTAATTGGATAGCAATAAAAGAATCAATTATAGCGCAAGTATTTTGCACAAACAATAAACATTACATACAATGTTAATTATATGAAATTGAGTGCATGAAACAGTTATATTAAATAATTGAAATAGAATTTCCTTGCTGGTATTGTGCAGACAATTGTTGAGAATTATAACATGAACGGGTTAAGTATTCTGCTCTGCTGTGGTTCAGTATTTACCAAAGTATTCTGTCGGATTTGTAAGACATTCATTTTACTGCTCACCAGATTGTCATATCATGTTTCCTATAAAAAGGTTAGCTCTGTATCCAGTGCAATACAGTGCTGAACTGCAAGGGAAATTTTGGATTGCATAATCATAATGGTAATGTCATGCAGACATTCCCCTGAATAAATGTATAAACTGCTTCTAAGGGGCCTATTTATAGTGGAAAGAGGATTCCTTATGCATATACTCCGCAGTATTACTCCTTACTGTATTTTATTGCCCCTTCATAAAATACAGGCCCATGGTATAGAGTAGTGGTGTCAACTCTCTTGATATGGGGGGCCTCAATTGCAGCCCCAGCATCACCAAAAGGCTGCGCATTAAATTGAATGTTTACTCTCAAAGACAGCAGACACACAACAGGGCATGTTACAAGAGATGGTCAGAGACTGCAGACATGATACCAGACATGGTCAGAGAATGCAGACATGATACAAGAGATGGTTAGAGACTTCTGACATGATACAAGAGATGGTCAGAGACTGCTGACATAATGCAAGAGATGGTCAGAGACTGCAGACATGAAGCAGGAAATGATCAGAGACTGTGGGCATGATACAAAAGATGGTTAAAGACTGCAGACATGATACAAGAGATGGTCGGAGACTGCTGACATGATACAAGTGATAGCAAGAGACTGCTGACATAATACAAGAGACGGTCAGAGACTGTGGACATGAAGCAGGAGATGATCAGAGACAGACTGTGGGCATGAAGCAAGAAATGGTCAGAGACTGCGGGCATGATACAAAAGATGGTTAGAAACTGCAGACATGATACAAGAGATGGTCGGAGATTATGGGCATGATACAAGAGATGGTTAGAGACTGCTGACATGATACAAGAAAGAGTCAGATTATGGACAGGAAAGAAGAAATGGTCAGAGACTATGGGCATGCTACAAGAGATGATCAAAGACTATAGGCATGATACACGAGATGATCAGAGACTATGGGCATGATACAAGAGATGTCAGAGACTAAGGACATGATACAAAAGATGGTCAGAGACTATGGTCATGATACAAGAAATGGTCAGAGACTATGGTCATGATACAAGAGATGGTCAGAGACTATGGACATGATACAAGAAATGGTCAGAGACTATGGACATGATACAAGAGATGGTCAGGGACTATGCGCATGATACAAGAGATGGTCAGAGACTATAGGCATGATACAAGAGATGTCAGAGACTGTGGGCATGATACAAGAGATGGTCAAAGACTATGGGCATGATACAAGAGATGGTCAGAGACTATGGGCATGATACAAGAGATGGTCAGAGACTAAGGACATGATAGAAGAGATGGTCAGAGACTATGGTCATGATACAAGAAATGGTCAGAGACTATGGTCATGATACAAGAGATGGTCAGAGACTATGGACATGATACAAGAAATGGTCAGAGACTATGGACATGATACAAGAGATGATCAGAGACTATGGACATGATCACAAGAAATGGTCAGAGACTATGGGCATTATCACAAGAAATTGCCAGAGACTATGGGCACGATCACAAGAAATGGTCAGAGACTATAGGCATGATACAAGAGATGTCAGAGACTGTGGGCATGATACAAGAGATGGTCAAAGACGATGGGCATGATACAAGAGATGGTCAGAGACTATGGGCATGATACAAGAGATGGTCAGAGACTATGGACATGATATAAGAGATGGTCAGGGACTATGGGCATGAAACAAGAGATGGTCAGGGACTATGGACATGATATAAGAGATGTTCAGGGACAATAGGCATGAAACAAGAGATGGTCAGGGACTATGGACATGATATAAGAGATGGTCAGGGACTATGGGCATGAAACAAGAGATGGTCAGGGACTATGGGCATGATACAAGAGATGGTCAGAGACTATGGGCATGATACAAGAAATGGTCAGAGACTATGGGCATGATACAAGAGATGGTCAGAGACTATGGGCATGATACAAGAAATGGTCAGAGACTATGGGCATGATACAAGAGATGGTCAGAGACTATGGGCATGATACAAGAGATGGTCAGAGACTATGGTCATGATACAAGAGATGGTCAGAGACTATCGGCATAAAAGAGTTGCAGGCAGGCACCCCAAAAGCTGAACCAGGAGGTAGTGATCTTCCTGGGTCTCAAGTGAGGTAGTTTTGCTTGGAGTTTTTGAAACACTTTCTATGGACATGATACAAGAAATGGTCAGAGACTATGGACATGATACAAGAAATGATCAGAGACTATGGACATGATTACAAGATATGGTCAGAGAGTATGGGCATTATCACAAGAAATGGTCAGAGACTATGGGCATGATCACAAGAAATGGTCAGAGACTATAGGCATGATACAAGAGTTGTCAGACTGTGGGCATGATACAAGAGATGGTCAAAGACTATGGGCATGATACAAGAGATGGTCAGAGACTATGGACATGATACAAGAGATGGTCAGGGACTATGGACATGATACAAGAGATGGTCAGGGACTATGGACATGATACAAGAGATGGTCAGGGACTATGGGCATGATACAAGAGATGGTCAGGGACTATGGGCATGATACAAGAGATGGTCAGAGACTATAGGCATGATACAAGAGATGTCAGAGACTGTGGGCATGATACAAGAGATGGTCAAAGACTATGGGCATGATACAAGAGATGGTCAGAGACTATGGGTATGATACAAGAGATGGTCAGAGACAAGGACATGATACAAGAGATGGTCAGAGACTATGGTCATGATACAAGAAATGGTCAGAGACTATGGTCATGATACAAGAGATGATCAGAGACTATGGACATGATCACAAGAAATGGTCAGAGACTATGGGCACGATCACAAGAGATGGTCAGGGACTATGGGCATGAAACAAGAGATGGTCAGGGACTATGGGCATGATACAAGAGATGGTCAGAGACTATGGGCATGATACAAGAGATGGTCAGAGACTATGGGCATGATACAAGAGATGGTCAGAGACTATGGGCATAAAAGAGTTGCAGGCAGGCACCTCAAAAGCTGAACCAGGAGGTAGTGATCTTCCTGGGTCTCAATTGAGGTAGTTTTGCTTGGAGTTTTTGAAACACTTTCTATGGACATGATACAAGAAATGGTCAGAGACTATGGACATAATTACAAGAAATGGTCAGAGACTATGGGCATTATCACAAGAAATGGTCAGAGACTATGGATATGATCACAAGAAATGGTCAGAGACTATAGGCATGATACAAGAGATGGTCAGGGACTATGGGCATGATACAAGAGATGGTCAGAGACTATGGTCATGATACAAGAGATGGCCAGAGACTATGGGAATGATACAAGAGATGGCCAGAGACTATGGGCATGATACAAGAGATTGTCAGGGACTATGGGCATGATACTAGAGATGGTCAGAGACTATGGGCATGATACAAGTGATGGTCAGAGACTATGGGCATGATACAAGAGATGGTCAGAGACTATGGGCATGATACAAGAGATGGTCAGAGACTATGGGCATGATACAAGTGATGGTCAGGGACTATGGGCATAAAAGAGTTGCAAGCAGGCACCCCAAAAGCTGAACCAGGAGGTAGCGATCTTCCTGGGTCTCAAGTGAGGTAGTTTTGCTTGGAGTTTTTGAAACACTTTCTTAAACAATTAATATAACACATACAATTGCTAAACAATGCTGTAGCGTTATATAATTAAGTTAAAATGTACTTTTCCATTTTACTGTACAATTGCTTCCTGGAACCATGCCAACCTGAAGGCAATCTGCATACTGTTTCTTTACAGAATGCTCCCGAAATCTTTCCCCTGCTTCTCATGAAGTCAACACAGAGCTAATATGAAATTAAAGGCATTCCCTGCAATAGCAGTTTCATTTTGGTGCATATCTTCAAAGAGTCCTCAAGCTAAAGAAATTCAGAGGCCATTGCTTTTCTTAATACATCACAGTAGGAGGCTCCTCCCACTTAGCAGTCAGTTTGAGAAAGGCAATGGTAAGCCCTACATTAGTTTCCCCAAAACAGAAACAAACAAAAAAAAAAGAATGCGTGATAAAGTATGCTAAGATCTCAATAGTGTAAAATATAGATATAGAAGTATAGATAAAGCTAGCCATACATGGATCTAAATTTGGTCAGTTCCACAGGAATTGGATGAATTCTGATCCATTTATGGCCATTCCGGTTCATGAGAAGTTGATTGATCAGCTTGTTGGTAAATTTTTGCTCATTCACCACATGCAGCCAATCTGCTGCAGTGCTGAACAGTATATTCTGGCATCGGGGGGAGTCCCACAGTCAGAATACAATAGCACAGCGGGGAGGATTTCCTCATCCACATAGAATTTTTGGATGGGGGAATCGGTTCATTTTTTTTTTTTTTTTTTCGTTCAGGTGGCTGGTCAAACGAAAAAAACAAACCATGTATGGCCTGCTTAAAGTGGTAGTAAACTGAGTATTTTTATTTTTACCTACAGGTAAGCTTATAATAAAACTTACCTGTAGGTTAACCACTTGCTTACTGGGCACTTAAACCCCCCTCCTGCCCAGACCAATTTTCAGCTTTCAGCGCTGTCACTAGACAATTGAATGACAATTGCGCGGTCATGCAACACTGGACCCAAATTAAATTTTTATCATTTTTTTTCACACAAATAGAGCTTTCTTTTGGTGGTATTTGATCACCACTGGGGTTTTTATTTTTTGCTAAACAAACAAAAAAAGACGGAAAATTTTGAAAAAAAAAATCATATTTCATAGTTTGTTATAAAATTGTGCAAACAGTTAATTTTTCTCCTTCTTTGATATGCACTGATGAGGCGGCACTGATGGGCACAGATAAGGCGACACTGATAGGCACAGATAAGGCAGCACTGATGGGGACAGATAAGGTAGTACTGATGGCCACTGATAAGATGGCACTGATGGGCACTTATAGGTACCACTGATAGATGGCACTGATGGGCACTGGTAGGTGACACTGATGGGCAGCACTGTTGATGAGGCACTGATTGGTAACACTGATAGCTGGTACTATGGGGACTGATAGGTGGCACTGTGGGCACTGATGTGTGGCACTGGTAGGTGGTGCTGGTGGGCACTGGTAGGCGGCACTGTTTTGCACTGGTAGGTGGCACTGGCAGGTGGCACAGGTGGGCACAGATGACTCTGCAGAGGCTTTCCACAATCGGGACCAATGTCCCTCTGACAGGCTCCGGTGATCTGCTTTTTTTTTTCCCCTCACGCAAACAGCGTGAGGAGAAAAAATAGCCGATTACCGGCTCTGTTTACATCACATGATCAGCTGTCATTGGCTGATCAGCTGATCACATGGTAAGGGGTCGGGATCGACCCCTTACTCCGATCTGTGATCCAGCGAGTCTCATAGACTAGCTGATCACAGAGTGCCCCGCACGTGCCCTGCAGAGGGTGCGCAGGCCGCTCGAGCACGGGAGGATGTCTGTTGACGCCCTCCCAGCAAAGTAGGTCCACGCTGTAGCCATCATTCGGCTATAGCGCGGATCTGAATCGGTTAAATGAATATCTCCTAAACATGCACTCTTTAGGAGATATACTAGTGAGCAGTAGCCTGTGACTTCACAGGTGCATGCGCTCTGAAGGATTGGCGTGCCCCGTTCTTCAGAGCTCTGTGACTCCCGCACGGATATGCAGGAGTGACGTCATCGCGGCTCTGCCAGTCAAGCGGCTGCAACCCGCAAACCCAGAAGGAAGACCGAGTGAAAATGGAAGCCTCTGCAAAGTGACAGTGCGCCACTGGAGGGCTTTGTTTCAAGGTAAGTCTTTCATAATGTGCTAGCATGCATTGCATGCTAGCACATTATGCCTTTACCTTGCAGGGCGAAATCTTTTTTTTTTTAAGTTTACTCCCGCAAAACTGAAGTTATACTTAAAGCACTTGCATTTAAAGTGTATGTATAGCCACAATGTTGTGATTTTTTGGTGGGGAGGGGTTTAAGTTGAGGTGCAGGTAATAAAAAACATTACCTTTGCAGTGGGTTCCACTCTCCACTGCAAGGGTTAACTGAATATCCTACCCAGGGGATGATTAATATGGTGATATACTTACTTTCCTTTGCTCTCCAGGCTGGGTTCATACTGCGTATTGAATGTGGGTTTCCCGGCATCCAATTCGCATGACAAGAAACTGTGACCGGCTCTCAATGGAGCCGGTTCACACATCTCCGGGGCGGCTTGCGGAGCGGATTGCACAGGGGTCCTGTGCCTCTTTGGCTATGTTACAGGTCTGAGTCGTCCCTGAAACAGAGAACAGAAACACACCGAACCCCTGCTGTCAGCCGAATCAAGTGTGAACCAAGCCTAAAGCAGAACTAAACTTTATTAATAAAAACTGCGGGCAGGCAGCTCTTTATTGCAGACATGCTTTGCCTGTTTGAAGTCTTCTATTGAATGCACTCCTTGGCTGTGCTGGAATGACAGACTCCCATGTACATGCGCAGGATAACATCATTCATCGACTTGTAGGCAGCTGTAGTGCAGGGAAGCCTAGTTGGCTGCAAGAGGTAGTGGGTTAGCAAGTGTATATTCTCACTTTCCAGCCTATTTGATATGTTTATGTGTACATATGTTCAGAGCTGTTTGGCCTCTATAATTGTCTGCAGCACCATTTTGGAGAAGCCTGGGGTCCTGATAGGACAAGCAAATCTCGGGAGATTTGGTCGGCCATTTTTGGGTGGATACTTTATATAAGGAAGCCCAGCCACATTTAGTTCAGTTCACGTGTGTGCATAGACAGGGAGAGAGAACCCGCTTGTCAGGGAGAGTTAGGAGAAGATAGGGAGAGTGTTCCGGCCTTTGAGGGATAGCTCAGGGTTCCTACGGAGTCCTGTATCAACAATCCTGGTCAGGTGAAAGACTCCCCATTGATGAAAGACTCTACATTGCAGATAATAAATCCGATGTCCTCACTGTGAGGGAGGGAAAAGCGGATCAGATGCCTATATCCATCTGCTGAAGGAATACCGTTGTCCCAGGTAATGTGTGCGAATAGCAGCCCCTATAGATACGCACCGTGTGTTTGGATTTATACTGTGTCAGTCAGTGGAAAGTGACTATAGTGCTGACGAATACAATTACCGCTTACATCAGAAGTGACTGTACTGTGTATCTGTGCCTCCATGCTTGGAGTGAAACTACGTGCTTTACGGCTGTAAATACTCTTTCTACTACTGTCTCTCCGGTAATAAACGTTGCCTGGTTTAGAAAGTCAGTGATTCCCTCTGTGAAAACGCACCCCCCCCCTTCCCTGCTTACAGACTGGACAATCAAGAGGCTGAATAGCCAGGGAGAAGGTACAGAGGCTGGTGAAGGATTTAACCCTAGCATCGCTGGAATGAGGAGGTGAGTATTTCTTAAGTTTCGTCCCGCTTTAAAGTGGTAGTGAACTATTTTTTTTCAATTTGTACCTACAGGTAGTCTTATAATAAAGCTTATCTGTAGATATAGGGAATATCTTCTAAATGTGCACTGTTTAGGATATATACTCTAGCTGTGCAGCCAGTGACGTCACTGGGGCATGCGCACTGCACTCTGAAAAGGATGCGCATGCGCAGCCCATGAACCCGGAAGGAAGATTGGGTGAAGATGGAAGCCCTGTCAGTGGTAACAGCATGTCGCTGGGGAGCTTTGTTTCAGGCTAAGATTTTGTCTCGCAGGGAGAAGATTTTTTTTTTTTTTTTAAATAAGTCTTTACTACTGCTTTAAGTTGTGAGCAGACCAATGGCAAGCTCACGTAAAATGCTGGACTGCAGGCACCACGTTATATATGATGTCAGAGCTGCGACCGGTTGGGTAGCGAAAGGAGGCGGCTTTGTGGGACTGGTCATGCAGCACGGAGGAAATTCAAAATGTTATAGCTGTCAACAGAGCAAAAGATGAGGGTAAATTTTCCAATAGATACACCTGTAGCCCTTATATGTGTATGATTGCGCTGGATTGAGAGTTTTTTTGTAAAAAAAAAAAAAAAAAAAAAAAAAAAAAGCAGCTCTATGATGAAAATATGGTGTGGGTAGACCTTGATCTGATCTTGGCCGCTACATCTCTGATTGAGACAAAGAGAGACACTCTTAAGCCTCGTACACACGATTGGATTTTCCGTAGTCAAAACCTCTGACTTTTGTCCGAAGGCGTGTGCCTGGATTTTGTCCTGCATACAAACGGCAAGGAATTGTCGGCCAACAAACACTTACGTAGTGACGTACTGCGTGGTTTTGCAGCTCTTTAGCACCACCCTTTGGGCTCCTTCTGCTAATTTCGTGTTAGTCGAGTGTTGATTCGCGCTTTTCATTTAGCGCTTTTCAGTTTGTTTCTGAACAGCCGTTCGTCAACCAGCCATGTTGCGGAATCGGAGGAGATAATATGTTATTTATTATTGGCCTTGGAGTTATTGCTTTTACCCAAGTCCAGTCCAGGAACAGGAGGAGGAGTTCTTGGACCAAAAATTGGTTGCTTTATTAATCGTGACCAATTATGTCATATGCCTTTGCTGCGGGAGCTCCAGGAGAATAATCCGGATGACGGACCCCTGCTTTCACCAACTCTATATTAAGAAGCAGGACACATGCATGAGGCTTTTATTTTATTTTTTGGTTGAAGAATAATGATTTGATTTGTTATATTTTCTATATTTTTGGATGCATAGAATGCACTTTTTGGTTAAGTTCTATTGGCAGATAGCATGTCTAATTTTATTTGTTTTCTTTTTTTAATGCACAAAAAAAAAATTGTGTAGAATAATACTTGGCTATGTGTTTTACTTCAAATGACAGTTTGGGAGTAGGCAGTTACATTTAAAAAATACAATGTAAAATTGAAAAGGGACACCAACATAGTTGTATCTTTGATCTTAAAAACTAATGGTGTTGTGGTAACTTGCCCAAAAAAAAGGCATAATATTATTCTTGATATCACTAGAAAAAAAAAAGCCTTTGAAAATTTGTTTGCAATAACTCCATCAGTATCACCAGCAAAACAGCTTCATTATTATCCCATTAAAGAAGAAGAGAATTGTGCGCTACATTTCGACATTTCATAATTTGCCACGTCATAAATGTTAATTCTCCATTACGAACGCTAGTTTACAAGACCGACCACTTCAAGCTCGTCCTTGCTTCCGAGCATGCGTGTTTGTACTTTGGACTTTTGTCCGACGGACTTGTGTACACACGATCGGAAAATCCGACAACATTTGTCTGCGGAAAATTTTCAAACCTGCCATCCAACATTTGTCTGCAGAAAATCCGACAACAATTGTCCGATGGAGCGTACACACGGTCGGATTTTCCGCCAACAGCCTGTCATCACACATTTCTCGGCAGAAAATCCGATCGTGTGTACGCGGCTTAAGTGCTGTTAGTTGACGCTAGTCTTCGTCAAGCCTTATTTTTTTTTTTACATAACAAACATGTTATAATTACCTGCTCTGTTCAGTGGTTTTGCACAGAGCAGTCCTGATCCTCTTCTTTTTGGGTGCCACACCAGCGATCCTAGCTCCCGCCCCCCCCCCCCCCCCCCCGCTGAGTGCCCAATAGTAAGTTACTTGCTATGGGGGTACTCGCAAGCCCGCTCTCGAGCCGCGCTCCTGTAACTGGACACTGTCCATTCACACACAGAACGCGGCTTAGCCCCGCCACCTGCTATCTCCATCGGATCGTTAGTATAGCGGCTCAGACCGGAGCAGACAGCTTTTTTTTTCGCTCAACCAGGAAAAAGACTAATGGTGTGTACCAGGCTTAAAGCTCACCATAAGCTATGCAATCTTATTGTACAATCTCTGTATCTCCTTCGTATTTACCAAAACTATGTAGTCCATTCAATTTGTACCGAGTCAAGCAGGTATTTTCACTAAATCATTGTCAGCAGATCTAAGTGAGATTGCACAATCAAATTGTATAGTGTATGGCCAGCTTAAAGTGGTCTAAACCTTAACATTTTTTACCATAGCCAGAGCCCTCATTCGATCCAACACTGTGCATGTCTGCAGCTCTTCTCCCCCCTTGCATCAGGGTCTCACTGGATTTGCTGGGGCACCAGGAGACATTGGCTCCCACTGCTGTCAATCAAAACCAATGGCTTGGGAGCGGGGCGGGGCTGAGTCTATTGACACAGCGGGGTTGGGGAGCGAGCTCGCACAAGTGCCCCCATGGGAAGCAGCTTTCCATGGGGGGCACTGGACAGAGAGGAGGGGCCAGGAGTGCTGGCGGGGGACCCGAGGAGAGGAGGTTCGGGCCGCTCACAGAGCGGGTAAGTAGAGAAATGTTTTTTCTTTTTTTTTTTTTTTTCCTTTATAATTACTTTAATATGGAAGCTACTTGGTTGAGTGGTGAAAAGTCTTCAACCCTACGGAACAAGTCAAGTGACTACCTACTGCTAGCTACATAATGAGCTGGTGAAGGAGAACCTTCATGGATATATTTTAAAGGCTAAATTCACCTTTGTAAAAAAAATATTAATAATTCTAAAAATAAATGCACTTTTTTGCAGAGAAAAAAATGTGCATTTATTATTTTTGTAAAGGAGCCTACCGACCATTGGACCCGCAGTCAGTAGATCACGGGTGATGTGTCCGGCTCCTGCAGACACTGCCTACATTGATCATTAGCTTCCAGGGGCATCGGGCAGGTATGGTATATACATAGTTCCATTGGTGCAAGCTGAACCAATGTCATTATGTATAGGATATCCATACCTGGAATTCCTCTTGAAAGTTTCACTCATGAATAATAATCCTGAAACATTCTCCCTTCAGGTCTAACACATGACCTCTGACTTTAACATACTTCATTCTCAGAAACGAATTCCAGCTTTCTTTTGACTCCCGTAAAAGTAAATAATTAAAAAATAACCATTAGGCGTTTAACTAGTTGCCACCCACCCACCGTCAAAAGACATATGACGGCGTTCCAGAACGGCTACTCTTGCGCGCAGCACGGCGATCGTGGCCGCTCAGTGTTTCTAGGACACAGCGCAACCCCAATCTCTGTAAAGAGCCGCGTCTGCGTCTCTTTAACCATGTAATCGGCTGTGTCCAATCAAAGCCTGTCACATGTAAACACAGAGATGCCGGTAATCAGCGCTCCTCGCCTCACACTGACAGAGTGTGTGACGAGGAGAGCCAATCAGCGGCATCTCCACGCAGGGGGACAGCTACACATGTAATCAGGGCACCGATCATCAGTGTTAATTTTAGTCTTATGCCCCGTACACACGATAGGATTTTCCGATGGAAAATGTGTGATAGGACCTTGTCGGAAATTCCGCCAGTGTGTGGGCTCCATCACACATTTTCCATCGGAATTTCCGACACACAAAGTTTGAGAGCAGGATATAAAATTTTCCGACAACAAAATCCGTTGTTGGAAATTCCGATCGTGTGTACACAAATCCGACGCACAAAGTGCCACGCATGCTCAGAATAAATAAAGAGATGAAAGCTATTGGCTACTGCCCCGTTTATAGTCCCGATGTACGTGTTTTACGTCACCGCGTTCAGAAAGATCGGATTTTCCGACAACTTTGTGTGACCGTGTGTATGCAAGACAAGTTTGAGCCAACATCCGTCGGAAAAATTTCCATGGATTTTGTTGTCGGAAAATCCTATCGTGTGTACAGGGCATTAGGATTAAAATGGCATTTTAGTTTTAGTCCCATTTTAGTCTTCTGCAATTGTTTTAGTTTTAGTCGTATTTAGTCGACTGAATCTCCAGTACATTTTAGTCGACTAAAATCTCCAGTACATTTCAGTAATTGCAATTTAGTTTTAGTCATAGTCTTTTGACTAAAATGGCATTTTAGTTTTAGTCTCATTTTAGTCTTAGGACTAAAATGGCTTTTAGTTTTAGTTGTATGTTAGTCATCTCAATTGTGTTAGTTTTAGTCGTATTTTAGTCGGCTAAAATAGTATTCATTTAGTCGTTTTAGTCGACTAAATTAACTTTGCTGATCATCAGTGCCCTGATTACAATATAGTGCCAACAGTGTCACCAATCAGTGCCCACCAGTGGTAGCAATCAGTGCCCACCAATGGCAGCAATCAGTGCCCACCACTGCCCACAAGTGCCACCAATCAGTGCCCATTAGCGATGTCAGTCAGTGCTGGCTATCAGTGCCGCCTATCAGTACTGCCCATCAATGCTCATCACTGCTATCGATCAATGCCCATCAGTGTTGCCCATCAGTGCCACCTATCAGTGCACACCAGTGCCGCCTATTAGTGCCCATCAGTGCCACCTAACAGTGCCCATCAGTGCCGCCTATCAGTACCACATATCAGTGCCAGCTATCAGTGCCCATAAGTGCGGCATATTAGTGCCTCCTCATCAGTGCCACCTCATCAATGCCCACCAGTTCAGTCTATCAGTGCCGCCTCATCAGCGCACATCAGTGAAGGAGAAAAATTACTTTGTTTCTGTCAGTAAATTTTGTAACTAAGTAAAAAAAATGTTTTTTTCAAAATTTTTGGTCTTTTTTTTTTTTTTTTTTTTTAGTAAAAAATAAAAAACCCAGCAGTGATTAAATACCACCAAAAGAAAGGTCTATTTGTGTGAATAAAATTATAAAAAATGTGTTTGGGTACAGTGTAGCACGACCGCGCAATTGTCATTCAAAGTGTGACAGCGCTTAAAGCTGAAAAATGGCTTGGGTAGGAAGGAGGTGTAAGTGCCCAATGGGGATTCCATACAGAGCAACAAGGCTTAGAGAATGCAGCAAGAAGATAGAGACTGTATGATGGGGGACAGACACAAGAATTCCAATAGGAAGCTTTGCTGGTTCATTCATCAACTTATAGGAAGCCAATATACAACCCCCTGCAGTCTACCCAGATCGGAAATATCAGTGTTCAGCAGGCCTGACACGTTACCATCTGATTGTACAATCTTTTTACAATCTCCTTCACCTTTACTAAAGCAGCTCATAGATTGTACAATTCTCTTTCCTCCCACCATGGGTGGAAGGAAAGAAAACAGTTTGATTCCTCCATTGACACAGTCAGTATTGATGGGGGAATCCCTCCCGCTGCGCTATTGTGTTCTGCCAGCGGGGATCACGGGGGAGCTGTCCCAACCAGCAGAATACAATGATTACTGCTAGCAGCTATAGCCACCGGCATTGATCACATGCAAAAAATCTGGCAGGCTGGTTGTACTGAAGTCGATCGATGGATCAACTTCAGTACAACCTGCCTTCTATAGATGGATCGAATTTCAGTTGGTGCCTGCTGAATCGGGCCGAGATACGATCCATCTATGGCCGGCTTAACAGCTATATAGTGTTAAGCCTTATACACACTATTATTTTTTTTTTCAACCCAGCGGGCTGAACGAAAAAAACAAAAAAAAACTGAAGAGCACGGGAGGAGCCGCTGTACTAACGATTTGATGTTAGTACAACGATCTCCCCCGCTGAGCTATTGTGTTTTGACAGGGGGGCACCCCCCTCCAGAACACTCCGGTCAGCGCTATCAGCAGGGCCTGGGACAAGGGGTGGGCAGGAGGGGCAGCTGCCATGGGCGCTATGGTATCATGTGAGGTGTGGGGGGGGGGGGATACCACATGGAGATTGGGGGCAGGGGATTTGTGTTGAGAATGGGAATTTAAGGGCTGCAGGGGGAAAGAATTGTTCTAGGAGGGCAAATTTAGGGAGGTGTGCCAGGAGTGGTGATTTGGGGAGATTTGTGTTGGGAGGGGGGATGGGGGAGGAGGATTTGTGATATCAGAGTAAAAATGGTAGAGGAGAACATTTTTGGGGGGGTATTTGTGCTAGGAGGGGAAATTTGTGGGGGGATTTGTGCTAGGTTTGAGGGATTGAGGGAGGGGAATTTGTGCTGGGTGGGGGGATTTGGAGTGGGGGAGGGGGGACTTAGAGGGGAAATTTGAGGGGTAAAGGATCTGTGCTACGAGGGTGAAATTTCTTTTGGGGGGGGGGGTGGATTTGTGCTGGGGGCATATGGGTGAAGAGAGAGAATTTGAGCTGGGGGGGGGGGCAGAGATTTGTGCTGGGAGGGGGGATTTCAGCTGGGGGGGTGAATTTGTACTGGGAGGAGGGGACATTTATGCTTATAGTGTCTGCAGATTAGTACTTGATTTTTTTGAGCAAGAGGGGATTTTTGCTCATACATCTTGGAGGGGGACACATAATTTGGCATATATATGGAAAGAGAGTAGAGTTGGGATTATAATGGTGCCAACAGATAATGATATGTGTGTTTTATGTGTTTACCTAGGTCAGACAAAATACAAATAACTTGGCATGTTTGCCCTGGGCTCTGGGTCTCAGTGATCGCCGGACCATTTTTGGTTATGCCCCTTCTGTAGGACTGGCTGCCATACACAGAGCCCAAATATCCCCCCCCCCCCCTCCAATATTTAGCACTATTTTGGGTGCGATAGTTTTTAGCGATTTTGTAGACCTACCAGTTTTGATGGTTTCTTTTTACTTTTGTTATGTGTTTTGTGCACCAACTTATTTAAGTGTATTTTTTACTAAATCATACCTCCCAACGTTTTGAGATGGGAATGAGGGACACCTACTAACAAACATATGTAGGCATAGAACACGCCCCCCCAGCCACACCCCCTTAAAGGAGAATTAACCAAAAAAAAAAGGTTAATTAAAGGACTTTTTTTTTACCACTACTATTCTTTTATATTGGCTTTTAAAATGTACAAATGCAGCAATTTAGAAATCGGATGAAAGGTTTAGCACTGGAAAACACTTTTTGAAAGATAAAAAGTGCATTTTATATACAACTATATAGATCAAGCCACAATGAGGGACAAATGAGAGGGACAGAGGGACATTGCTCCAAATCAGGGACAGTCCCTCAAAATCAGGGACAGTTGGGAGCTATGCTAAAGTATAGTATATAACAATATCGCACGTTATGTGACATAAAAATATCAACTACAGCCATTTTATTCTAAGGGGTCTCTGCTTTCAGAAAATATATACAGTATAGTTTTGGGGGTTTTAATCACATTTTCATATACAAAATGTGTATTCTATTATGCGCTCATAAAATAAAAAAGTCTTTGACAGTGAAAGGGTTTAAGGAGATTGTACAAACAGAACAGAGATTGTATCCTGTATGGGTACTTAACCCCTTTATGACAATAATATGCATATATGAGGTTGAAGAGCAGGTGGGCCTTAATGCACAACCACCGCATGTATGTGTCGATGTTCAGTTCTGGCTCCATTAGTGCCCCCAGGACTGTGACCGGTTACCCACAATCGTAAGCCAATAAGACAGGCTCCTGATGACCTCAGCACTGTGCAGCCAATCATACTGCCACGTGATCAGGAGCTGTTCAGGTATCAAGGCCTACCTAAAGTGCCAGTGTAAAGGGGGTGAAGAGTCACTTTCACTTGTCCGTTTAGGAAAAAGTGAAGTGTCCGCTGATCGCTCGCCCCAGCATAGTATACTTCTGGAACTACATTCTGCAACTGCCTTTCCGTTTGCACTGGTCGCATGAGGAAGCAGTTCTGCCCACTAAATGCAACAGGAGTGGATCATTTTTGCTGCGGCATATGATCGACCCCATCAACTGCCTTTGCAGCTTAAGGGGGGACAATAAAAACGGGGTACAACCTTATGTTTTTCAGGCCCCCAAACCAGTCTAAGGGCCGGTTCACACCATGAATTGCATAGAAACACGCTGTGCATTGCTGTGCAATTTAACTGCGATCCAGGTACAGTGCAATTTCAACCTATTCATTGGAATGGGCTGAAATCACGCCGGACCGCACCAAAAGGAAGTCCGCCGTGCCCTAGTTCTGATTACCCCAATAACCCAACACACACCTGCACCATCAGTGTGCGGGTTGCCTGCAAAACCTGTTCCAAAATGCCTTTTAACACCGTAAAAGGTTACCGCACTGTCACCATATACAGTATATGTAGCGGGTTGCTGTGCAAAAAAATGCACAGCACCCAGATTGCATGGTACTGCTGTACCATGCAATGTCGTGCAGGCAAACTCACCGAGTTTGCGGCCTGCATTTGGAATGTTGTAAAAGTGATTGTAAATCCTGCAGGTTGTTTTGCATAGAATGCATAAAGGTAAAAAAAAAAAAAAAAACACCTGTGTGTTGTTCCCCTCACAGCCCAATACTCACCGGAGCCCCCTCTCGATCCAGTGACGTGCACGAGAGCCTTGGCTGTCTTGGGACTCCCTCTTTACTCATTGGCTGAGAGAGTAGCGGGAGCCATTGGCTCCCACTGCTGTCAATCACAGCCAGTGAGATAAGGAGAGAGAGTGGGGGCGGGGCCAAGTTGAGAGCTCTGTGTCTTATGGACGTATAGAGCAAAGCGGCTTGCTATGGGGGCACTGGTCAAGGGGGAGAAGCTAGGAGCACCAGCGGGAGTCTCGAAAAGGAGGAGGATTGGGGCTGCTCTATGCAAAACCACTGCACAGGGCAGGTAAGTACATGTTTTTGTTTTTTTTAAAGCCGAGCCTTTAACACCACTTTAAGTTAACAATGACATGGGCTGTAGCTCACAAGTGCAGTGCATTTTAAACGCGGTGCAGGAAATTAGCACGAAACACAGGTTTCCCGCACCTTGTTCTAATGCAGGGGCGGCCGTCCATTAAGGGCGCATGAGTGCCAGCGGGGGGGGGGCTGTTTTTTGAAGCACCGATTAGAGCCAGAGGCTCTAATAGGCTTCAATATAGGGTGGGTTTGGGTCGCAGAGAGTGTGCTCCGATTCCACCCAGGTGTGTTACAACAGCGAATGAATATTCCCAGTTGTAACACTGACCCTCCTCTCGGCCAATCAGGAAGCGGGTTTTGACACCAGTCCCCCGATTGGCTGGAAGGACAGGCGATCCTATTGGACGCCTAGGAGGTGGAACGGAGGAGCTGAAAGCCGCCATGGATAAGAGGACATGGAGCCGCTGCCTCGCGCAGCCTGCCACCCACCACAATGAGGTAAACCACCAGCCGCCACTGTTCTGATGTGAACTGGCCCTAAAAAAAAAGGCCTAAGCAAGCCCTAAAAATAAAGCAATAGATACACCAACAAACACTTGGGGCTCCTTTACACTAGTGGTTTGGGGGAGGGGCGTTAAAACCATGTTGTTGAACTTACCACGCCCCTCCCCCCCCCCCTTTAGCTGCAGAGGACAGGGGTGTACATATGCTCTGGCTGCGATGATTTGAAACTGCAGCAGCAAGTCATACCCCTTGACACATTTGTTCAATACTGCCGCTGAACCTGAGCCATTTAAGTGACTGAGGCTGCACTGCTACCATCCCACAACCATGTACAATGCACATGGTTGCAGCATGGTAGTGCAGAATTTAGGGGGTTAAAACACCTCTGAAAAGCGATCCCAGCTCAGATTGCTTTTCAGAGGACTTACACGCCTTGCCACTAGTGTAAACAAATCCTTGGGCGTGGTTGGGAAAGGTTACATAATTGAAATATGATAAGAGAAAATATCTTTTTTCCATATTTTCAAATGACATACTGCATAATTTTCTAAGATTCAAATGTCATGTGGGCGGGGCTTCCAGGACCAGTACACCTCTCTCCCAAAACAACATAAAGGATTATAAAATCAAGCTGCTACTACTACAACTTTGTTTGCAACAGTTTTCACCAATACTGTACAGAGATCTTCGACATTTATGTAAATGTGTTGTGCTGCAATCAGAAGGGGGTTGTAGGTGGTGGTCATGTCAAAGGGGGTTGTAGGTGGTGGCTATGTCAAAGGGGGTTGCAGGTGCTGGTCATGTCAAAGGGGGTTGAAGGTGGTGGTCATGTCAAAGGGGGTTGAAGGTGGTGGTCATGTCAAAGGGGGTTGCAGGTGGTGGTCATGTCAAAGGGGGTTGCAGGTGGTGGTCATGTCAAAGGGGGTTGCAGGTGGTGGTCATGTCAAAGGGGGTTGCAGGTGATGGTCATGTCAAAGGGGGTTGCAGGTGGTGGTCATGTCAAAGGGGGTTGCAGGTGGTGGTCATGTCAAAGGGGGTTGCAGGTGGTGGTCATGTCAAAGGGGGTTGCAGGTTGTGGTCATGTCAAAGGGGGTTGCAGGTGGTGGTCATGTCAAAGGGGGTTGCAGGTGGTGGTCATGTCAAAGGGGGTTGCAGGTGGTGGTCATGTCAAAGGGGGTTGCAGGTGGTGGTCATGTCAAAGGGGGTTGTAGGTGGTGGCTATGTCAAAGGGGGTTGCAGGTGCTGGTCATGTCAAAGGGGGTTGAAGGTGGTGGTCATGTCAAAGGGGGTTGAAGGTGGTGGTCATGTCAAAGGGGGTTGCAGGTGGTGGTCATGTCAAAGGGGGTTGCAGGTGGTGGTCATGTCAAAGGGGGTTGCAGGTGGTGGTCATGTCAAAGGGGGTTGCAGGTGATGGTCATGTCAAAGGGGGTTGCAGGTGGTGGTCATGTCAAAGGGGGTTGCAGGTGGTGGTCATGTCAAAGGGGGTTGCAGGTGGTGGTCATGTCAAAGGGGGTTGCAGGTTGTGGTCATGTCAAAGGGGGTTGCAGGTGGTGGTCATGTCAAAGGGGGTTGCAGGTGGTGGTCATGTCAAAGGGGGTTGCAGGTGGTGGTCATGTCAAAGGGGGTTGCAGGTGGTGGTCATGTCAAAGGGGGTTGCAGGTGGTGGTCATGTCAAAGGGGGTTGCAGGTGGTGGTCATGTCAAAGGGGGTTGCAGGTGGTGGTCATGTCAAAGGGGGTTGCAGGTGGTGGTCATGTCAAAGGGGGTTGCAGGTGGTGGTCATGTCAAAGGGGGTTGCAGGTGGTGGTCATGTCAAAGGGGGTTGCAGGTGGTGGTCATGTCAAAGGGGGTTGCAGGTGGTGGTCATGTCAAAGGGGTTTGCAGGTGGTGGTCATGTCAAAGGGGTTTGCAGGTGGTGGTCATGTCAAAGGGGTTTGCAGGTGGTGGTCATGTCAAAGGGGTTTGCAGGTGGTGGTCATGTCAAAGGGGTTTGCAGGTGGTGGTCATGTCAAAGGGGTTTGCAGGTGGTGGTCATGTCAAAGGGGTTTGCAGGTGGTGGTCATGTCAAAGGGGTTTGCAGGTGGTGGTCATGTCAAATGGGTTTGCAGGTGGTGGTCATGTCAAAGGGGGTTGCAGGTGGTGGTCATGTCAAAGGGGGTTGAAGGTGGTGGTCATGTCAAATGGGTTCGAAGGTGGTGGTCATGTCAAAGGGGGTTGTACTAGGTGGTGATCATGTCAAAAGGGGTGGTAGGTGGTGATCATGTCAAAGGGGGTGGTAGGTGATGATCATGTCATCTGTCACAGTGTGGGGGAGATTTACTAAAACTGGACCAGCTGTGCACAGTAAGGATGAGCTCCGGCGTGTTCGCGCACTCCACGTGCAGAGCCCGCCAGGAAGTCGGTACTGCCCTGTGCTAATCACAGGCAGTGAGACATTTCCCGATCTCTGCAGCCGTGCATCGGGACAATGTCTCACTGCCTGTGATTAGCGCAGCGCCGTGCCGACCTCCTGGCGGGCTCTGCACGTGGAGTGCGCAAACACGGCGGAGCTCATCCTTAGTGCACAGTAACCAACCATCTTCTAACTTCAGCTTGTTTTATTGTTAGACAACAAAAACCTGGAAGCTGATTGGTTTCTATGCACAGCTGTAGCAGATTTTGCCCCCTTCAGTTTTAGTAAATCTCCCCCCCCCCCCGTGATATGAATTGCATTGTTATATAGGAGATGAGAAGAAGACACGCTTTCGTCGTATGATACTTACAGCTCCAGCACTGCACAGGGCTCGTCTCTGGGGCTGCAGGAAAAGCACAGAACAAATCATTAGTCACCAGTTAATACTTCCCTGTTAATACAAAGTCATTAGCGTGTTTGCTTCCTTACCATTCCCGGCAGGTGATCACTTATCATGCAGGTAGGGATCACATAGCAGACTTCAGTGCCTGCAAGGGGGTACCCTTGGCATTGAAGGTATAAGCACTGTCACAGCAAAAGCGAGGGGGGGGGGGGGGGGGAGTGTACAGGAACTAGATAGTGATCCTGAAACAGGTTCTGGAGGGCGGTGCTGCTGACAGTAAGAAGTCAGCACCACCCGGACTTGCCGAAATCTTACCTGTATTACCTCCCAACCCCACCCCCTACAGCGACCTTCACATACCAGTGACAAACACAACCGCACAACAATCCCTTGTCTGCGACACAACACAGCCTGACTTCTAGGCACACTATTGAGTCACACCGCCACTGCTTCTGTGTGACACAAGGACGGCGCAGGCATTTAAACGGCAGCTGAACACATTGTAAAATCATTTACAAGGTTACTACTGCTGAGCCTCCAGCTAAATGAATCGGACTGAATGATAAAAGCTGAACGAAATGTGAAAAAAAAAAAATGAGATTTACAATAAAGTCTTTATTGGCAGCTAGTGACAGTTGCAAGGACAGCACTTCAAAATCAGGGACTGTCCTTGGAAGATCAGAAACAGCTGAACAGATTTGTTCTGTTAACATAGTTGTGAAGCCTCACATATACCCATTGAAGTGACTGGCCTCAGGTGATACACAGAGATGAAACAAATCTCCCTACATACGTTGTACCTGTTTATCAGCTGTCTTCTATTTTCTACATCTGTTCAAAGCGCAGAATATTTAGGGCTCCATTCACACCAAATGCCTTTTTTAATGCTTTTTGCAGAAATGCAGGGCATTTTTTTTTTTCTTAACATGGGTTCACATCAATGCTTTTTTGTGCCTCTGCATTTTTGGAAAGGGTCAGTGACTTTTTTAACCACTTGCTGACCGCTGCACGCCGATGTACGTCCTAAGTTTGGTGGCGGATATCGTTGTTATGGCAGCAACTAGCTGCCATAACCCGGTATCCCCGTTTTCGTGCGGCAGTCGGCTTTCAGATAGTAGTGGACTCTGTGGCGGATTCGCCACAAGATCACTTTTATCGGTGGCGGGAGAGGGCCCCCCAATCCCGCCGCGATCCGGTGCCCTCTGCCGCTTACCGGAGCCGTCGGTAGCGGCGGAGGCGATCACGTCCTTTCCCTAGCTGTGCCTGGAGACGAGTAAGGCTAAGATGGCACCCACTCGTCTCCATGACACTGCAGGGCGGAAGCGACGTTAAAACGTCACTTCCGCCCATACATCTTAAAGGCACATTTTTCTCAATGTCATTTTTTTAAATGACTTTTTTTTTGTATTGCATTTTAGTGTAAATATGAGATCTGAGGTCTTTTTGACCCCAGATCTCATATTTAAGAGGTCCTGTCATGCTTTTTTCTATTACAAGGGATGTTTACATTCTTTGTAATAGGAATAAAAGTGACACATTTTTTTTTAAAACGGTGTAAAAATAAATAAAATCATGTAAAATAAATAATAACAATACATTTTTTTTTTTTTTAAACCCCCCCGTCCCGACAAGCTCGTGCGCAGAAGCGAACGCATACGTGAGTAGCTCTCGCATATGAAAACGGTGGTCAAACCACACATGTGAGGTATCGCCGCAATCGTTAGAGTGAGAGCAATAATTCTAACCCTAGACCTCCTCTGTAACGTAAAACATGCAACCTGTATAATTTTTTAAACGTCGCCTATGGAGATTTTTGAAAAGTTTGACACCATTCCACGAGCGGGCGCAATTTTGAAGCGCGACATGTTGGGTATCAATTTACTCTGCGTAACATTATCTTTCACAATAAAAAAAAAAATTGGGTTAACTTTACTGTTGTCTTATTTTTTTTATTCAAAAAAGTGAATTTTTTCCAAAAAAAGTGCGCTTGTAAGACCGCTGCGCAAATACAGTGTGAAAAAAAGTATTGCAATGACCGCCATTTTATTCTCTAGGGTGTTAGAAAAAAAACAATATATAATGTTTGGGGGTTCTAACTTCTAAGTAATTTTCTAGCAAAAAAACCTGTTTTAAACATGTAAACACCTAAATTCCAAAACGAGGCTGGTCTTTAAGTGGTTAAATGCATAATGGTGCTTTTTTTGGTTTAATAGATGGAGAAGCTTCAGAAAAGCATGTAGTGCGTTTTTATCGATTTTGCCACGTTTTACATTTTTAAATCTGCCCGACAACAAATCCCCCCCCCCCCCAAAAAAAAGCATAAAAACTGAAAATTGCAGCAAAATCATGGTAAAAAAAAAAAAAAAAAAAAAAAAAACACACAGAAAGCACAGATGTGAATTGAGCCTCAAAGTTTGTCAGAAAAAAAAAAAAAAAGCAGAGAGCTGAAGTTACACTCTGCAGAGCTCAGTGAGGAGAGCTCTGAGAGCTGATTAGAGCACACAGAATCAGCTGAGGCTGTCAATCAGCTTGAGATCCCTCCCCTGTCACCATTCTTCTCTTGGTGTCAGGAAAACTTGTCAGAAATAATTCATGCTGATAGCAGAGGAATGAAGCGGCAGACAAAAATGACACTTAGTGCTCTCAATTGAGACAAGTACACGCTACTGTCTAGAAGAGGGATATGCTTTGTTCATATTTCATGTCTGAGGTTTACAACCACTTTAAGCATGCCTGGGAAAACATTTTGCTATATCTGTTAAATTATAAGTACCAGTGCTCCTAAATTCATATTGTGAACTGGCAATGCAGCCCTGAAATCCCAAAACAGTTCTTGCCCTGCCTAGTTTGCCTCTAAACTTCAGAACACCTCCCCTATATTATAGAAGTCAGAAGATGAGAGGTAATTTGTAGTCCTGACTTCCCGTCCTAGGGTGGCAATGCTGCTCCTCCGTAGATGCAGTACAATCAGGGCAAAGGCAGAAAGGGCAGCCTACCCTGGCACTGTCCTGCTGGTGGCACAGTTGAGGCGAGACCCTCTTTCTTTGTATTGCCCAGAAATGTCCTGATCTCTTAAACTGGTTACACTGGGACAGGGTAACTCTGCATAACCAGCGGCATTCCACCCGCATAGCCAGTATGACAGTTGGTAGACCCCAGAACCTGGCCATCATGGAGCTCTGGTGATTACACAGGGAGAGTGGCATTCTTTCAGTGCAATGAGCCTTGGTTCACACTGCCGCGACTTAAGAGTTCAAAGTCGCATGACAAGTCGCACCTCATTAGCGGCAATGGAACCGTTCTAATAGGAGCGACTTGAGTCGCTCCGATTTAGAAAAAGGTTCCTGCACTACTTTTGGTGCAACTTCAATATGACTTGCATGGACTTCTGTTAAAGAAGTTGTATGCAAGCCGCGACAAAGTTGCGCCGGCATGTCAGATTCAAAGTTGAGCCTCAGGGATGAGCTCAGGCGTGTTCAAATCCTAGTCTGAACCCATCTGAGCTACCCCGCCGTGAAGCCATCACTGAACAAAACCAATGGTGAGCTGCCAAGGCAATCCCCGCCCTGCGGCTGCATGTACAGTACACCTACCAGGATCCCTCAGGTGGGTTCGGACTAGGATCTGGACCAGCTTGAGCTCACCCCTATGCAGGGATTCTCAACCAGGGTTCCTTCAGAGGTTGTTAGGGGTTCCCTGAGCTGTGGCTGATTGACCTCCCATCTTATGGTGCCTTCATGGTTCCATGTCAAACAGCACTTGGGAGAACCAGTGATATGACACCAATGTACATTTCTTCCTTCTTTCCGCCAATGTAAATGGCATTCCTCCCACTGCCCCCTGAAAAGTTAATTTTGGCAGAGGTTCCCCAAGACCTGGAAATTATTTCATAGGTTCCTCTAGGGTAACAGTTGAGAAAAGCTGCCCCTATGTGCGATTTTTTTTTTTTTTTTTGCATAGAGTAAAGGGGGGGGGTTATAATACCGGTAAGGTTTATTTTTGCTATCTTTTTCCCATTGGGGATATTCACCCTCACTTCCCGTCCCATAGCCAAAACAGGAAGTGAGAGGAAATCCCTGGAAATTAAGGGAATCTCTTGGGGCCAACCAAAAATTTGGGCTTTTCTTTTACTTTCACTTACAATGATAATGATTAACAGTACAAATAGAGAGAGCAAATCTTAACAGGGGCACAGGCGGCAAAAAAACTGACAGGGGTTCTAAGCCCTCAAAGGTTTGTCTTAAGTTATACTTTGAAGCAGATCTTCACCAGTTTCCATAACATCCTCCCACCTTTCTCTATCACACATCCCAGGAGGCAGTGCACCTGATCCCTCGCATGCGCAGACACGTTATGGGTCTGTGCCAACTCTAAGGTCTCATAGACCTGGCATTGACTCACAGCATGTCTACGCATGTGCCAGATCTCATTTCAATAACTTTGACTGTAAGAAATGAATGCTGGGTTCCGTGAACTAGTATGTACATTGTATTTGTACAGGGATGTGTTTTTTTTTTTTTTTTTTTTTTGTTTTTTGGTTTTTTTTTGGGGGGGGGCAGCTGGGGGGAAGTTCTTCCATAAGGATGAAAACTACGTTTGTAGCTTTCATTCATGAATTATTTTTAGGTATATATTTTATTATTTTTTAAACAACATTTTAGCCCCTTTTTATGGTTTGAATGTAACATTTTTAAAGGAGATGTATGGGGTACATTAAAAAAACCTTCATACTCACCTCTGTGCTGCAGCATTGGTGTGATGCTGCAGCTGTCCTCAATCACCTGATCGCTCAGTTCTCTGCTTGGGGAGGAGCACTAGACAGGAGTGGGGGCAGATACAGCTGGCTTCGAATATCAAAAACTTGGTGAGAGCCGAAGCCAGCTGTCAATGAAGCAGCTGAGTGGATCCTGACAATCTTGTCGGGATCCTTCTAGAGCCTGGAGCAGCTCTGTGATGCACCTGATATAGTGGGCAATAGCCCACTTTTGGCGGACTAAGGCTGGGTTCACACTAGTCCGGTGCAAATTGCAGCTTCGGTTTCCCTGCGTAGATAAAAAATGATTCATTCGGCGGTTCCTCTCCGTTGTAGCTGCGGATCAGCTGACCAGGGAGAGGGGGGGAGGTGTAGGAGGAGGGGGAGAGAATTCCTGTTCACAACAGAACACATCTGCAAATCAGATGCGTTCCCATTGAGGATTTTGTGCATGAAATTTGCACTGAACTGCCTAGAAAACGCACACATTTTTTTGTGCAATGCAGAGTGCGGATGCAACGCACATATGTGAACCAGACCCACTGAAATGAACATATTTTCAAATGTTCTGCGAATTGGATGTGGTGTAAGCCGCTTCCAATTGGCATATGTGTGAACTCAGCCTCAAGGTTACAGGAGAGAAAAACTAAATGCACTCCAGTGTGATCCAGAAGAGAAGTATTGCCAAACGTCACTTTTAAATTTGCATTTGTTCGCACTTGTAGTGCCAAATTTAGAGTGATTGTAAAGGATCGTTTTCTATTTTTTAAAAATAACAAACATGTCATACTTACCTCCACTGTGCAGCTCGTTTTGCACAGAGTGGCCCCGAACATCCTCTTCTGGGGTCCCTTGGAGGCTCTCGAGGCTCCTCCCTACATCAGATAACTCCCTAGGAGAAGCGCTCTCCCGAGGGGGTTACCTTGCGGGTGTGCTCCCGAGTCCAGCCTTTGCGTCCACGGACACGATTGCTGGATACGGCCCCGCCCCCCAGCACCCGCGTCATTGGATTTGATTGACAGTAGCGGGAGTCAATGGCTGTGCTGCTATCAATCTATCCAATCGAGAGCCGGGACCCTGTGGAGAGAGGGACAGCGCATCCCCGCCAAGGAGATGAAGGGGCTCAGGTAAGTAATACGGGGGGGGGGGGGGGGCGGTGACTGCCAGTTGTTTTTTCACCTTAATGCATAGGATGCATTAAAGAGGAGTTCCACCCGAAGTCCAGTAAAAAAAAAAAAAAAAAAAAAAATTAAAAGTCAGCAGCTACAAATACTGCAGCTGCTGACTTTTAATTGGACACTTACCTGTCCCAGGGTCCGGCGATGCGGGGGATTGAAGCCCGGCTCGTCTCCCCCTCCGTTCAGCGGCGCCGGCATTGCAGCAACGCCGCGCGCCGTGATTGGCCGCTCAGTCACCTGGGACCTGTAATGGGTCCCAGATGATTGACAGGAGGGAGGGAGCAGAGCTGAGCCCTTCCTGTGCCGAGGGGGAAGTGATGTCACCAGCCCAGGCACTGGAAGAGGCAGACTACGAGGGACCACCTAGCAACAGGCATTTAGAGGTAAGTAAAAAAAAAAAAAATATCCAAATGTTTTTTTGTATTTTTTTTTTTAATTTTTCATGTAGTTTTTTTTTTTTTTGGGTGGAACCCCACTTTAAGGAAAAAACACAAGGGTTTACAACCCCTTTAAGAGAAACTGCTTTGTGCAATAACATTATTAAAGTGTCTTTCTGAAAGAGACATATAACAAACTAAAATTTTTAGTTAAACTGATTATGTTTTTTAACACTAGAATTTTAGTAAATCATTATTGTTGGAAAGGAAGTGTTACTGGCAAGAACACAAGTGAAAATAAAATAAAATAAAAAAAGCCTAAAAACAAATGAATGCAGCCAACACAGCCTTTTCAATGCAGAGGAACCCTTAAAATAATTTTCTGGTCTCAGGGAACCCCTGCTATAAATGACTATATCTGCAACTCATGATACATTAGTGTGATTGTCATTGGGAAGAATGCTTCTTATGCCCCGTACACATTAGCGGATCTTGGGTGGTTTTTCCGACAGAATTCCACTCAAGCTTGGCTTGCATACACACGGTCACACAAAAGTTCTCTGAACTTTCGACCATTAAGAACTAGACTTCCATGGAACCTTGGTTAAGAAACCCTGCCCTAGTTGGTTGATTTTTTTAGGTTTGGAATATTTTTTTGCCCAGCTGAGTGGTCAAATATTTTTAAAACAGAGGGGAAGCAAATGGTACTCATTTTATTTTAACATATTCCTAATTCTGTACATAACTAGGTCATGACATGTGACTGCCTGTGTATTTGAGATGTGTTGTCACATCAAAACCGGAAAAAACATTCTCTTGCACCACTGGCAGAACTTTTAATCTCTCCTCCTTTATTAATTGTAATACACAATTTTTGGTGTACGTTATCACTTGTGATAAATGTCAAATTCAGTATGTTGGCCGCACAACACGACGCTTGAAAGATCGATTATATGATCATTTGTATGACATTGAAAAAGATAAGTTAACCAATGTGGCCAAGCACTGGATTTCTGTACACCAAAAAGATGTATCTAGTCTTTTCATTCAAGGAGTTGAGAAGATAGTCACACCTGTCAGAGGAGGGGACAGATTCCATTTATTTTGCAGACGAGAGTTTTTTTTGGATTTTTTCTTTGAACACTAGAATCC